>NW_024420459.1:102126-108221 GCF_014898765.1 Herpailurus yagouaroundi
CTAATGCCGAAGAGTCACACACTTTATGATTCTATTCATATGACATTTTGAAATGGCAAAATTTTAGAAATGTGGAACGGATCAGCAGTTGGCATGGGTCAGTGATGGGGTGAGATGTAGGAGGCAAGTGTGTGTGGTTCTAAAAGGGCAACAAGAAGGTCCTTGTGGTGGGGCGCCTGGGTGGCTCAGTCAGTTAAGCATCCAACTCTTGATCTAGGCTCAGGTCATGGGCTCAAGGTTCTTGGGGTATGAGCCCCAGCCTCTGTCAGTGCACAGCCTGCTTGGGATTCTCTCTCTCCCTCTCTCTCTGCCCCTCCCGCTGGCTTGTGCATACGTGCTTGTGTGCTCGCTCTCTCTCAAAATAAACTTTTTTTTTAAAAAAAGAAAGGCCTTTGTGGTAATGTAACTGTCCAGTATCTTGACTGCAGCGGTGAATATGCAAACTTACACTTATAATAAAACTTTCAGAACTAAATACACACACAAATCAACACAAACTGAAAATATGAAGGTCAGAAGACTATATCGATATCAATATCCTGGTTGTAATATCATATGATACTGTTGCAAAAGTTATCATTGAGGGAAACTGGGTAAAGTGTCTGTACACAGGTTCTCTTTGTATTACACTTTAAATCTGCATGTGAATCTACAATTATCTTAGTAAGAAGTTCCGTTAAAAATACACAGGAGTAGAATCTTGGGATATTAATCTCCTGTAAAGGTTCTTATCAAAGAACATTTCTCCCCTTCCCATGTATATACTTACCTGCAGGAGACCCTCCAAGATCGTCCTTGAACTCTTGGGGACCCTGGGTCTGCGATTTTCCCCACTGTTCTAAACAGATTACTTCAAGTTTAGGGGGTTAACAATAATGTTCTGAGAAGAAAACCTTGAGGTCATGGACTGCTATCATAATGCCAGATTACTTTCAGGGAGAGTGAATGACTCTTTCATACTTTCATTTACTCCAGGTGTTTAAATGGGCAGAATCTTAGACTCAGTACCCTCTTTCTAGTCTCCTATGGTTGTGAGTAGACACACAAGGAGGAGGCTGAGAAGGAAGCGCCAGGCGCGCACGTGAAGCAGTATGGGGAAGGGAAGTCCCATGCTGCTGAAGCAGACACGGTCAGGGATGATGGCAGCTTAGACCAGGATGGTGAGAGCAGAAGACGGGGAGACATGACTGTAGTCAGGATCTATTTGGAATGATCCGGATATGTCTTTCCTTTCCCCCACACCACCCAGTTGAGACCCAAGCAGCTACTGGAACACTGGGACTCTCCCATAGGAGATGATTTTCCACAAACTGCGGCCAGATCACTCAACTTCCACACAAAGGAAAGGAAGAATCTTTACCTAGAGAGATGACAGTCTCGTAGTTTTCCTGCATGACATCATTGTAAAGGATCTTCTGAGCAGGGTCCAGTAATTTCCACTCTTCCTCAGAAAAAGACACGGCCACATCTTCAAATGTCAACAAGCTCTAAAGAAAAGAATGGGTTTGGGTTCAGTACTTGCCACTATAGAAGCCGCCCTTTCACTCATTTCTGGATTACACAGCAGGCCAGTCACCAAAGAAGAGTATTAAGATTTAGAGGGGAGGGGCGCCTGGGTGGCGCAGTCGGTTAAGCGTCCGACTTCAGCCAGGTCACGATCTCGCGGTCCAGGAGTTCGAGCCCCGCGTCGGGCTCTGGGCTGATGGCTCGGAGACTGGAGCCTGTTTCCGATGCTGTGTCTCCCTCTCTCTCTGCCCCTCCCCCGTTCATGCTCTGTCTCTCTTTGTTCCAAAAATAAATAAACGTTGGAAAAAAAAAAAAAAGATTTAGAGGGGAAAAAGGTGAGATGGCAGGAAAGGAAAAAGCCAGAGATCGGGAAGCAGCGTGGGAAGGGCCCGGTCGCCACCGTGCCCAGCCTAGTTACCTAGAGGTGAACATCCGGGGCTAACACGCCTCAGAGCACCCGCCGAGCACTGTGGGTCATGGGCAGCAGAGAAAAGCACAGACAAGGCCATGTTCAGGCTGCCTGAGAAAGCTGGAAAGTACAGCTCACCTGGAACTCAGGCAAGATGAGCTCAGACGCCATCTTCCAGTTTGGGGGGCTTTTCTGCTCAGAAAAGGCTAGAATCTGTCGAGCAGGCAGCGCTGTGGATGGAAAAGAGCCAGAGAAAATTTCTTGTCAATAAGAACCAAATATCCACCGCTCCAAAGAACCGGTTCCCCGGTTGACTGTTCCCCCAGATTTCATGAGAGAACTTGACAAAAGGAAAGCCATTATGTTTTTTTTTCCCTCTCACCAAATACATCGTTTACTGGGGTGGGCAAGAATTCGAGGTGGTTGAAAACGAAAGGCTTGGGTCCTCTAGTGCAGGTGGTGTGTCTCACACTGTGTTTCTTCCCGGTGCACCATTCTCCACCCCCCCCCCCCCCCCCCCCCCCCCGTTCTGTCATGACAATCCATTTCTGACCCCAGTTTCTTCCCTGACATAAGAAGTGTGAGATGATCCCTCCGTCCCTGTTCCGTCTTCTCTCCTCTCAAACTTCTAAGGAGCAAGGTCCACGCCATCAATACCGGGGTTCTATGGTTTGGACATTTCTGTATGCCAGGCTGACCCTCACCGCCGCCCACCGTTAGCCTACTGTACTCCCAACTTGAGAGACGTCCGAACAGCCGGCCCGGCTGGGCGCCTGGCAAATTCCCATGACTTTCCAGCTGAACCGGTTACCGTCACAGCTCCCAGGAGAAGAGAATTATTATGAAGCTCCTCACCTCTTTCATATACAGGCTGGGTTTCTTCGTGAGTATTCCAGCCCAGCTGTTCCTGTAGTACCCGGTATGTATTCCAACATTCTTTCTGGAACACACCCATTGGTTGGGGCTCTGCGGGCTTCCACTTAAAGCCTGGGGCCACTGCTGTTCCTCCCAAGGGCACTGCCTCCTTTTCCCGATCATGGGCTGTGACCTAGAAATAATCCCCATCCTCATTAGCACAGAACTTACTTTTGGTTTCGGGGTGGTGGCAGAGGGATGAACAAGAGAGCCCAGAATCAGGAAAGGGCGTGGCACTCAAGGAAGTAACAAAAAACCCTAAAGCGATATTGCGTCACCATTTCCTCACAGAGAACCATATACATCGTTGGGGGAAATTAGTGTAAGATGAAATGAGCTGTGACTGCTGCCAGCCTCCAGCCACACAGGCCACAGCTCAGGCCACGAGCAGGGTGGGGGCAGGCTGCCTTCACGAGCTTGCTTTCTGGACGTGGATCCTCATCCAAGGGCGTTTCTATCTTCTGAGTTTTCCTCTAAATAATAATGAGTTGGATTAAAAAAAAAAAAAGATTCTCAGATTTTTTTTCCAATCCTCTCCTGGTCAGGAAAGGATGTCATGGAGAAAGGGGATGCGGGAGAGGAAAAACCGGGGGAAAATTTGGACTCTAACCTCCCTCCGCAGGATCCAGTTGTAGAGAGACACCAAAAATAGACCCTGCCCTGTGTTCCTCAAGGCGGGCTCCCCATGGAAAGGAAGGGTGCTGCCTTCTCCCGAGGGCATATCCTGGTTCCCCACTCCCCAGCAAGGCCAAGGGCAGACCACTAAGGGAGAGTGACGGAAGGTTTTCTTCTGGCCCAGAGATACGTGCGCCCACCAGACAGGGCACTACCCTGCAGCATCCTGATTCTGTCCACTCCCCTGTTGGCTTTTTTTTTTTTCTTAGTCATTTTTCTTCTTTCTGGATCCTTGTTTCACTTTTTCCTTTCCATTTCTCCTCTTCCTTCAGTCCACACAGAGCTGATTAATACTTCTATTAACCACCCTCTCTCTCCTTTGCTCTCGAAGTGCTGTGCATTTTTCCCCCCGATTTTTCCTCCTTTGCCTACTCGGTCTTGCCTTTTATTTCTCTGCCTCCACGAACTCAAGTCCTCTCTCCTTGGCCATGCCAGACTAGGCCCACCAACTCTAGTTCACCCCGGCCCGAAAAAGGGCAAAAGGCATTTCTTTTTTCTAAGGCCCAGAAAGATGGCCAGAACTCTGAAACCTGCCGTCTGCAACTGCTGCCCGCCTGTGACTCCAGACCCTGCCTAGCTGTCCTAAAGGAACAGAAGAGTGGCTTAATCCACTCCATTCCCCCACCCCAGATATATCCACCTTTACTCTATTTTATTGTACATGTAAGGAATCCTCTCACCTCATCACTTATTCCACCAGGTTCCCTCTGAAAGCGCTCTACCAGGGCCACAGCCTCCTTGATGCTCTGTGGATGATACTTCTGCACCCAGCTCTGGGTGCTCCTGGGCAGAATGGTCAGGAACTGCTCTAACACCAGCAGTTCCAAGATCTGCTCCTTCGAGTGGATCTCTGGCCTCAGCCACTGGTGGCATAATTCCTGAAGCTGGCTGACAGCTTCATGCGGCCCAGGTGCTTCATGGTAATAGAAGCTCCGGAAGTGCTGGTGAGCGCTCTCAGGACCAAGACTGTCCATTCGTGGGCTGGATTTCTTCCTCTCACCGGAGCGCTCTTTCACGGACTCCTTAGTCTCCCATAAAGCCTCCATGTGGGGGTACAAGCATGCCTTCACCTCTAGATGTCTCATCATCATCTGCTCTAGGAACAGTTTTACTCCTATGTGTGACATCCTCCTGGGGCCTTGGACAACTGAGGCCTTGTCAGGTTTGGTATAAAACCAATGAGCGGATCTTCTCAAGGGCACTGAAGGAGGGGAGAAAAGAAGTACATGTCAAGAAGAAAGCCACATGGCACACATTTACTTGCCATTTACGGTTATAAGAGAAGAATGAACAGAAAAGAACCTGTCCAATCTCCCTTTTAAAATCAACCGCCACGTATTAGGACACTCGTGATCACAGATTACTTCAGGATGCACATTTCTCTCTTTTTTTCTCTTACTCAGCTTTGACACAAAGCAAGGCTCAGAAAAAGCAAATGTCAATTGATAACTTTCCTTTTTTAAAAAAAAAATGTTTAATGTTTATTTTTGAGAGAGAGAGACAGAGCGCGAGAGGGGAGGGGCAGAGACAGGGAGACACGGAATGGGAAGCAGGCTCCAGGCTCAGCTGTCAGCACAGAGCTGGACACGGGGCTGGAACCCACAAACCGCGAGATCACGACCTGAGCTGAAGTCAGACGCTCAACCCACTGAGCCACCCAAGCGCCCCAATAACTTTCCTTTTTTTGTTAAAGGTCGAGGAAAGGCTGGTGGGTGAAAATATTGGCACCCACTCACTAAAAGGAGCTTTGAGAGTAGCCAACAGTTAATCTGTGTGCTTCCTGTCCTATCTTCACAAACAGGGCATGTCCGAGTTTCTCTAAACGTTAACAAATCATCCCAGTCTTTTGTCTTTAGTTAGGTGGAAACAACTTCTTTGCCCCTTCATCCTCTTAGAAGACTGAAACCTTTACTTCGTGGAACATTTGATATTCTCCTTCCCGTTGCATTAATACTGGCAGGAGAACTGAGACAACCCGATCAGAAAGAAGTAAAGCATTTAGGCGAAAAAAATAACCTTACTCCCCTCAGCAAATACCCCCAACTGAGCAACCAGATGTCAACATTTTGGGGGGTACTTTTTGGGAAGACTTAAGGGCACGGTGCAATTCTGGACCGGTGTATTCGTTTTTTGCTTACTTTACTGGAAAGCCAAGTCGGCCCTGTTTACTAAATACAATGTCGGCTTGTAAACATAGAAAAAAAAAGGGTGATGATTAAGGCTCTTCTGAGACAGGAAGGGTCCTAGTAAAGGTAGCCCTTCTCTTGACTTTACATTTCCTCAGGGTCAGGGTCGTATAGATCTTTAAGTAGGGCTAAGGGTGGCCTTGAGAGACCGATTCTCCCCGAGGTATGCCAGCAGAAACAACAACAAAGTTCTTTTGAGGATGCCACGGGCATTCAAGCAAAAGCTTGGTTTCCTGCTGCCTATCCAGGCTCAGAGGGTACGGGGGGCGCCTCCTCTATTTCTAGGTTACTAGAAGCTAACGTGTTTGAGGCTGGGATGCCCCTTCCTCCGGAGACCCAACCACCAGCCGGCGGAAACGCGGAAGTCTCGCGGAGCGCAGCGGAGAGACCGCTGCACCACCCCC
>NW_024420460.1:0-2112 GCF_014898765.1 Herpailurus yagouaroundi
GAAGAGGAGAGAAAGAGGGAGGGAAGAGGGGAGGGGGGAGCGGAGAAGGGAGGAGGAGGAGGGGAGGGGTGGGAGGACAGGAGGGAGAGAAGGAGGGGAGGGGAGGAGGGAGCAGGAGAGGGGAGGGAAGAGGGGAGGGGGAGAGAAATGGGGAAAAGGAGAGGACGAGGGGCGAGGGGGGAGGAGAGGGATGTGAGGAGGGGAGGAAGCAGAGGGGAGGAGGAAGGGGATGGTGTCCTCCAGGCCAGAAGAGGGCACAGCCAGGCAGGAGAGGGGCTGATCCCACCTCGTTAGTGAGAGGCCTCTGTGGGGTACCCGACCTGGAACCAGGGAGCAGCACGCACAGAGAAACGGGGTGGCCTGCTCCCTGGACCCTTGTGTCTCTCCTCCGTCTCTTCCCCTCCAGGGCCCCGGGCCAGGAGGGAGGCCCCTGTCCAGGTAAGAGGGGCTCACGCAGACATGTCAGCACACACACACACACACACACACACACACACACACACAAGTGTGCACAGGCACACGCACACACTCTAAGGAGTGGGCATGTGCGAGGCAGGGGGTAGGAAGAGCAGGAGAAGCCCATCCTGGCAAAGGGCGTGTGGACGGCACAGGATGGCCTCCTCGGGGTGCCGGGGAGGGGGCGGGGGCACCAGCCTGCAGCCCACCCTCCCCTGTTGTGTGCGCAAGCGAAGGTAGTGGGTCTGGGGGTGAGGACAGGGTTACCATCCTCCGAGTCAGCCCTGCCTCTCCCGGCCCACAGAGGAGCCACGCCATACAGTGTCAATCGGGGGAAATCACGAGTTACAGGCCCCATGGGCAAAGACCTACACCACCCCTCCTACACGAAATCCAGGCCCCTGCAACTCAGCCTGTGAAAAGTCTCCATCACCCTGAACCCTTGCTTTTCTCCATTGGGTTTGGTGCAGGACCCCTCCCATTTCCTTCTTCTCCATAAAATAATGTTTCTCTCCTCTGTTGGACTTGTCTGTGGTTTTGCCGTTAGCTTGCATATCCCAAATTGCAATTCTGGGCTATTCCCCAATCAACCCATATCTGCTGGTAAAATAACTTTCATTCTTAAGGTCAACATGACCATTTAGTAAAGGGCCGGAGCCTCAAAGGAGGGGTCTTGCCTCACCCAGAATGCCCAGCCTTGGCCACTGGACAGGCACTGCCCCCGAGTCAGGAAAACAGCCCAGGCCTGGCCTCATCCTCAGACCAGGAGGTAGCTTTGCTACCCCACCGTGGCTGGGGCATACAGGTAAGCTAGACCTGCCCACATGTCACACAGGACCCAATAGCCCAGGGAATCTGTCCATTCCCAGGTCCCTGTGCCAGCTGGGACTTCAACGTTCTGACCAGCGACCTAAACTGATGGTTAATCTCCCCCAGAAGACCTGGCCAGGACCCAGCCTCACTCCCCTTCTACTTCAAAGGCCACCTGAGTCCTATCGCCCAGACTACCCACCATCACCCCCCACCCTTTCCCACCTTCTCACAGGACCCTAGCCGCCCCCCCCCCCCGCCTCCCCCTTCCGACACAGGCTCCGCCCCTCCTCTCGCTCCCGCCCCCTCCGCATGTCCTGCGCAGGCCCGCCCCTCTGTTCGGCCCCGCCCCCTCTGCCGGGTCCTGTGCAGGCTGGCCCGATGGCTCCCGGTGACCCGCCGGACATGGTGAACCTGGGCCTGTCCCGGGTGGACGACGCCGTGTCCGCCAAGCACCCGGTGAGAAGGCCGCCTGGAACGCGGGCCCCCGACCTTAGCAGCTGACCTGAGCGGAGCGGGTAGAGGATCCGTAGGGGGGGGCGGGGAGGGGTCCTCGTCAGGGAAAAGGGACAGGGACAGAGAGGGGGGGAGCCTCCTGCTGTGGGGACCGGGACATCCTGGGTGGACATGCAGGCAGGTGGGATGTGTCCAAGCCCTCAGGGCCTCACGACGAGGTCTCCTTCCTTACGGCCCGAAGGAGGGACGGGAGGGACGGTAAAAGAAGCGGGAGGGGAACTGGGCCCTCAACCCCCTCCCTCATCCCAGGGACTCCGGGAGTATGCCGCGTGCCAGTCGAGCGCCTTCGTGAAGGGCATTTTCACCTTTGTCACAGGTAGGCTGGGTCCC
>NW_024420461.1:0-8023 GCF_014898765.1 Herpailurus yagouaroundi
CAATTGGAATTTAAATGCCGGCCATTGTGGTCCCCAGAATAGCCAGGAGTCAGCACTGCCCTGGGGGCTGCACCAGGCCAGGACCGGGGCCGCAGCCAGTCCCGCAGCCAGTCCTGCAGGCCAGCCCTTGTTCTCCTGTAGGCATCTCCCCCAGCCCCTTCCTCCAGGCAGCCCTCCTGGAGCCCTCCTACCCTCTCTACTGGCTGCCCAGTTCTGGTTCTGTCTGTCCTGGAGGGCAGGGAAGTGGAACCCGTCCCAAGGGTCCTGCCCGGGCTGGGACCTGACTGGAATCTACTTCCCTTGGGGAGCCCGAGCTGTCTCCCTGACTGGCCGGGCCAGGCCGCTCTGTGAAATACAGACTTTACCCTTCCTGGATCCCCACTCCAGGGGCATCGGAGGGCCGGGGGGCTCAGGGCCATGCTCTCAGGGTTTGCTGCAGGTCTCTGTGTACCCACGAGTCTGGTGGTGGTGACAGAGGAAGCTGGGGCAGGGGGTCTAGCTGACTCTGAGGGGTCCTCAGGGCTCGGCTGGGGGCAAGGGGGAGCGCAGGATTCTCAGGGAGGCCTGACCTGGGCAGAGGGTGCGAGAGCAGGGCACAGGTGCCCTCTGGACCCCAGGGCTGGGGGCTCGGGTTCAGGTGCTCGTGTCCCACCCTGGACAGCAGTGCGTGGCAGTCCCCAAATCACACCTGCCTTTCGAGGGGCTCAGGTCCACCAGGAGGGTCCCTCCTCTGGGCTAAGAGTTGACTCCGGGTCTAAGCTGGGACCCCAGAAGATTCACAGTCAAGGGTGGCACCTAGCTTGCAGGAACACAGGGGACCACGTGCAGACCCGTCACCTCTCTTCGCCCAGGCTTGGGGCCTCCGATCCTGTCCTCCCTGGGGGGCCCCATGATGTGCTGTGGGACAAACCAAACTCCAGACTGAACCAGTCTTAAGCCTTTGTGGGAGCCCTCAGTGTGACCCTTGGGATGCCTGGGCCTCATTCTCCTGAACAGCCTGGGCAGGCATGTCCCCTGTTATCCCGGCCGGCCGTCCTCTCTGTCCCTAGCCTGTGTGCCTCCTGGGATGCCAGTCTGCCCCGCCTCCCCCCAGGCCCGGCCCCTTCCCACCACCTCTTCCTCTCGGAGACTTCATTCATTTATTTATTTGCTGAACCTCTGAGGTCCCTGAAAGGGGCCTTTGTCCGCACAGACAATCAGTGGTACAAATGGAAATGGAGTTGTGTTTGAGGAAAGTCTAGTGTGTGTGTCTGTGGGGGTGGGGACCATGGTCCAGGCGCAGGGGGCGGGGGACAGCCACGGGGTGGGGTGGGGGGGGGGACCTTGAGTATTCTCAGCCCTCTGGGAGCCACAGACACCCAGAGCAGGGGACACAGACCAGATCCCCAGCCCTATGAGCCCTGAGAGGGAATGAAGGAGAGCCTTCCTAGCTCCCGTGGCCACCGTGCTCACCGTGGCCGGCCAGGATGGCTGACTTCATCTCCAGAGAGGCCGAGCCGAAGGTGGGGAGAGGGAACACTGTGTAAACAGCCAGAGTTCTCGCCCCGACCACTAGACCACATGACCCTCTGAGGCACAGGGAACAGTGCTTCAGACCCAGGGAACAGCCCCTGCAGGAACCCTGAGGCTGGGTCCTGCTGGCCAGTCTAAGGAAGTGAGGCGACCGAGGGGGAAGGGGAGAGGCCGTCTTGCAAAGGGTGCTGACCGCCTCAGGCGCGGGCACGGCTCGGGACCCAGGCCCCCTTGGGCTGGCGTGCCAGTGGCCAGGAGCTTGCAATGAAGTCTCAAACGTCAGCTCCCTCTGGGGACATCCCGGTCCTCTGAGGCCAAGGGTGACAGACCCAGCCGAGGCCCTCAGGGGGTGAGCTCTGGGGCCTCGTGGGCCTCATTCAGCCCCTCCTCTACCAGTGTCCCCAGACCTGAGTGCCCAGCAGTCTATCCTCTTGGAGGAGGGTGTCTGCTTGATTCTGACACGTTGACGTGCAGGATGGCGATGGTCACCCTCACCCGCCAGCTCCTGGCTGCCCGCAGTGGTGTTGCTGAGAAGCCCCCGTGTCAGACCCTCGAGCTGTAGGGGCCATGGTGGAAAGTGGGCACTGTCCCTTGGGTGGCCTGCAGAGGGTCCCAGGCAGTGGCTGGGTCCTGCCAAGAGCTCTCCCCTTCCCCGCCCCGCCCCCCCCCCCCCCCCCCGGCTCCTCCCAACGCCACCGGCCACAGCCTCAGCCCATCCTCTGACTTGGCCGAGACGTGCCTTCCTAAAAGCAAAGCCGTGTGGTTTTGACATGCTCGGGCCACATCTGGGGACAGAGTCCAAGTGGGATGGCGTTCTCGGGGATGTTGGAGCTGGACTGCAGGCCACGGATGGGTCCTATGTCACCTCCCTTCCGGCCGCTTTCTGGGGCCCGGGTGTCCCCTGGGCCTGGAAATGACTGACAATAGCCAATGGGACCCACGGCCCAGACTCAACGGCCATGGGGCCTGCTCTGGGCCCGAGGGGGCAGGTCTGGGAAAGCTGGCTGAGCCCGGGAGTGGCCTTCGGTCAGCCCAGGGATGGTGTGGAGAAAGCGCCCACTGTGTGTGTGGCCTGGATAGGGGCTTGCAGGTGAGTGGACGGCCCAGAGCTTCCAGGCAAATCCCCAAGATGTGGGGACAAAGCAGAAGCCAGAGAGAGGTCAGACACCCTCCGTGAGAGGCCCTGCCTGGACCAGGACTGCAGGACAGTGGCTGGGGCAGGAATCCGGATGCTTCTGCAGAGGAAAGGGTGGGATGCAGGAGAGCAGGGAGGTGTTGACGAGCCGCCCAGGTGACCAGCGAGCTGGTTGGGACTGGTGGCCAGTGGAAGGACCGTGGACACGGCACGAACTGAAAGCTGTTCTAGAGGACCAGCAGGCAGCTTCGGGCTGCCTGGCCCAGGGAGGGCTGTGCGGAGAGCGAGAGAGCAGGCTGAGCCCCCGGGGGGGGTTTCGAAGCTCCGGGAAGATGAGTCCCTCCCACGTCCACATCGCCCCGTTCCCAGGGCCCACCGCCCCACCGCGCACACTCAGCTTTGTGGGCATCAGACACACGGGCACTCGAGGGGGACGGCTGTGGGGGCCCCCCGGAGGAGCCATCCTCCCTGGGAGCCCCCATCACAAGCAACGCGGGCCAGGAGGGGGCGGGCCTGGAGTCAGGGGCTCCAAGAGGCTTCCCAGAGCAGGGCCCAGCTGGCCCGTGGCCTAAGTGAGGACGTGTGTGCTCGGTGAGGAAGCACTGCCTGGGTGGGCACCGGGTGTGCACAGGACCCGGGAGGGGCCCAGGTGGCGGCCACAGGTGGGGAAAGGCCTGCAGGCAGCATGTGAGTTGGCCCGTCGTGGCGACTCCCCCCCCCCCCCCCGGAACCGTCTGGGCACGGGGTGCCTGAGGGAGGGTTTTGTGAGAGCAGTACGTCCACACCGGCGCACACCCCTGCTCCCGGCCCCCATCCTGACCCAGATCTTGCTGCCACCTGAGCAGGAAGGGAGTTGGGATCCGAGACTCAGCCTCCCCCAACTCGGGCACTGAGACACCACGACCCAAGATCCCCCTCCCGTCCCGTTGTCCGGTGTCCTCCCCACCCTCCCCACCTGGCTCACTCTGGAACCCTCCTTATCTGGGGGCAGATCGATCTGGGAGGGGCTGGGACAAGGGTCCTGCTAATCTCTGCTCCCAGGGGAAGGACCGCCAGGTTTGCGGCAGGTGGGGGCTGGGGGGTGGGGTTGGATTTCCAGCTGGCCCCTTCCCAGGCGCCGACACCTGCCCTGGGTGTGACGAGCCCATTCTGCCGCTGTCACAGATAGCACCTTCGGCGCTCACCGGCTGTCCGGGGAACAAGGGCTGGCACCAGGCTCCGGCCCGGCGGGGAGGCGGGCGAGAAGGGGCAGGGCCCGAGGGAGGCACAGGTGGGAGCGCGAAGCCTGTCCCCTCCCCGAGAGCTTCTCTCAGGGGCTCAGGCTTCCCCTGCTCCTGAGTGGCGGCCATGCACCTCCCTGCCCCCAAGCCCCGAAACCCCGGCCCAGGGGCAAGGTTGGAGCCGACTTGTCCGAGGGGGGTCCCTTCCCCCTGAGAACACAAACTACCCCTGCCCCGGACTGGCCTCAAGCTCCAGGTCAAAGGAAGTGGCCAGAAAAGGAGAGGGGGAAGGAGGCCAAGGGCGAGTAGCCCAGCAACAGCATGGGGACCGGATCGGCACAGGACTCGTCCCTGCCCTGCAGCCCCGGCCCAGCCTGGGTCTCCAGTCCAGCTCACGGGACCCCCTGCCTGGCCATGGGACCATGGGCATCTTTTTTTTTTTTTTTTTTTAATGTTTATTTATTTTGGAGAGAGCGACAGAGACAAAGACAGAGACAGAGCGTGAGCCAGGGAGGGGCGGAGAGAGAGGGAGACACAGAATCCAAAGCAGGCTCCGGGCTCTGAGGTGTCAGCACAGAGCCCGACGCGGGGCTCGAACCCACGGACCATGAGATCATGACCCGAGCAGAAGTCGGCCGCTTAACAGGCTGAGCACCCCCCAGGCGTCCTGAGCCCATGGGCATCTTTCAGTGGCTGTGACCGCCCTCCTACAGTCTCTTTTTCCCACCCGGGGAGATGGCCTGCCCCGGGGCGCCCTGCCTTCACTGGATCCCTGGGAACACGTGCCTGGGTAGCTGGCTTTGGCCAGACCCTAGGTGCCCCAGCCCACCTTGGGCCCCCTGCCTGGCTCTGGCCTTTCCAGTAAACTGGATCGCACAGCCTCCGGATCCCTTGCCCTGCTGCCCAGCACCAACACCCAGTGGGCCCCGGTCCTGCAGTGGGCCGGGCCTGAGACCTGTGCCCACGTGCTCACTCCTGTGCCCCCGTCCACATGCATGTGCCCGTGTGTGCCGCACGGCTGTGTGCACGGGTCAGGCTCGGGTCCTCGGTGGGGCCGGCGGATTTGGCCCTGGACCCCCGGGTTCCCCTAAGCAGTCAGGTAAGCAGGGTGAGGGTCCCAACACGCGTTGCCGGCCAGGAAGCCGAGGCCTGTGCTCCGCCAACCCCCCTTACACACCCTGTTGCTCATCTCTGGGCCTCTGCCTGCCAAGGCCCCTGTTCCCCCCCTTCGAAGTCTGGGGCCCCACAGGCGTCCTCCATAACCGGAGGGGGTATGGGGGCGGTGGCTGCACCGACCACAAAGCAGACCCAGAGGCCCCAGCGAAACCGCGAGGCCCTGGCTCTGAGCGCCCCCACCCCCATCTGGTGGATGGGGCGTGGGGGAGGGCTCCGGGCCTGCAGTCCCAGCCCCCCAGGTCCCCACACACCCAGCCCGGCCTCCAAAGAGGGGCAGGGCAGCGCCTCCGAGGTGGTACGGTGAGGCAGGATGGGCAAACAGAGTGGGGGCAGCCCCGGCAGTGACACCCCAGCACCCCCTAGCCAGCCATCATGGCCTCCCGGCCCCCATCTCCCTCCGCCAATTAAATCCTGCTTCCACCGTAGCTCCCAAGTGACCCGAAGCCCTGGGTTGGGGGACATTTGCTAAACCCACAGAGACCTCCAGGGGCCTCTCAGGGCTTCTCTGTCCAGTCTGACCTAGGCACCTCAGAAGTTTCTGGCAGACTCCCTCGGTCCTGGCACCCACCCTCTCCAGCTCCCTAGGGCTGCAGGGCCTGGAGCACCCGGCCCTCACCCCTGTGGGCCCCCTCACCTGTCACCCCAGGGCCGCAGGCCACTCCGTGGAGTGAAGGTGCTGGGAGAGAAAGCCTCCCAGATGTCAGGACGTGCGCCCCCCTCTGCCTCGGCCCCGAGTCTGGGGTCACCGGCCCTCCCAAGCCCTGTGGCCACCAGCACTCGCCCTCCAGACCCCAGCCCCTGCCTGGCTCTCGCCATGTGTGAGGATGTCCTGACCTGGGAGCCCGGCTGTCTGGGGGGCTTCGCACGGGGCGGTGGGGGGTGGGGGGGGTTCCCTGCTGTCAGGTGTTTCTCTTTCACAGGGGCGGCTCAGAGCTCCGCTGGCAGGTGGGCACAGACAGGGGAAGTCCCTTGGGTCTCCCCTCTGGAATGGTCCCAGCCCTCCCCTCCCCCCAGTCCCACCGCCTCTGCACCCCCCTGGCGCGGAGCCCAGCAGCCCACGGAGCTCATTAGCGCCGCGGCAACCCTGCCGAGCTCGCTTTAATTGGGGCCGGCAGGACGTGAGAACCTGAGGACCCCGTGCCCGGGCCGCGGGGGGAGGGGGCGCCTCCCTGAGCCGCCCGCGGCGGGCCCAGATTATCTCGGCTCAATGGGCCCAGCGAGTGGTAATTAAAGCTGCCCGCCCGGGCCTCGGCGGCAGAGGGAGGCTGCGGTGCCCGCCCTGGCTGGACCTGCCGTGCGCCCCGTGCCCACGGGTCCCGGGAGGCCACCTGTGCTCACCCGGGGCCGTCCTCCCATCCTCCCCGCCCGCTGGGGCCTGCCTCGGCTTCCCCTCCTGAGAGTTAGGTGGCCCGGTCCATCACAGGTTGGTGTGGGACCCGAGGCTAGTGAGTGGGGGCGTTGGCGTGACAGCCATTCCAGGCCTCTGGGGACCCTGCCCGGGGGAGGCCTCCCAGGGGCTAACGGCCTGGCTGGGTGGCTGGACACTAGGCCCTAACTGAGGGGCGGCCCGCAGGCGGCTCTGAGAAGCTTGGGCTGAGCCGGCGCGTGTGCGTGGGTGGGTCCCCGAGGGCACAGGCGCGTGTGTGGGTCCCCCAGGAGCGTGTGCGTGGGTGGGTCTGGGTGGGGCCAGGGGCTGCAGGACACCTGTGGCCCTCTGTAGCTGCTTTCTCCCGAGCTCCCCGGCCTTCACCTTAGAGCCCTGCGGCCCAGAGGCCTGGGCCAGAGGAGCCAGACTGGCCCAAGGAGAGGTAGGTGCAGGTAACGATGAGGGGATACAGACCTCCCCCTGGCCTGACGCCCCTCTCCAGGAGAGCAGTTCCAGAAGCTCCAAAGGTTCTCAGGGTGGGGGAGCCTGGTGTGGGCTGGAGGGGGGCTTCAGGCGGCCAGGCTCCAGTGAGAGGCGGGGGGCCCAACCAGGGCAAACGCAGAGCGGAGGATGGTGTGAAGGGCCTTGAGGCCTGGCTTCTGGCGTCAGAGGGAAGTGGAGGAATGGGGTCCCTCTGCTGCCGATGGGCCTGTGGTGGGGCCCTCAGCCGGCCACCCCCACGCCAACCCTGTCATTAGTTGATCGGGTTTCCCGATGCAAACCCCAGGCTCCGTGTGGTTTCTCCAGAGTCATAGGATCTGGCCAGGCCGGTCCTTGTCCTGGCCAGGCGGGTGGGGGCCCCTGGGCAGGGGAGGGTCTGGACCTGCCTCTCTTTCCAGGGGCGAGGGGCGAGAGGCAGTGGAGACCTCCTGAAACCAGCGAAGGCAGGGCTCCTGGACTCATCATCCCAGTGGGGCCAGAACCCAGGGGGCCTCAGTCCGGGGCCTCCCACTGCCAGGGGTTCTCCCTAAGGCCCACAGGCCCCAAGCTTGTCTGCAGCCGGTCCTGAGCGACCTGGGGCACAGGCTAGGGGTCACAGGACACTCAGGAGGCAGAGCTATGGGCCCATGGGCAAGACAGCTTGGTTTTCTTTAAAAAAAAATTTTTTTTTAATGTTTGTTTATTTTTGAGAGAGAGAGTGAGACAGAGCATGAGTGGGGAAGGGGCAGACAGAGAGGGAGACACAGAATCTGAAGCAGGCTCCAAACTGTCAGCACAGAGCCCAACGTGGGGCTCGAACCACGAATTGTGAGAACATGACCTGAGCTGAAGTTGGGTGCTTAACCCACTGAGCCACCCAGGCACCCCAAGACAGCTTGGTTTTCTTTAGGCAAGATCCCATGGGGAGACGGGGCAGCCCTGGGGGCGCTACAATCCTTGAGAGCCACTCCTCGGGGCAGGGGGCAGGTGCAGGGGCAAGGGGCAGGGGATAGGGGGACAAGGGAGCAAGGGGGCAGGGGGACAGGGGAGCAGGGGGGCGGGGGAGCAGGGGGCAGGGGGAACGGGGGCAGGGGGGCAGGAGCAGGGGGCAGGGGGAGCAGGGGGCAGCGGGGC
>NW_024420461.1:8123-9539 GCF_014898765.1 Herpailurus yagouaroundi
GCAGGGGGCAGGGGGGCAGGGGCAGGGGGAGCTCACACTCAGAGGCCAGCCCTTGTGGCACCACACTGCTACCTGCCCAGCTGATCCCGTAGGCCTGCCGGGCCCGCGCTCCCCACAACACCCGCCCGTTGGGAGCCCGTCCTGTGGAGGAGGGGGGCTGTCAATGTTTTACCACCAAACTTGAGAGGCCATTGACTCCGGGGTGGTAGCAGGAGTGGGGCCCACGGGCCTCCTGGGTCTGGTTTGGCCACATTTTTTCTCTCGGGAGACAGGCCTGTTGCTTCCTCCGGAGGAGATATTTACTCTTCCCAGGGTGGGGGCACTGCTGTGGTGTGTGTGCATGCGTGTGCATGCGTGTGCGTGCGTACACATGTGGGGCCTCGGGCACGGGTCCAGGTGGCAGGTGGGCTGGCGCCGGGCTCCAGCCACCAGCAGGAAAGGAGGCCCCGTGCGGGCCACACCTTGGGGACGTCCGGGCCTGGTCATGCTGGGCAGATGGCGAGGGCCCCAGGGCCAACAGGCGCCCCAGACAGGCAGGTGGCTGGGTTAGAGGGTGCAGGGGGCCTCTCCCTGGGTGTAGGGTTTGACCCCGACTGCTGGCAGTGTGACCTTAGGTGGCTTCCCTGCCCAGCACCCCAGTTTCCCCATCTGTGACATGGGGGCAATTAGTAACACCTTCTCTGGGTAGTTTAGTCTGGGACAGGTGTCAGGGACAGGGTGTGGTAGGCAGACTGCCCTGTCCCCAGTCCCACCGGGGACGGTGTCTTCTCCTATCTGTAGTCTCCTCTCTGGCCTTGGGAGGCACTGGCCCGGGGGGGCTCAAGAATTATCTTCAGAGGAAAAGGGGAGCCTCTAGCTGGTGCCGGGGGAGGGATGCTAACCCACCGAGGGGACCTTGGAGTCAGGGGGTTCCAGGAGGAGAAGGTCTGGGAGACCCAGAGGCCTGGAGCTCAGTTTGGGAAAGTCCAGGCAGGCTGCTGGGAGGAAGAGACGCTTGGGTTAGTGAGAAGGTTGGGAGCGAGGGACGGAGGTGGGCGTGGGAACAGCCGTGCAGAGTTCTAGGGGGCGCTGTGCGCCCCTCTTGCCATGTGCAGGCCACTTTCCCACGTGCGGAAAATGGCTGGGGCTCTTCCCAGGTCACCCCCTGCAAGCGGCGGGGGGGATAAGGGGGCTGGGCTTCCCCGCGGGGGTGCCTGCCCGGCCGGGGTTCGGGGGGGCGCCCGCTTCCCGTCCAGGCCGCCCCTCGGCTCCGGACTGGGGTAAAGAAGCCCGACCCCGAGGCCTGGCACCCGAGGGCGGGGGATCTGGCCCCGCGGCGGCCGGCCGGCCCCTCCCCTGCCCCAGCACCGCCCCCCCCCCGCGGGCCGGCGGAAGGGGCGCCCCGGGCGCCGCTCAAAGGGCCGCTAATGTGCGCTA
>NW_024420462.1:0-4442 GCF_014898765.1 Herpailurus yagouaroundi
CTGGCACACAGAACCAAGTCCCTTCCCCTGCTGACGTCTCTGGGGAATGGATGCCCCACGCTCTTAATGAGCCCTTGTCACTGAGCTGCCCAGACATGGCAATCCTCAGGGACAATGACTATGGAGGACAAGGCCAGAGGAGACATAATCTGTCTCTTCTAAGGTTCACAGATCTGACAGAGGACAAGTAACCGCCTAGACCACCCCAGCTACACTAGCTTTCATCTGTGCTTACCTAGATGTTTTACAAAGCAGTTAAGATTGTCTTCACAATTGCCAAATATTTACATATACATCTATAAGGAGGAACCATTCAGTTACTTAATTTTAAATGTGAATGAATTCTGGATGGGGTACGGGGGCTGACCTGGACTGGGTTGTGGAGCAGGATTCTTCCAGACATCAGGGTTAGAATCCCAGTGGAGCACCTGGGAGGTGCCAGTTCCGCAGAGCAGGACACCCCGGGGCACTCGCACCCCCGCGACACTGAGAGGATGGCCTCAACACAGTGACTTGTGACAACCGGTCCCAGGAGCAGAGACTGGGGTGGCACCATTGTTCTCCCCATCACCATATGGCGGGGCTTCAGGGATGGGACAGCAGGGCCACAGAGGAGGTGGGACCCTGTACACCAAACCCTGACCGCACCCCACCTGCTAACTGCAGATCCACAGGAGCAGCATTGCCACTGACCGAACCGACGGCCCCTCCCCCAGGCCAGCGCTGGCATCAGTTCCATGGCGCCATCAGATATCGGTCTAGTGCTTTTGCATTTCTGATTTGAGTGATGGAAAATTCTTATGATACACGTATTATTTTTTTTCCTTTTCTTCCTCTTCTTTCTTCCCTTCTCAATCCTAGTTGTTAGTTTCTTTAAACAGACATTTTTAATCTATTATGTTTATACCTCTTGTGTATCACCTTTTAATGTTCCTCTCTCTCTGGATTAAGCTACAAAGTTTCTCTGATTCCCTCCTGGGTCAATTCTTTCCCGTTTTTTCCTTTACTTTTTCCCCTCCACTGTCATTTCTCTCTTCGTGTGGGATAAGGTTTCTTCCACCTCCACACCCCCCCCCCCTTTTAAATTCTCCAGGGTTACTTTAATGAACACATCAAAGCACACCTGGTAGAAGGTCCAAACCACCACTATAACTAGGGACAAAAAGGAACCAGACTCACAACAAAAGAGAGCAAGCAACACGCTCAAAAACACACCCTGAAGTGCCAGCCCTAGACAGCATGATGACCCCTTTTAAATATAGTAGTGCTCGCTGGTACAGGACACATAACAAATTGTTAAAATACATAAAGGACAGAAAACTAGCCAAAATGACAAAAAGGAAGAATTCTCCTCAAAAGAAATTCCAGGGAAAATGACACCTAGAGAATTTCTCACAGCAGATATAAACAATATGTCTGATCAAGAGTTTAACATAATAATCATAAGTTTAATCTCCAGGCTTGAAAAGCATAGGAGAGAGCAGAGAATCTATTGCTGCAGACATCAAGGAACTAAGAAAGAGTTATGATGAGTCAAGAAATGTTGTAAATGACTGTAAAATAAACTAGAGGCAGTGACAGCAAGGAAGGAGGAAGCAGAGGGGAAAATTAGTGAAACAGAAGTTAAAGTAATGGAAAAGAGGAAGCCGCAAAAAACAGGTAAGAAAATAGTAGCCCATGAGGGGATCATTAGAGAAATAAGCGATTCAAAGAAACGTAGTAATAGTCCATGTCATCAGAGTTCCAGAGGAAGAGGAAGAGATTGAGAAAGGGGCAGAAGGTTTATCTGAACAAATTATAGCTGAGAACTTCCCTCATCTGGGGAAGGAAGCAGCCATCCACATCCGGGAGGCACAGAGAACTCCCTTCAGATTCAACGGGAATAGGCCTTCTCCATGGCATATCAAAGTGAAATAATACCGTAATCTCAATGCTAGGAAACTTGAAATCAACTTCAAGAAAAAGTTTGGAAAGCCTCCTAACGTATGGTGGTTAAAGAACATCCTACTAACGAATGAATGGCTCAACCAGGCAACTAAAGAAGAAATTTAAAAAATGCATGGAAGCAAATGAAAATGAAAACATGACAGTCCAACCCGTTTGGAGTGGCAATGATGTGGATGGAGCTAGAATGTATTACGCTCAGTGAAATAAAACAGAAAGAGACAAGTACCATATGATTTCACTCAGAAGTGGAATTGAAGAGAGAAAACAGATGAACATATGGGAAGCATTGGGGGAAGAGAATAAAGGGAGACAAACACAAGAGACTCTTAACCATAGAGAACAAACTGAGCATTGATGGAGGGAAGGTGGATGGGGAGGGGCTAGAGAGACGATGAGTATCAGGAGAGCATTTGTTGTGATGAGCACTGGGTGTTCTATGTAAGTGATGAATCACTGAATTCTGCTGAAACTAATATTGCACTGTATGTTAACTAACTAAAATTTAAATTAAAAGAAAATATGTGATATGTATATACAATGGGATATTATTTAGCCATAAAAAAGGACATTTTGCCATCTGCTGCACGATCGGTGAATCTTGAATGCACTACGCCAAATGAAATAAACAAACAGAGAAATAGAGACAAATATTGAATATTCTCACTTCTCTAAGGAACGTTAAAAAAACAGAGCTCATAGATACAGAGAACAGACTTAATGGACTGGTCGTTACCAAGGAAGGAGGGTGGGAATGAGCATCATGGGTAAAAGGGATCAAAATCTATCAACATTCAGTTACAAAATAAATGCCATAAGGATATAATGTACATTGTGGTGACAATAGTTAATAATATTGTATTGCATTATTTGAAAGTTGCTAAGAGAGTAAATGTGAAAATTTCCATCACAAAAATAATTTATTAGGTATTTATGGTGATGATGTTAATTATATTTATTGTGGTGATCATTTTGCAATCTACACAATTATCAAATCATATTGTACCCCTGAAACTAATATAATGTAATGCTAATTTTATATCAATTAAAAAGCAAGAAAATTATTGTTTTTAATTTCATTTAATTAATTTATTAATTAATTTAGTTTTATTTTAGAAAGAGACAGAGTGCAAGTGGGGGAGAAGGGCAGAAGGAGAAAGAGAGAGACAATTTTAAGAAGGTTCCATGATGAAAATGGAGCCCAATGCAGGGCTTGATCCAAGAACCCTGGGGACCCATGACCTGAGTTCAAATCAAGAGTGGTACACTCAACCATCTGAACCACCCAGTCACTCCAACAAGAGAATATTTTTTTAAGTTTATTTATTTGTTTTGAGAGAGACAGAGAGCACAAGTAGGGGAGGGGCAGAGCAACAGGGAGAGAGAGAGAATCCCAAGCAGGCTCCATGCTGTCAACACAGAGCCCAACATGGGACTCAGCTGTGAGATCATGACCTGAGCCTAAATCAAGAGTTGGACGCTTAACTGGCTGTGCCACGCAGGCACCCTGAGAATTATTTTCAAAAAGGCTGTCAGACACAGTGTGTGTATATACCACATCTTCTTTCTCTGTTCATCAGTCAATGGACAATTGTGTTCTTTCCATAATTTGGCTATTATTGATAGTACTGCTTTAAACATTGGGGTTGATGTGCCCCTTTGAGTCCGCATTTTTGTGTTCTTTAGATAAATACCTATTAGTGCAATTTCTGGGTCATAGGGTAGTTATATTTTTAATTTTTTGAGGAACCTCCATCCTGTTTTGCAGAGTGGCTACACCAGTTTGCATTCCCACCAGCAGTGCAAAAGCCTTTGCCTTTCTCTGCATCCTCACCAACATCTGTTTCTGTTGTTTCCTGACTTGATAATTTCAGCCACTCTGACAGGTGTGAGGTTGTATCTCATTGTGGTTTTGATTTGCATTTCCCTGATGATGAATGATGTTGATTATTTTTTGATGTGTCTGTTGGCCATCTGGATGTCTTCTTGGGGAAAGTGTCTATTCATGTCTTCTGCCCATTTCTTCACTGGATTATTTAGGGTTTGTGGGGGGTTAGTGAGTTTGATAAGTTCTTTATGGGTTTGGGATACTAACCTTTTATCTGAATGCCATTTGCAAATATCTTCTCCCATTTCATATGCTGCCTCTGAGTTCTGTTGATTGTGTCCTTCACTGTGCAGCAGCTTTTTATCTTGATGAAGTCCCAATAGTTCATTTTTGCTTTTGTTAACTTTTATCTTATGTGTTGTTCCAAAGCTATGTCTAGCAGAGTCTACTTGAAGTTTTTAATTTGAAAAGAAACTATTTAAACATCTCACCAGGGTATAACCCTTATTCTTAAGGTGAATCATAGTGAGAAGACACTTTTGAATTTTTTTTAAGTTTATTTATTTATCTTGAAAGAGAGTGAACATGAGCAGGGAAGGGGACAGAGAGAGAAGTTGACAGAGAGAGACAATCCCAAGCAAGCTCCTCACTGTCAGCCCAGAGCCCAACA
>NW_024420463.1:0-1647 GCF_014898765.1 Herpailurus yagouaroundi
TCCCAGAGGGACTCCCATCCAAGTACCCACCAGACCCGACCCTTCATAGCTTCCAACACAAGAGGAGATCCGGATTGTTCAGGATAGTTTGTCCCCAAAAGCTACCCGCTGCCGCTGGGCGCCTATGGAGGCTGTTCCTCTCCTCCCAAATCCAGTGCGTGCCTCCTTCAACCATGAACCTGCCTTCCAGCCTGCCTGCCTTCTTGACCTCCTGCCTCCCGCTGCCGTCTTCCCAGGGCCCCGGGTCGGTGGCGAGGGTCGCGCAACAGGGCCCTGACACCCCGGAGTGGCGCAAGCCCTGGCGCTCTCTGATCCCGGTACTCTTGCAGGCTGCTCCCGCTTGCTCCCACGCCAACCTCCCCCTCCATCCCACAGGTCACTGCACCGCATGGCACCGCACTTCGCAGCATCTCTGCACACCACCCCTCACCACCCCTCACCACACCACACCACACCACACCACACCACACCACACCCCACCAAACCACACCAAAGCACAGCACACCACACCTCGTCCCGCTGCTCACTGCGAAATGGGTGGGAGCGAACAGCAGCATCTGCCACTCCAGGCCTTAGAGACCCCCTGGATTCTCAGCACCTCCTCCCCACCCTTGGGCAACCCCCCCACCTGGCCATTCCCTCCCTTCTGCCCCAACTGGCTCAAACGCCAACCGGATCCCCAGCGTCCCCAGACAACATCACCAGACAAAGCCCTCTCCCCTAGCTGGGTCTTGTGAATTGCCAGGGGCTCAGGGGTTGAGGGCTCCGAGGGAGGGAAGAGGCCCAGCACTCAGGCAGCCCAGGCCTGTGGCATAGACGGAGTGTGGTGTCTCTGTGTCCCTCCCGCCCCATTTTTGTCCTCGTGTCTACGCACCCCAGCCCCCACCCTCCAACCCAGGCCCCAGCCCCCACGCACCAGCGCCCATCCCCAGGACCCCGGACCTCGGACTGCGACCCCGGACCCCGATCTCCGGAAACCGGTCCCGCGTGCACTCCGTGCGGGTGTAGGTGGTGTGTCAGGGAAGGTCCAAAGCTGGGGTGTGTCTTCAAGCCCGTGCAGTGGGATTTGGCCTGGTGCAATGAGTGGGGAAAGGGGAGTGGGCCCCTTGTGTAGTGGGGTGGGGTGTGTAAGGCAGGCCAGGCCGCTGGGCTGAACTGGGAGGGGCTGAGGGAGCCCTGGCTGGGTTGAGTTTGGCCCCAGGAGCGCCTCTCCCTGGTCAGGAAGGGAGGGGGGGTGGGCTGGCGCCAATGAAGAGGTCAAAGAGGTCAAAGGCAAAAGGGAAAAGCCTCCAGTTACAGGCATTCCCAGATGGTCTCCCATCCTAGTACTAACCAGGCGCGACCCTGCATAGCTTCCGACCCAAGAGGAGATGCGGCGTGTTCAGGTTAGTTTGTCCCCAAACGCTACCCGCTGCCGCTGTGCACCGAAAGAGGCTGGTCCTCGCCTCCCAGGCCCAGCGCGTGCCCCCTTCACCGTGCACATGCCTGCCAGCCTGCCTGCCTTCTTGACTGCCTGCCTCCCGCTGCCGTCCTCCGAGGGGAGGGCCCCGGGTCGGTGGCGAGGGCCGCGCAACAGGCCCCTGGCACCCCGGAGTGCCACAAGCCCTGGCGCTCTCTGATCCCGGTACTCTTGCAGGCTGCTCCCGC
>NW_024420464.1:0-5243 GCF_014898765.1 Herpailurus yagouaroundi
TCCCTGTAGAGGATTATGGTTGGCCCTCTGTTGTCTTTTTAATTAGAAGTCTGCCCTCAGGCCACAGCAAGAAAGATTAATCAGATTGGCCTTTTCCAGAGAAAGGCGGGTGCTTCAGTCTGTGCACTCTCCTGTGCCTTGGGGGTGGTGGCCTGTTAATCAGTCTTTCTTTATTTGTTACAGTCCTGTAGGACCCACTAGCCACTACAGCCATGTGATCTAGGGGTATCTCCTTGGTGGTGGCTGCAAAATTCAGAGAGTGTCTGAAGAGGGTCTAAGCTCCTTTCCTGGAGATACCAGGGAGCAATTAGCAAATTCTGCCAATGAGGCAAAAGGAGAGCATAAAGATGGTGCCTGCTGGTCTCTGTCTTTGAGGAGAGTTTTACTAAGCCCCTAGATGTGTTTTACATTAAATGCTTACCCCTCAGAGCAGAGCCTTAAGGTAGACAAATAAGTCTCTTTCACAGAAAGTCTGGGCGCTTTTCAGGTGGCTTCCTCTATGCTGGACCCTGGGGTGGGTGAGTGCCTGTGGACCCTTTAAGAGCTGTTTCTCACTTAGCTGTAGCTTGTGGGTCCTTGTGGACACAAGCCCTGTTGGCTTTCAAAGCTAGATGCTTTGGGGACTTGTCTGTCAGGTGTAGATATTAAAATTGGGGTGCCAGATGTAAGGCTCAGACACTTCACTCCTCAGGGAGAAGCTTGGGGTTTTGAATTCCCTCCCAATTGTGGGTCATCATGCTGGGGATGAGGTTTAGGGTCAGATCGTATCTCAGTTTCTTCCATCTACTTTGATGTGAGCTTTTTCTCATTTGCCCAGTGTGTAGGAATCACTCAGTTATTTTTTGGAGAGGTTTTTTTTCCCCCCACACAAAATTGTATGTAACTGTAGATTCAATGTGTCCAAGGGAAGAGGTGTGTTCAGGATCTCCTACATCTCCATCTTGAACCACTTCCATAAAGAAACTATTTAATCGTGTTTCTGGTTGGCTTATGGAAATGGTAGATCAGCCCAGCTGGATCTGGATCCCACCAAGTTTATTCCAGAAGGGGCCTTATGAAGTTCTTGTGGACAAGATGGGGAAATTGACCAGTTAGATGGTTTATGAGATAGTTTGAAATTTTGTTAAGTAAACTTACCCGAGTATCAGATTCAGGACTTTGTTCTCAAGCCTATTCCATTACTCCTTTGTGTTATCAGATAGTTTAGTGATTTAGGAGAAACACAGTACAAATTCACAAGTGGAATTATTCAGGGGGTCATGATAGTGAATCTACATTAGCACAGATTCATCATTCGAAAAGGATCCTCTGTTAAATCTAATAACGTGACATTTAGTAGTGATAAGTATAAGATCCTGGGTATAAGTCAAAGGAATCAGATGTACAAGTACAGACAGATTAGAAAGAGTTTTAAAAGTTGGTGAATATTTTAATCAATTTTGAGGTCATTTTGAGTCAAAACTATGACAGAACCACCACTACTGTTAATGAGACCACGCCCTGCATCGATAGAAATCTAAGGTAGAATGAGGCTGTTCTAAATTTTGCCCATCCCAGTGCTGATCAGACCATATGTGAAATATTATATTTGCTTCAGAGATGATATTCTAAAAGCGTAAAACATATTTAAGTATGCCCAGATGAGAGAAGAATATGGCAAAGGGATTCAAGCCTGTCATAATAATAATACCTACTTTAATTTTACCCCCTTTGTATACCTCTTGAAAAGAAATCTCAGTGGACTGTTTTATTTAATTAGTATCATTTTTTAAAATTATTAACAAGTCAGCTAACATACAGAGTAGTCTTGGCTTCAGGAGTAGATTCCTTTGATACATCACTCACTTACAACACCCAATACTCCTCACTTGACAAGTGCCCTCCTCAATGCCCACCACCTGTTTTTCCCATCCTCTCAACCCCCCACTTCCATCAACCCTCAGGTTCTATCTAAGGGCCTCGTATGATTTGCCTTCCTCTCTGTTTCTATCTTCTTTTTTCCTTCCCTTCCCCGATGGTCACCTGTAAAGTTTCTCAATTTTCACGTATGAGTGAAATAATATATCTGTCTTTCTCTGACTGACTTATTTCACTTACCTTCTGATTCCATCCACATTGTTGCAAATGGCAGGATTTCATTCTTTTTCGTTGCCGAGTAGTATTCCATTGTGTAAATATACCATGTCTTCATTATCCATTCATCAGTGATGGAAATTTGGGCTCTTTCCATAATTTGACCATTGTTGATAGTGCTGCTATCATGTGGCCCTATGAATCAACCCTCCTGTGTCCTTTGAATAAATTCCTAGTAGTACAAGCACTGGATCATAGGGTAAATCAATTTTTATTTTTTTGAGGAACCTGCACGCTGTTTTCCAGGGTGGCGCACCAATTTGCACACCCACCAACTGTGCAGGAGGGTTCCCCTTTCTCCATATCCTCGCCAACATCTGTTGTTTCCTGAGTTGTGAATTTTAGCCACTCTGGTATGAGGTGGTATCTCAGTGTGGTTTTGATCCGTATTTCCCTGATGATGAGCAATGTTGAGCATCTTTCATGTGTCTGATTGCCATCTGGATGTCTTCTTTGGAAAAGTGTCTATTTGTATCTCCTGCCCGTTTCTTCACTGGATTATTTGTTTTTCAGGTGTTGAGTTTGGTAAGTTCTTTATAGATTTTGGATACTAGCCCTTTATCCAATATGTCATTTGCAAACATCTTCTCCCATTCTGTCGGCTGCCTTTTAGTTTTGTTGATTGTTTCCTTTGCTGTGTAGAGGCTTTTTATCTTGATAAAAAGGTCCCAATAGTTCCGTTTTGCTTTTATTTCTCTTGCCTTTGGAAACATGTCACGTAAGAAGTTTCTATGGCCAAGGTCAAAGAGGTTGCTGCCTTGTTTGCTCCTGTAGGATTTTGATGGATTCCTGTTTAACACTGACCTAACATTAGCATTTAGGTCCTTCATCCATTTTGAATTTATTTTTGTGTATGTTGTAAGAAAGTGGTCCAGTTTCTTTCTTCTGCATGTTGCTGTCCAGTTCTCCCAAGCACCGTTGGCTGAAGAAACTATCTCTTTTCCATTGGATACCCTTTCCTGCTTTGTCAAAGATTACTTGGCCATAAATTTGTATGTCTATTTCTGGGTTCTCTTTTCTATTTCACTGGTCTGTGCGTCTGTTTTTGTGCCAATACCGTACTGTCTTTATGATTACAGCTATGTAATACAGGCTAAAGTCTGGGATTGTGATGCCTCCAGCTTTGGTTTTCTTTTTCCACATTACTTCAGCTATTCAGGATCTTTTGTGGTTCCATACAAATTTTAGGATTATTTCTTCTAGCTCTGTGAAGAATGCTGATGCCATTTAGATTGAGATTGCTAGAGTGTGTAGATTGTTTTGGGTAATATCAACATTTTAACAATATTTGTTCTTCTAATCCATGAGCATGGAATGTTTCCATTTCTTTGTGTCTTCTTCAATGTCATTCATCAATTTTCTATAGTTTTCAGCAAACAGATCTTTTGCCTCTTTGGTTAAGTTTATTCCTAGGTAATTTATGGTCCTTGGTGCAATTGAGAATGGGATCAATTCCTTTCTGTTGCTTCATTATTGGTGTATAGAAATGCAACAGATTTGTGTACATTGATTTTATATCCTGAAACTTTGCTGAATTCATGTATCAGCTCTACCAGTTTATTGGTGGGGTGTCTCGGATTTTCCATGCAGAGTGTCATGTCATCTGCAAAGAGTGAAAATTTGACTTCTTGTCTGCCAATTTCGATACATTTTATTTTGCATTGTTGTCTGAATGTTGAGGATAGGAGTTCTAATACCATGTTAAACAACAGGGGTGACAGTGGATATCCCTGTCATGTTCCTGATCTCAGGGGCAAAGCTCTCAGTTTTTCCCCATTGTGGATTATATTAGCTGTGGGCCTTTCATATATGGCTTTTATGATGTTAAGGTATGTTCCTTCTGTCCTTACTTTCTTGAGTGTTTTTATTACGAAAGGATGCTGTATTTTGTCCAATGCTTTTTCTGCATCTCTTCACAGGAGCATATGGTTCTTATCTTTTCCTCTGTTAATGTGATGTATGATGTTGATTGATTTGTGAATATTGCACCAGACCTACAGCCCAGGAATGAATCCCAGTTGATTATGATGAATAATTCTTTTAATACACTGTTGAAGTCAATTTGCTAGTATCTTGATGAGAATTTTTGCATCCACGTTCATCAGGGATATTGACCTGTAATTCTGCTTTTCAGTGGGTCCTTTGTCTGGTTTGGGCATCAAGGTAATGCTGGCTTCATAGAATGAGTCTGGAGGATTTCCTTCCATTTCCATTTTTTGGAACAGCTTGAGATTAGGTCTTAACTCCGCTTTAAATGTCTGGTAGAATTCCCCTAGGAAGCAGTCTAACCCCGGACTCCTACTTGTTGGGAGATATTTGATAACCAGTTCAATTTCTTCACTGCTTATGGGTCTGTTCAAATTTTCTATTTCTTCCCATTTGAATTTTGGTAGTGTGTGAGTTTCTAGGAATTTGTCCACTTCTTCCAGATTGTCCAGTTTGTTGGCATGTAGTTTTTCATAATGTTCTTTAATAATTGTTTGTATTTGTATGGTGTTGGTTGTGGTCTCTCCTCCTTCATTCGTAATTTTATCTATTTGGGTTCTTTCTCTTTTCTTTTTGAGAAGTCAGGCTACAGGGTTATCGATTTTGTTTATTCTTTCAAAAAATCAACTCTTACATTCATTAATCCATTCCAATGTTTTTTTGTTTTTGTTTTTTAGGGTTTTTTTTTTTTTTGGATGGTATACTGTTTATTTCTGCTCTAATTTTTATTATTTCTCTGCTTCTGGCTTTGGGCTTTCGTTGCTGCTGCCTTTCTAGTTCCTTTAGGTGTGAGGTTAGGTTCTATATTTAGGACCTTTCTCACTTCTTGAACTAGGCCTGAACTGCAATGTATTTTCCTCTTAGGACTGCCTTTGTTGCATCCCATTGGGTATGAACTGTCATGTTTTCATTTTCATTTACCTGCGTATATTTTCTAAATTTTTGTTTAATTTCCTGGTTGATCTATTCATTCTTCAGTAGGATGTCCTTTAACCTTCATGCATTTGGGGGCTCTCCAAATTTTTTCTTGTGGTTGATTTCAAGCTTCATAACATTGTGATCCGAAAATATGCATGGTATGATCTCAGTCCTTTTATATATTCTGTTTTGTGACCCAGTATGTG
>NW_024420465.1:0-2056 GCF_014898765.1 Herpailurus yagouaroundi
CTCTCCATTGTCTTTTACTGACAAAAGTCAACTTCATGTGAGATGACAAGAGAGAAAATGGATAGGATCTTCCACTGTTATCTGACAACAGGGCACAGAGGGTGGATTTGGAGCCGAGAGTACTAAACGAACGGCCCCTTGAGGTTATCATAGAACAACCACAGGGTTGCTGTATAAGAGCCATTCAGATCGGCCCACTTCTTCCGATGATGGAACCAAAGTGCACTCTCCAAATCTGTCTTGATGCCACACTATCAAAGGTTACACTCATTTCGAGGTAGACATTGGTTTGTAGTTGGATAATAACCAGTGTCATATTTGTTTTTTCCTTACATGGATTCAGATATTTTGGAAAAGATTTATATTTTTAAGGTTTTCATGCATCTTTGTCTTTACACCTCTGTCAGTCTTTACAACCAGGATAAAAAATACTTTGAGGCAAAAAAAATGAAGTGTTAATAATAGAGAAAACAAAAAATTAAAATCTACAGAAATTAGTGTGGGTCAAATGTTTAGTTGTTGCCAGAATTCAAGACAAACTTGAGTAACTTGATAATGATTCAGAGATATTTCTACCCTAATTCAATTATAAGAGGGAAAGAGATTAAACTCTATTATTACATGCAAACCAAATTCATATATCACATACATTTATATCTGTGATGATAGACATATTCTTTATATTCTCTGTACATAATCTTCATAGTCTTCTAGAAAAATTATATGAATAGTCAAAATGAATTGAATTTAGTTGTTAATGGGAACTGTAACTAGTTACTAACATTGTGTTTCATAGTACCCAAGTTTGCAATGACATTGAAAATTACACATTACTTTTTCATTTACCTGTTTCTGGTTTGGCTATGTTCTAACTGATCAAGGCTGGACTTGATTCCAGACTACATGTTATAGCTGATCAAGGCTGGACCTTACTCCGGACTGCATACACGTTCAGCTCAGATCCCTGTATAGATTTCATTTTGAGAAGACCGGGCTGCCTGGTCTATGATTTTAAGCAGCGATAACAGCTAGCAGAAATGTGTCTCTTAGTGCCTGGTCTCTGAAGTCATGAGCTATCACATTCCCACTCACATTACATTGTGAAAACAAGTGATCACATCCTTACATTATATTGTGAAAACAAGTCACATGGGCCAACTTCTCGTGGTTTTCTGTAGAGTATACTTTTTTCAACGTTGTCAGAGGGAAGAAATGTAGATTCACTGAAAATAATCTAATCTACCATTATAGCCATAGGAATGTTTTTTTATTATATTGCTTGATTTAGATAAGTTTGTAAAATAAAAAATGGGTAGTTTCTAAAAGATATGTTTGCAAAAGTAAATGATTGGGAAATGGATTAAAAATTGAGTACTTTTTTGGGGCGCCTGGGTGGTGCAGTCGGTTAAGCGTCCGACTTCAACCAGGTCACGATCTCACGGTCCGTGAGTTCGAGCCCCGCGTCAGGCTCTGGGCTGATGGCTCAGAGCCTGGAGCCTGTTTCCGATTCTGTGTCTCCCTCTCTCTCTGCCCCTCGCCCGTTCATGCTCTGTCTCTCTCTGTCCCAAAAATAAATAAACGTTGAAAAAAAAAATTAAAAAAAAAAAAATTGAGTACTTTTTTAACTTCCCAACTAGGTCTTTTTCTTCTGTGCTGAAAATCCTCCTAAAGCAGTTTTCTATAGTGACAGACAAAATGGTATAGGTGCTTTCACCACGGTCCTTGATCAACTTACAAATAAGGTATAAGCATAAAAGTGTAAAGTAAGGACATTGGCAGTGAACGCGGTCACTTCATGAAATTTCTAAGTGCACACTTGTAGTCCTGGGGCTCAGTTATGTAACTGCTCTGACTCAGTTTCCTCTGCTAGAAATTTTGGAAGAAATAGTGTCTTATTCAGAGTTACTTGAAGAGTAATTGAACCGTACCTCTTGGCCCACGAGTGTTCACTAGATCTGAGTCGTTTTGGCTTAAGAGCTTGATGCTTTTGTGCCATCACCTGTGACATGATGACCTTAATTGTAACAACTTATGTAGGAATAAATAAAAATAAACA
>NW_024420466.1:0-2119 GCF_014898765.1 Herpailurus yagouaroundi
TGAATCAATAATCACAACTATTTAAAGGCCCATAGATCCAAATGCAATATGAAATTGCTGTGTAACCTTTACGGCATCATACAAACATTTGTGGTTGTTTTTGCTTTACTTAAAAGTAGTGGGAACCATCTGGTCATTTTCACCTCACCCACCTTGCCGCTTCTACATTTAGCCTCTCACCAGAAGGCAAAATCAAAAAAAGGAAAAACTGGTCTTCAGATAAGGTAACAGTTTTCACACCCAGCTGCTCACCAAAATCACTCGGAGAGCTTGTTAAAAATAGAGCTTCTTGTGCTCCAGACCTACTGAATCGGAAGCTCTAGGGATAGAGGGACCTAGGTGGCTTAGTCGGCTAAGTGTCCGGCTTCAGCTCAGGTCATGATCCCACGATTCGCGGGTTCGAGCCCCGCTTTGGGCTCTGTGCTGACAGCCTGGAGCCTAGAGCCTGCTTCGGACTCTGTAGCTCCCTCTCTCTCTCTCCCCCTCCCCCACTCACACTCTAATTCTCAAAAATAAATATTTTTTAAAAAATTAAAACCGCAAAGGATCTCTAGAGATAATAAGGTCCAGGGCACTGAGTGATCCTAGACTATACAGGGGACAAATATAGACACCTCTACAACCACTTGAATATCAAAAATAGAAGCCTGGCCACTTATTCATCTATAAAGTTCATCCTAATGCAGTATTACTTAAGCATAAAATGTTTATTCTGATTTTCACCTCCCCTCCCTCCCCCACTCATTGCTCAGGCAGTTAAGAAGGAGTTTTCAAGATACAGAACTTTCAAGTACTGATTTCATTCCAACGTACTGTCAGGGACATGGCCAGAGATAACCACAAAGTGGGTTCAAAGTTCCAGTAAAATTAAGATGCTCAGTTACTGTTGTGTCAATTCAGCCTCAATCATTAATTTCTGCAACTGCAAAAGTTAATTGCTGACGCTCGCAGGATTGTGTGTTTCCTTTTAAGACACTCAATCACCAGTATCATGAAGCTGAAAGGAGCCTCAAAGTTTATGAGCTCCAAACTAACATTTTATAGATCAGAAAAAGAAGTCTAGAACCAGAACTCCCAGGACTGGTTCAATACTTCAGGGGAAAGACAGACTAAAAGATCTGTCCTTTCTTAGTAACACAAAAATGATTCTGTTTCATTCCTTTTCCAATGGACTCACAGGTCTGATTATTTAAGTCCCATCATATATATAGATATAAAAATTTTTTTTCTAAAGTAGTCTCCACGCCCAGCTTGAAGCTTAACGCAGGGCTTGAACTCACCACCCACAGATCAAGCCGTGAGCTGAGATCAAGAGTCAGATGTCCAACCGACTGAGCCACACAGGCGACCCGTCCCTTCTTATACTTTTTATATGAGAATAGGGCTCCCTATTTTAAAGGGCTCCGTTTTAAAACTGTTACAAAGTAGGTTTTATATTTGCACTCAAACCAAACACTTCATCATTATGGTCTCTGGTATAAACCAAATCAAAAGAAAAGGGAAAAAAGTGTAGCAGCAACAACACATTAGTGTCAATCAAGAGTTGGGGCCGACGTCATTTAGGAGCTGTGAGTTACAATGAAACTTATTCTGACGACCTTAGCTCAATGATGGATCTTTCTAAACTAAAGAAGGTTCCGTTTGTATTGTTCCTTTACACTCCATCCAATCCTGCCACACCTTAGATTTTTTTCGGACGTCCCTGGGCTCTCCAAGTGAATAGTAAACTAGGTGGAGGGGCCCTGACTCCCACCATCTCTACCAACCCAGAGCAGTGAGTTGGCAGGTGCTGGACAAACAATTTATCATCTGTAAGTGTGACTTTCCCTTCACCTAGTCTACTTAGCAGGTAGTCGCGGCCTCGAAGATCCCATGAGCCGTCCGGCCCAACGTCCCCACGCATCAGGCCGGACCCTCCATCCGCCGCCGACTTGGGCATCCCGCCAGAGACAGAACTTCCGAGCCGCCCCCGGCAGCGCCCCGGCGGAAGGACTCGGCCTCCACACTGGCGGGCGCCCGAGGCCCCAGCCAGGGGAGCCGGCCTCGCCCAGCCTGGCTGCGCCCCCGCCCGTGCCCCGACGCGGCCCTCACTTGTGCGTTTGCTGGTACAGCGGCTCCA
>NW_024420467.1:0-1218 GCF_014898765.1 Herpailurus yagouaroundi
CAGCGTCCTCCTACGCCGCCATCTTCCCTCTCTCAGTAAATGAAATTAAAGGTATCATCATTTGCAAAGATGAAGTCAAACTTCCACTTTTTGCAGATGGTATGACACTAAACATGAAAAATCTGACAGACTCCATGAAAAGACCTCTAGCACTGATACATGAATTTAGCAATGTTGCAGGGTACAAAATCAATGTACAGAAATTGGTTCCGTTTTATACACCAATAATGAAGCAACAGAAAGAGAAATAAAGAAACGGATCCCATTTACAATGCACCAAGAGTCACAAAATACTTAGGATTAAAGCTAACCAGAGAGGTAAAAGATCTGTATGCTGAAAACTATAGAAGGCTTGTGAAGGAAATTGAAGAAGATACAGAAAGCAAAAAACATTCCATGCTCGTGGATTAGAAGAATAAATATTGGCGTAAAGTCAATATGACCCAACACAGTCCTCACATTATATGCAGCACCAATCACATTGCATCAGCACTCTTCTCCAAGCTGGAAAAAACAATCATAAAATATGTATGGAAATGCAAAAGACCCTGAATAGCCAAAGCAATACTGAAGAAGAAAACCAAAATGAGAGGCACCACAATGCCAGACTTTATCCTCTACCACCAAGCTATAAACATCTAGACAGCATGGTATTGGCTCAGAAACAAATAGATAGATTTAATGGCATAGTTTAGAGACCTCAGAATTGGACCCACATACGTATGACCAACTAATCTTTGACAAAGCAGGAAAGAATATCTAATGGAAAAAAGACAGTCACTTTAACAAATGGTGCTAAGAGAAATGAACATCAACATGCAGAAGAATGAAACTAGACAAGTTTCTTATACCACTCACAAAAATAAACTCACAATGGACGAAGGACGTGAATGTGAGACAGGAAACCATCAAACCATGGAGGAGAAAGCAGGAAACATCCTCTTTGAACTCAGCGTCAGCAATTTCTTAGCTGACACACCTCCAAAGGCAAGGGAATTAAAAGCAAAATAAACTATTGCGATCTCATCAAAATAAAAATCTTCTCCACAATGAAGGATACAATCAAAAAGCTAAAAGGCAAGGGACCGAGTGGGAAAAGATGTGTGCAAAAGTCATACTGGATAATTGGCTAGTATCCTAAACCTGTAAAAAGAACTCACCAACTCCACACCTGGAAAACAAATAATCCAGTGACGAAATGGGCAGAAGGCTTGAACA
>NW_024420467.1:1228-5018 GCF_014898765.1 Herpailurus yagouaroundi
GGAAACCAATTTGAAAATAAATGACATTTAATGAAAAAGCATATCCAGGGGTTGCTCTTACTGAATATGAGGATAGCTTTCCATTTTCAGCACTTTCAGAACGTGAGGTAGTACTGGCTTAAGCTGCCTAGATGAAAGTTTGTTTTGTGTGTTTAAGAAAAGGAGTTGAGTAAAGACAGAGGCCTCTCACATGTATCACGTTGACCTTGGCAAGTGTCTCTTCTGATTGTTACCATGACTTATCCCTTTTATTGATTCACAATCGTTTGGTGTCATCCTTTCATGAGGAAGTGGATTTCAATTGATCATGGTAGGTGGTCCTTGTAATATTTTGTGAATTATTTGTGTATGTGGTGATGATGGATGGACCATGCTGGTTGCTTTCAAAAGCACTTACACGGACGGTGTAAAACGTTTTCTACCCTTGGAATCCCATTCGGTCTATTACTACCTTGTGTATGACTTACCTGAAATATTATGAATTGGTAGGTACCGAATAGGTTTTAGTGGCACTGAATGCCCTCATGGTCACTCACGCAGAATTCGTTGACGCTTTGCTCTTAAGCACACAATGACGTGGTCTTCCGTGAGCTGCGTGAAAGTGAGCATGCATACTAACTAGGCAAACTGTTTGCTGCTGCTGTGAAGAACAGCTTCCTGAACTGCGAGCTATAGCAACACACATATGGAACCCTAAGCAAGGCACAGTATATGTGTATTCTTTGAAAGAGTAGAGTAGTTACTTCAATTTGGCTTTCAGTGCGTTGCATGACAAGGCATTTAATTCGCTAAAACCCTCTTACAGTCATGTTTGTTTGCAAGTTGTGTGTACTCTCCACCGCGAAGTGTCATCTCATGTGAGATGGAATTAATGGAGGCTGAGGCACCAGGGCATTCACGTCGAGGACAACCCTCTTGAACTCGTCAAGAACTATGGGCCTTCTCAGGTAAGATTACGTGCAGGTCTTTCTCAAGGGCATAAACTTAAACACAGCCCAACCTAAGGCAGCTTTGGGCAGCTGGCAGTGATAGGATACGCAGACATTGTGACCTCACAAAGCGCCTGGTCTCCTAGCAACTGCGGTGTAACTCTCAACAGCCTGCCGCCTGATTTGGCTTCCTGGTAGGAAATTCATCAGGGCCCGGCAGCGGCAGGGAGACCTGGCAAGCGCGGGCGGCCCCTAGCGCCCTCACCTCCTGAGCCGCATGAAGAGGCGGGGGCGCAGACCCCGGAAGGCCCTGGCCGCCGCCACCTGGGGAGGAGCCTCTAGCGCTGCAGTAAGGGCCGCGCTGGAGGCGCCTGAGGAGAAGGTGGTGTACACGCTGGGGCACCAGCCCCCCGAGGCCCGCGTCCGGACGCGCCGGCCAGCTGCCAGGAGGAGGCGCCACAGAGCCCGGACTGTCGCGGTTGGCCAGAGGAAGGTGCCGCCCCCGCCGCCGCTCTCCCGCGAGGACAGCAGCCTCCGCAAGCCCGCGGCCCCCGCGCCCTGCTCCGGGGGCCGCAGCCTGGAGGAGAGTGGGAGGGCTGCCACCCCGACGCTGAGCACCTTGCCCACCATCCGCGTAGTCGGCGACGTGTGGGTCGAGAGCAGCCTGGCAGAAGCGCAGCGCCAAGCGTGCCAAGTCCTGGGAGTGAACCTGGCACCTGTGGTGAGACTCTGCCGCTTCCCATTGCCTGGGCGTGAGATGCGGGCCACCGCCGCGCGACCTCTCAGCCCCGGTACGGGTTGTGCCTGGAGGGATGAACCAGTGAGAGCCGGGCCCGCGTTCCCTAGTGCACTTTAGGGGCGAAGAAGCACCAGACGGTCCTGGCCCGCGCCTCCGGGATGCAGCGCCGCCTTCTGGGACTTTGGGGAGGCTGTGCCCTCTGCTGCCTCCCAGCCCCGGGTCTGTGGAGGGAGGAGACCCCTGGACCGCAAGGGAGGTCACCTTTTTTCCTAACCCCAGATTGAGAGGTCTCCAGCACTTTAGGGGCAGATCCATGATCTCTCTTGTTCCCTAATTGCTCTGAAGTCGTCCGAAGAAGCCATTCCACCCCCACTCTCTCCAAAGGAATTTGATTCCATGCTTGTGTAATAAAGCTAGAGTTTCTTTGCCATTCACCCACCTCTCGGCTCCTCCCACCAATTTCTTTCTTCTTTGAGTGTATGTGTATGTGTATATAACTTCTAGGATGATTTAAAGTACATAATCCTTAAATGTTTAGGATAGACAGTAGAGAAGAAAGGGTGTGACTTAGGGGTCTGCACCCAGATTAAAAAAAGATTACTGAAGTATAGTATACATTCAAAAGGACATATATTATTTTTTTCGTGTTTGTTTATTTTTGACAGAGACACACCGAGTGAGCAGGAGAGGGCCAGATAGGGAGCCACAGGATCCAAGCAGGCTCCAGGCTCTGAGCTGTCAGCACAGAACCTGATGTGGGGCTCGAACTCACAAACCATGGGATCATGACCTGAGCCAAAGTTGGACACTTAAGTGACTAGCCACCCAGGCACGCAAAAAAGAACATATATTATTAAAAGTATTCTGAGCACAGCTTGATGCAATTCAGTTCAATGTACTTGTGGAATCAGCACTCATTAAAAAAGGTACTAGGACCCCAAGGGAACACATGTGCCTCTTTCAGTCACGGTCTATCTCTCCTTTGGGACGGCAATTATTCTGACTTCTTACAGAATATACAACTTTTGCTTGTTTTGGACTATGTTGAAATGGAATTATGTGTCCTACACCTACCTTCTTTCACTCAAACTTATGTTAGTGATATTCATGTTATTGTATGTATAGATCCTTTCTGCTCATTGGTGTATAGAATTTCATTATATGAATAGTTTACAATATTTCTGCAACTCTTGGTGGAGATCTAGGTAGGTTCTGGCTTAGGGTAATTATGAATAAAGCTTCAGTGAATATTATAGGACACGTCCTTTGGTGAACATTTTTTACAATAGTATTTATTTATCTAGGAGAGAATTTGCCAGATCACATGTCATCCAACTTATCAGCTTTGGTAAGGTTCCTCCAAAGTGTTTCCAAAATGGTTATACCAATTTACACAATCTTCTCTCTATAGCAGTGCCTGTGTAGTGCCTGTGCTCTGAATACTTGATAGCCTTGCCAACACTTGCTAATATGGTCTTTTTCATGTTATCTATTCTGACAGGTGTACAGATTTTTTTTTATTTGAGAAATATCAATCCAAGTATTGTATACAAATAGTTAAAAAAAAACCCCACAACATCCAAATTGCAGATCAGGACTTGCAATAAAAAATCAAAAGCTTTGTTTCCCCCATGAACACCTCTTCCCCAGAGGCAACACTTTCTTTTGTTTTCTCTTTTCTTTTTTTTTTTAATCAGGGTTTTTTTTAAACAGACCATTTTTTAAGGACAAGTTTACATTTAGAGACAAATTGCACAAAAAATACGGCTTCCTCACCCCCAGTAGTTTCTATAGTACCTTGCACTAATGTGGATACATTAATTATAAGTGGTGGATGAGCCATTCTTGACTGACACATTATCATTAGACACATTATAATTTACTAATAGTTAGGGTTTATTTTGTGTTATATAGATTCATAAGTTTTGAGAAATGTATAATGGTATGTATCTACTATTGCAGTATCGTACAGAATAGTTACACCACCCTAAAGTGCCCTGTGCTCCGACTAGTACCACTTCCTCTCTCCCCCTAAACCCTAATAGCCACTGGTCTTTTTACTGTCTCCGAAGGTGTTTTGTTGTTGTTGTTGTTGTTGTTGTTGTTGTTGTTGTTGTTGTTG
>NW_024420467.1:5028-8593 GCF_014898765.1 Herpailurus yagouaroundi
TCCTACCCCCCAAAACATAGTTTTCCCTATTGTAGACTTCTTGTGTCAGTGTAGTGCATTTGTTACAACGGATGAGCCCATATGAAAACTATTTATAACTACAGACCGAAGTTTACCTTAGCATTCACTGTGGTGTGCAGTTCGGTGAGTTTTGACAAACGCACAATGCCATAATTGAAAGCATTTCACTGTCTTACAAGATGTTTCACTGCCGTAAATATTCCCTGTGTTCATCTATTATTCATCTCTCCCTTCCCCCCTGAGTTCCTGGCAACCACAGGTCTCTTTACCGTCTCCATTATTTGAGGCAACACTTTTTACTGTTCCAGATTTATATTCTTTTGTTAGTAATCTTCATGAAGATAAGTAGTATAGTATACTGCTGCTTATTGATTTGTCAGTTTTAAGCACTGTCTACTGACTTCCTATGTGAAGTTGACGTATAGGTCGCTTAAGCCACCTGTCTTCTCTCTCCTCACCTTCCGATATATTCCCGAACGTCTATCTGTATACTGTTTCAGTCAGGTCCAGCCAGCCGGTGAGTCACTATATGTATTTAAACAGTTACACACGTGATGGGAACTCCCAGAAGCCAAACAAAGGATGGCGAAGCAATCAGGAATTCGTATCATCAGAAAGCTGTTTCCACCCCCAGAGCTTGAGAAATTCAGAACCATATCTAGCAGGAACTGAGAACATGGGAGAAGAGGCTCTTGGAAAGAAGCTAGAATTTGGAGGAGATAAAATCACTGGTAGGAAGTGGAGCAGGAGAGAGGAAAACCCCTGGGCTTATACCTTCCTCCCTTTATCCCATCAAACACCCATTTGTCAAACCCCTCTGGAAGCCAGTTGGCAAGGAACCAGGAAACACAGTCTGTAGGAGAAGTGCAGGAACTGGATCTGAGGGCAAAAAGACATAACGGATGAAGTTATATATAGGTACTAGTTAGGGTTCTCCAGAGACTCAGTATCAATGGGAATTGGTTCACAGGATTACGGAGGCTGGGAAGGGCACACCCAGGAGATCCAGTAGTTTAGTTCCAGGCAGACTCCCAAAGCCTAAGAATCAGGAGCGCTGATGATGTATGTTCCATTCCAAGTCCGAGCCTGAAGTCAGGAGACCAATATCGCAGCTTGAAGACAGTCACATAGACACAGTGGATTCTCTCTTACTCCGCCTTTTGTTCTCTTCAGGTCTTCAATCAATTAGTTGAGGCCACCCTGTGGTTGGGAGGCAATGTGTCTTGCTTAGTCTACTGATATACAGATCTTATTTGTACTAAGAAATGTCCTCACAGACTCACTAGAAATAATGTTTAGCTATACATCTGGGTATCCTGTGGCTTAGCCCAGTTAAAACGTGGAATTAACCATCACACGATATATTTTTATGTTTATATGTTTATATGTATGTATGTATGTATGTATGTATGTATGTATGTATGTATGTATGTATGTATGTATGTATGTATGAATGTATGTTATTTGAGAGAGAGAGAGAGACAGAGAGTATGCTCAAGCAGGATAGGGGCAGAGAGAGAGAATTCTGAGCTGTCAGTGCAGAACCTAATGCTCATCTTAGTCTTGTGAACTGTGAGATCACCATCTGAGCCAAAATCAAGTGTTGGATTATGAACTCACCGAGCCACTCAGGTACCCCACAAGATGTAATGTTAAAATAGAGACCTAGTTCCCTTACCTGTACTATCATTTTTCATTCCTTAGAGTGTAAGATGAAGGTCTTCCTTAACCTTGCTGCACTTTTTCTCCGTCTCCCATCAACTTTGGGCTTCTGTTTGTCATTGTTGTTAACACTGCTGTTATGCTCTGCAATCAAGTCTCTTTAGAGGGTTCAAGGTTGATTCTAAAACTTGAAAACTAATAAATGGTTTAAATTATTGGGATTATTAAATAATATGCAAACATGAGAATTACTATTCTTTTCCTGGAGTCCTTGGACCTGCTGAATGAGGACATCTCTAGCATCAAGTCGAAATGGATCCTTTCTCTTTGTTTTCCATCAGTGCTTTAAACCATGCCATGTTTCCCTTGGCTCATTCAGACTAAGGCCGTCTTATGGATATTTTCTGGTTCTCCTTAATTTTCTAATTGCACTTCTTTGCTTTATTGCACTCTTACAGTGCTGTCAAATCATACTACTTATGACATCTTCCTGCTAACCTCTTAGCGGTCTCTCACTGGACCCTTCTCTTTTCCTGCCTCATTTAGGTGGTGATTCAGTAGGTTTGCTTCATAGCTTCCTTCCTGTGATTTTCCTCTGCTACGCTCCAGTTTGTTTCCATGGTTTCATGGTAATATGGCTATCTGGGAAGTTAGGCAGCAATTAAAAGCCTGGGCTCTTGAGCCAGACGGCCTGGGGTTAGACTTTACTTTTACCACTTACCAACTATGTAAGTTGGATGTTGGATGTGTTATTTGGCTTCCTTATAACCCTGATTCCCTCTTTCGAAGATAAGAATGGTAATTGTTACTTTATAAGATTGTTGTGTGGTTTATATGTAATAATATGTGTAAATAACCCATAACAGTGTCTGGCACAAAAATAAACACTCTGTTAATGTTGCCTATTATTAAGTATATTTTTTCTTTATTTTTTCTCTCCTTGTTTTGCTAGAGTACACCTTCAGATAACTTCCTAATGAAGAATGATTAGAATCAAATGTTCTGTTTCTTTGCATGTCTGAAGATATCTTGAGTCCACTCTCAAATTCAATTGATAATTTTGATAGTGTAGAATTCTAGCTTCTTTTTTTAATTGATTTATTTTTTATTTTTTTAAAGTTTACCTCTAACTTAGTTAGCATGTAGTGCAACAATGACTTCAGGAGTAGATTCCTCAGTGCCCCTTACCCATTTAGTCCATCCTCCCCTCCCACAACACCTCCAGTGACCCTCAGTTTGTTCTCCATACGTATGAGTCTCTTCTGTTTTGCCCCATCCCTGATTTTATATAATCTTTGTTTCCTTTCACTTACGTTCATCTCTTCCACTCATAGAATCCTAGCGTCTAATGGCCAGTTGCCCCTTCCATCGATTTTCCCCTAATCACAACCCCATTGGAACTACAATATCTGCTCTTTAGAGTGTTTTTAACTCACTATCACTTCCACCTTCTTCTAGTTTTCAAAATCATTCAGTACGTCTGGCCTATGCTTAAGGAAAAGGGAATGGAGGTCCCTCTTTTGAAGGGCTTCAAAGAGAATTTATGAACATATTTTAGACTGCCACAGCCTGTCTGCTGGTCTCCTATTATTAACTCTCATCCTGCATGAAAAATATCCTCAACTTTCCCTAAGAATCCTGGTTCTTAAAGACCCAACCCTTGTAAAATCAGCTCAAAGTCCAGGATAATGTTATCTAAGTTAGGTCCAGGTGTGAATGAGTCTCCTTGGGCGCACTGGTCCTCGAATACACTTTCAATCTGAAGACCTATGAATGAAGACCTATGAATTCAGCATACAACCAACATGGGCATGTGATAACTAGAAAACACACACCACACACACACACACACACACACACACACACACACACACACACACAC
>NW_024420467.1:8603-8701 GCF_014898765.1 Herpailurus yagouaroundi
CACACACACACACACACACACACACACACACACACACACACACACACACACAGAGAGAGAGAGAGAGAGAGAGAGAGAGAGAGAGAGAGAGAGAGAGA
>NW_024420468.1:0-1066 GCF_014898765.1 Herpailurus yagouaroundi
ACTATGTTCATCAGTGTATTAAATTCCACAGATGAGAGAAATCATATTATGTGTGTCTTTCTCTGACATATTATGGTTAGCATAATAAAGTCTGGTTCCATCCACCTTGTTGCAAATAGCAAGATCCCACTCTTTTTGATTGCCGAGTAATATTCTACTGTATGAATATACCACATCTTCTTTATCCATTCATCTGTCAATGGTCATTTGGGCTCTTTGCATAATTTAGCTATTGTTGATAATGCTGCTATAAACATTGGAGAGCATGTGCCTCTTCGAGTCTGCGTTAGTGTATCCTTTGGATAAATGCCTATTAGTGCAATTGCTGGGTCGTAGTGTAGTTCTTTTGTTGTTTTTTGTAACGAATCTCCATACTATTTTCCAGAATGGCTACACCACTTTGCATTCCTACCAGCATTGCAAAAGCATTCCCTTTTTCTGCATCCTTTCCAACATCTGTCGTTTCCTGAGATGTTAATTTTAGCCATTCTGATAGGTGTGAGGGGATATCTCATTGTGGTTTTGATTTGTATTTCACTTATGATGAATGAGGTTGAGCATCTTTTCATGTATGACCAATCTGGATGTCATCTTTGTTAAAGTGTCTCTTCATGTCTTTTGCCCATTTCTTCACTGGGTTATTTGGTTTTTGGGTGTTGAGTGTGATATGTTCTTTATAGATTTTGCATAGTAACCCTTTATCTGATATGTCACCTGAAAATATCTTCTCCCATTCCATTAAGTTTCCTTTTAGTTTTGTTGATTGTGTCCTCTCCTGTGCAGAAGCTTTTTATCTTGAGATCTCAATACTTCCTTTTTGTTTTTATTGCCCTTGTTTCTGGAGACTTGACAAGAAAGATGTTGCTGCAGTCAGGATCAAAGAAGTGGGTTTCCTTTTCTCTCCTCTAGGATTTTGATGGTCTCCTGTCTTACACTTAGATCTTTCATCCATTTTGAGGTGTGTGTGTGTGTGTGTGTGTGTGTGAGAGAGAGAGAGAGAGAGACAGAGTCAGAGAGAGAGAGAGAGAGAGACAGAGAGAGACCCAAAGGTTTAAGAACATAGTCC
>NW_024420468.1:1166-2715 GCF_014898765.1 Herpailurus yagouaroundi
AGAGAGAGAGAGACAGAGAGAGACCCAAAGGTTTAAGAACATAGTCCAGGTTCATTCTTCTCACTGTCCATTTTTCCCAGTACCATGTGATGAAGAGACTCTTTTTTTTTCTTTGGATATTCTTTCCTGTTTTGTCAAAGCTTAGTCGGTCATAATTGTGAGGGTCCATTTCTGGGTTCCCTATTCTGTTCCTTTGATCTATGTGTCTGTTTTTGTGCCCGTCCCATACTGTCTTGATGATTGCGGCTTTCTGATGCACCATAAAGTCTAGAATTGTAATGTCTCCAGGTTTGTTTTTTTCTTTTTCAACATTACTTTGGCTCTTTGGGGTCATTTCTGGTTCCATACAAATTTTAGGATTGTTTGTTCTAGCTCTGGAAGAAAGCTGGTGTTATTTTGATAGGAATTACATTGAATTTGTCCATTGCTTTGGGTAGTATTGACATTTTAACAATATTTGTTCTTCTAATCCATGAGCATGGGATGTTTTTCCATTTCTTTGTGTCTTCTTCAAGTTCTTTCATAGATGTTGTATGGTTTGTTCTTTTAATTTTTTTAATGTTTATTTATTTTTAAGAGATTGAGCAAGTGAGCAAGAGCCCGTGAGCAGGGGAGAGGCAGAGAGAGGGATACACAGAATCTGAAGCAGGCTCCAGGCTCCAAGCTGTCACCACAGAGCCCATCACAGGACTCAAACCCACAAACGCGGGATCATGTCCTGAACTGAGGTCGGCACTTAAACGACTGAGCCACCCAGGTGCACCTCTATTGTTTTAATGTACTGATCTTTTACCTCTTTGGTTAGATTTATCCCTGGGTATTTTATGCATTTCAGTGCAGTTGTAAATGAGATCAATTCCTTAATTTTCTTTCTGTTGATTCATTATTGGTGTATAGAAATGCAATCAACTTCTGTATGTTGGTTTTATATTCTGAGACTTTCCTGAATTCCTGTATCAGTCCTAGAAGTTTTTTGGTGGAGTCGTTTGGATTTTCCACGGAGAGTATCATATCTGTGAGGAGGGAAAGTTTGACCCCTCCTTGCTAACTTGGACACCTTGTATTTCTTTTTGTTGTCTGATTGCTGAGGCTAGGACTTCCAACAGAATGGTGAATAACAGTGCTTAGAATGGACATCCCTGTCTTGTTCCTGACCTTAGGGGGAAAGCTCTCAGTTTTTCCCCATTGAAGATGTTATTAGCTGTGGGACTTTCGTATCTGGACATTCTCACATTGAGGCCAGATCCTTCTATCCCTCCTTTCATGAGGTTTTTTTTTTTTTTCATCAAGAAAGGGTGCTGCTGCATTTTGTCAAACATTTATTCTGCATCTATTGAGAGGATCATGTGGTTGTTATCCTTTCTTTTATCAATGTGATATATCACATCAGTTGATTTGCAGATATTGAATCAGTTGTGCATCCAGGAATAAAATCCACCTCATTGTGCTGAATAATTCTTTTTATGTGTTGTTGGATCCAGTTTGCCACTTTTTGTTGAGATTTTTTTGCATCCATGGTCATCAGAGAAATTTGTCTGTATTCCTTTTT
>NW_024420469.1:0-1791 GCF_014898765.1 Herpailurus yagouaroundi
AGGAGGGTGACACACCCCAACCCCATGGGGACAGAAGCTCCTGTGCTTGGGACCCTCCCAAACCTCACCCGATGAATATCTTCATGGGACTATTCTTCTGTATACTCAGTCATGTCCTTTAATAAACTGCTGAACATAAATGTTTCCCTGAGTTCTGTGAGATGCTCTAGCAATTAATTAAGCCTGAGTAGGGGTCATGGGAACCTCTGATCTGTACCCAAGTCAAACAGATTACAAAATCAACAGACAAAAATCAGTTGTATTTCTACACACTAACAAGAAACTATCGGAAAGATAAATTAAGAAAACAATCCCATTTACAATAGCATCAAAAAACAAAATACTTAGAAACAGATTTAACCAAGGAGGTGAAAGATGAGTACACCGAAAACCATAAAACATTAATGAAAAACACTGAAGAAGACACAAATAAATGGCAGGATGTTTTGTGTTTGTGGACTGGAAGAATTAATATTTTTTAAATGTCTTATACTACCCAAAGTGATTTATATATTAAATGCAATTCCTGTCCAAATTCCACTGGCATTTTTTGCACAGAAGTAGAATAAATAATCCTAAAATTTGTATAGAATCACAAGAGACCTCAAAGAGCTAAAGCAATTTTGAAAAGGAAATAGGAACACTTGTAGAACATAGTAAGCTCTTCGACATTGGACAATAATGTTTTGGATTTGACACAAAAAGCAAAGGCAACAAAAGCAAAATTAATAAGCGGGACTACATCAAACTAAAAAGTTTCTGGACAGCAAAGGAAACCATCAGCAAAATGAAAAGGGAATCTATACAATGGGAGAAAATATTTGCAAACCATATATCTGATGAGTTAATATTCAAATATACAAGGAATTCGTACAACTCAATAACATAAATAATCCAATTTTAAAAGGACTTGAATAGACATTTTTCCAAAAAAGACATACAAATGGCCGACAGGTACATGAAATGGCTCACAATCGCTCATCATCAGGGAAATGCAAATCAAAACCATAATGACGTATCATCTCACACCTGTTAGAATAGCTGTTTTCAAGGAGACAAGAAACAAGTATTGGCAAGAATGTGGAGGAAAGGAAACACTTGTGCACTGCTGGTGGGCATGTAAATTGGTGCAGCCCCTATGGAAAACAATGTGGAGTTTCCTCAAAAAATTAAAAATATAACTACAATATGATCCTGCAATTCCATTTCTGGCTATATATCTGAAGGCAATGAAAACACTCTCAAAGAGATATCTGCACTCCTAGATTCATCACAGCATTATTCACAACAGCCAAGGTATGGAAACAATATAAATGTCAATCAACAGATAAATGGCTAAAGATGTGTCAACACACACACACACACACACACACACACACACACACACAGGAATACTACCCAGCCATGCAACATGGATGGACCTTGAGGGCATCATGTGAAGTAAAATAGGTCAGACATAGAAAGGCAAATACTGGATGATCTTATATATATGTGAACTCTAAAAAAGCCAAATTCATAGAAACAGAGGGTAGAAGGGTGGTTTCCGGGGATGGAGGTGGGGGAAATAAGAAAAGGGAGAGGCTGGTAAAGGGTAGAAACTTTCAGTTAAAAGGTAAATAAGGTCTGTGGGCCTAATGCATAACATTATGGCTATAGTTGCTAACACTATATTGCACAATGGAAATTTGCTAAGAGAGTAGAACCTAAGTGTTCTCACCAACATAGTTAAGTAAATAAGGTAAATATGTGAAATGAGTAAAAGGTGGTAATCATTTCACAATGTAAACATAT
>NW_024420470.1:0-40629 GCF_014898765.1 Herpailurus yagouaroundi
CATGGTTATTTTCTTGTAACATTCTCTCCTATCCCAAGGTCTTTAGCTCACAAAACCTCAAGTGGAATATATTACAAGGACAAGACTTCTAAATTGTTCGCTTTGTGTGATCTGCGACACAAGGAACTAATTTATTCACTTTGGACTGGGGTGCTGAGAGGGAACGAGGAAAGGCCCTGGGAACCCATGCCTTATATGCTTCCAGAGAGACAATGTATACTTAGGAACTAATAAACCATTCTGTATCTTAACCCACCAAGTCCAGTTATCATCTGGAATGCCTCCTGGGGGCCAAGTGGGCCTAGCGGTTGGGGAAACTTGTATCCTTGAATACATTCCTTTGTTGCCAGAGTGGGGGTTTCAAATCCATTTGTCCACCTCCTTGGCTGTGAAATTTTGGAAGTTACCTTTCCTTTAGGTAGAGGAGTCTTTACAGGGGGTGACAAGTGCTAGATGTAGGGCAGAATAATTTCCCTGTGGACGCATTTCTTTCCTACCCCAATGGTTCTTTTCCCGGGGGGGGGGGCCATCATGGGCAGTTCCCCAACTGACAATTCCCCGGGTACTTTCATTGGTAGGGGGGCTGCCTCGCTAACGCCAAGGCCAAATTACATAAAAGTGGGAGTACCAGAAGCTTCACTGTCGGTGGTTCACCCTGAAGTCCCGATCCGTCCACCCCCGGGGCCTTGCCATCACGGTGGTTGGATAGCTCTGCTTCGAGCAGCCCAGGTGGAAACATTGGTGGGGAGTTCCCAGTCAGTTCCTGAGCCAATTGACAGCTCTCAGTATCTGGTATCCCAGAGGGAAGCAGGTTCCTCTGCCCGTGGGGCTTGGTGCTTAGTCAGCCACGGTCATTGCAGGAATGGGTAGCCAGCTGGCCTCCCTCACCTGGTGAGAGACATGCCTTCATCCTGCAGATTAGATGCATCATGCATGTCCACTCTGCTCCAGGCCCCGGATAGTGCCCAAAGGGCACCTTTCAAGTGAATATTGGACCTAGTCATGGTTTTAACCACTTGACCATCAGCCAGTAGCCCCCAAAAAGCACAGCTGAATCACTGCCGCCCTTGTCCTCTAATGCGAAAGGGCAAGAAAGAGACCCAAAACCAGGGATATCCTATGTTTCTGAAGGAAGAATGCAGGCCTCTTGCTCACAGGGCTCCTGCGTATAGTCTGTAAAAGGCTTCTTATGCCAAAACCCACAGGTGTTGCTTATTCCTGGGGCAGCCGGCTTGCTAAGGGATGGCACTAGTCACTTCATTCTTCCACATCATCCCATTCTCATTCCTAATGAAGAACCCTGGCCCTCTGTGAATCTATTTTCACCCCTTTGCTCTGTTTTCAAACTAGTTCCTGTTTGGTGTCCATTCCATATAGTGTCTCAGGGGACTATCCTTGGTGCTCAGCTGGGGATTCTATTTCCATCCATGTGACTGCAATAGGTTTGATCACAGGGCCCCTGGGAAGCTGGTGTCCAAACCTTGCATTTGGTGGCCTAGGGCATTGGAAGGGCCCAGGTTAGAACAGTTGCCCTTAGCCTGGGCCAGAGGACTGGGAAAGGAGCTGGCCACCTTTCTTGGCTGACGGCACATGCAGTTAAACAAGCCCTTTCCAGACTCTTCCCATTCTTATTGGAAATGAACTTTTCCCTCCTTATGACCACTCCCTTCCCATGGCTCTGTGCCTAACAGTGTCCCTATTTAGACTTAGAAGCCATGGAGCCATCACTAACCAAACTCATTCCAAGGAATAGATGTTCACACAAGACTTTGCATGTGGGAGGTTGGCCCCGAGCAAAGCAGCTTGCCAAATGGCAGCACATGCACTTAGATTTGGATTTCCCTTCCATCTGGGGCACAGAGGGGCCAGCGGGACCACAGGCATCAAGTCGTGGCTGCAAATCACCACCACACGAGGTTTCTGAGTCATGTGCCAAGGCATGAACAGTACTGTGGATCAGGTGGTGCCATAACAACTTCAGTGGCCCAGCAGAGCCATTCTGGTGTCATGGTGTGGCGACCACGTCAGTACTTCAGCATAAACAGTAGCAACAGTGAGAGTTCTGGCTGGCAGGAGTAGGTCCACAACCTGTCAAGGACAGTGGCAGAAAGCAAGGACTGGCAGATAAGGTGGAACCCTTGGGTGCGGCACCTGGTATTTGCCTCCTTAGCAGCTCACTTCTCCCAGCCCACGTACGGAGGATTCAAGTACTCTCACATGTGTACCCTCACATGAAAATGATATGCATAGTGGATTTTGTTGAGGAAAGGCAGGAATAACCTAAAATAAGGATGCAGTTAATAAAGATGTTGGCCAATGTGCAAGAAGTCTGGATGAAATGTAGACGCACTGATTACAGCAGAGTTGCCTTTTGTTTTTTTTTGTTTTGTTTTGTTTTTTTTTTCAACGTTTATTTATTTTTGGGACAGAGAGAGACAGAGCATGAACGGGGGAGGGGCAGAGAGAGAGGGAGACACAGAATAGGAAACAGGCTCCAGGCTCTGAGCCATCAGCCCAGAGCCTGACGCGGGGCTCGAACTCCCGGACCGCGAGATCGTGACCTGGCTGAAGTCGGACGCCCAACCGACTGCGCCACCCAGGCGCCCCCAGAGTTGCCTTTTGTATTGAGACATCAATAAGGTTGAACCGGTTTAAAATAAATAGATCTTGTCATGAGCATCATTAAAATATAGTAAAAACCTCGCATTTTACAGTTTTTCTTGTCTTTTCAGATGCTGGAAAACCTGAGAGGATCTGAGGATCTGTCCATGGCAAAACAAAAAGAAAAACACAGACCTACTTGTCCAGAAACCTGAGTTCTGCTAGACTCATGCAGAGATGAACAAACATACAGAGAAAACTCTCCTGCCGAAGAGACAGGGGCGCTTTGGCCCAACACAGCCGACTGTCACAAAGAATGGACCAAAATCCCCATTGGAGATCTCAGGGTATGGGAGTAAGACAAACATTTGGAGTAGACACCAGGGAGGGCTCCGAGTTAAAATAGAGCAAAAGTGTGAAATTGCAGAGAAGGAGGGCCAGAGTCCTGAATCATGGATACGAATGAGATAATGCAAAGTGAAGTGACTAGCACAGTCTTCTCCAGCTCCCAGACTGACTCAGAAATGAGAAACACCATGCATGGGCTTTGGTGAACAGTACCATCTAGAAGTTCCACCTGAAAGCCCTGTCAGCAAGAAGCCTGCCCAGATTCTTTCTTCAGAATCAGAGGGAAAACCTGGCTGTGGGTATGTGTCTTACCCTTGCCTTCAGTACATAGGGTTAGGGTTAGTGATATAACTTTAGCAGGGATGTACTCCAGGCTGATAGGCAAGTGTTTGGAAGCACGTGTTTTTTGCAGGATCCCATCCAAAGGTCCTTTCTGTGCTGACCAAAACCTGCAACAACCTGCCTACACGAAAAAGCTGTCTTTCGTCAAAATGAAGGGACTTCCATTTGTGAAAGGAAAGAGTCCATAAGCATACCCATGTGTGTGCATACCCTAGCCAGCTAGCGAACACCATGTGCTCAAGTTTCCTCTGGAATATTTGACACATATACTTTCAATTTCCTCAGGAAATGACGTGGACACTGGCACCATTCATACAGCCACAACTCCTGGACATGGGTTGGAGACCTACTTAGAAAAGCGGCGGTGGGATATACATGAGTAAAAGCAGTACCAAAGTTTTGCTTCTCCAAAGGGAATCAATCCTTCAAGGAAAAATTTAACTTTCTTAATCAACTCTCAATCCAGACAGGAGGCCAGCTTCATTCTTAAAACTTCTGGCTTACATACAGAGAAAGAAAAATACCATATGATTTTATTCTTATGTGGATCCTGAGAAACTTAACAGGAACCCATGGGGGAGGGGAAGGAAAAAAAAAAGAGCTTAGAGTTGGAGGGAGCCAAAGCATGAGACTCCTACAAAATGATAACGAGCTGAGGGCTGATGGGGGGTGGGAGGGCGAGGAGGGTGGTTGATCGGTATTGAAGAGGTCATCTTTTAGGATGAGCACTGGTTGTTGTATGGAAAACAATTAGACAATAAATTTCACGTATTTAAAAAAACTTCTGGCTTAGATTCAAGTATTCTCCATGGGGCACCTGCAGATGATCTAGGCTTGGTGACGTTAATTTCTGAAACCCAACCTGTAGGGCCCCTTTGGCCACACTTATTTCACACTCACCAGGATTGTTCCCGACTGCCAGCTTAATAGGAGAGGATATGACCTTGAGACAAGGGCTCTGAAATGATTCATGGGAGACCCTTGTTTCCAAATAAGAGTATTTTACTACTACAATAATAGACTACTAAAATGAGCTCATAGCCATGACCACCAATAACTCTTTGGAACACAAGACACTTAGAAACGAAATGTCTGGAAACTCATTTGCAGTCATGGTAAATCGGTTGGGTATGGGACAGTCACAGAGACTCAGTCTGTAAATCTAGACCAAGTTAGAAAATCAACAATGGGAAAGAAATGATTACAAGTGGAGTTAAAGCTGTGCTTTCAAATGGGCATGGGGAAAAGTGGGGGAAGATGACCCCAATCTTCCGTTCCCCATGTACAACATAAGAGGTGGGATCCACCACCAAATACAAGCTTTGCCTACTCATGAGGATTCTCCCTGGGCACCTTCACATACCCTGGGTTAGGGCGAGCCAAATTATTCCGAAACCAAACTGAAAAAGGTGCAATTCAGTATCTCTATCACAAGCATACCACCAAGTCCCCAGGCTGAAACAAGAGGATATTACTCTAGACACTGTCCCGGGATAATGTCCATGCAAATCCTCTTTCATCAAAAATCTCTTCCAATGCTGACTCCCTCCTAGTTCAGGCTGTCCATGCTGTCCATGTGCAAACTGTCTGCTTCTCAAAATGAAGGCGCCTCAGTCATTCAGGTGAGTGAGACAAGCTGGTTCTCGTTCATCTTCCATAGCACAGCCGGCCAAGCACCAATCACCAAGTCACTCAAGGTCTTCTTTCCTTTGGTAGAGCAGTGCCTGACAGTTCTCCTTGAGAACAGGAGCACAGTGAGAGATTGAGGCCTAAACAGGAATGCCACAGGACTGACTGATGGGAGAAAAAAGACATCGTCAGAAACACAGCAAGGGGAAGGAAACGGGTGCCAGGTGAACCAAAGCTCAAAATTTCTCGTGGGAAGGGTGATTCATTTGGAAAGAACACGCTTGGCCTCTTTTGCTTCAGCCCAGAAGGAGGCCAGTTCCCTGCCCAAGTCTGGCCAGCGTACACACCAAACATCCTCTGCTGGGTCTCTTGAAACGCTCTGGGCTTCGCAGTGGACACATACATCTGAAACCCAGGGATTAAATGAAGAAGTGGCACAGTGGTAAAAACCCACCCACAGTCACAAAGACTGCACCGGACTCTCAAGTGAAACACAGAAGATAGGACTCTTAAGACACCGATTTTGAACAAATTGCGGGTAGAACCTTTTTTGTACAAGAGAACAATAATACATCAAGGTGGATAAGGAGTGCCAGGCCTCTTCAGTGCTTGGTTTGCAACTTCTATGAAGGGGTGCCCAGCACCAACTCCAGACAACCCTGCTGTAAGAAGAAACAGCACAGAGCTTATGCAACAGCACCACCTACTGCCCCATCTGGAATCCCCAGGCCTGCCTTCTCTGTTCAGAAGGACCTAGAGAGCCCTGGGACTTGTTTATCTTCATTTCCCTGAGGCCCGCCAAGGGGGCCAGCTTCCCGCTAGTATGTCTGGCCCAGCCTCCACATAAACTACTGCCTGGACCTCTTCAAAAGCCCTAGTGCTCTGGATATCCACTTAATTCTGAAACCAAATGCCAGGGACATTTTGGTTCCTCCCGTTCCAAAGTCACAAGGGCCCGCCCCATTGTACATCTACAGCGGGACATGTACTCTGAGTTTTTATGGACCTGAGGATGAATAAAGAAGTGTCATGAAAGTGGATGCACCAAGGGCCAGAGTTCTTCATATTCAGAAGAAACTGAGTAGCACAATGAATTGGTAAACTTCCTTATTTAGGAATCACAAGACCTTTGGGGAACCTTGGGCTATAGGAGTTCTCCACAGGATGCCCTTTGGAGCCCTGGCACCAGAACACCCGTTCTCCCTTAAGAAATAGGAGGGAGCGTTTGAATGATTCAGTCAGTAGAGTGACTTTGTCTCAGGTCATAATCCAGTGGTCCGTGGGTTTGAGCCCCCATCATATTCTGTGCTGAAAGCTTGCTGGTAGCCTGTAGCCTTCTTCGGATTCTGTGTTTCCTTCTCTCTCTTTCTTCCTGCTTGTGCTCTGTGACTTCTTCACCACACATGAGATCTGGAAAAAGTTGAGAATGAAATACCCAGTGCACTCTTCTATCAAGGAGGTCTTATCCAGCATAAGAAAGGCCTGCAGACTTAGGCCAAGGGGGCCCTCTGAAGGACTACACCTGGGAGCACTGTCAGCAAAAGTAGAACCAGTGATTTCTTGCTTGGTCTATCCCAGCCATTTTTCCCATTAGTGGAGGGAGGCAGCAGGGTTTGTGTTGTAGCTATTGAGTTCTGAGGGTCTTTGCTCTGGATTCTGCAACAAGGACTTGGTTCCCTTATTCCTGGCAAGGGCTCTTTCAATGCTGTCCCGTTTCTGGCTCATATTGCCCGTATGAACACTGATTCTCAGAATGAACGCAACCCAATCATCCAGGTCAGCAAGGCAAGTTTGCTCATTTTCACCCTCCATAGCACAGAAAGCCAAGCACCATCAGCTTCTTACACTCATCAGCTCCTAGAACATACTGCCCATGTGTGAACTCTCTGTTGTTGAAAATGAGGGCATCTCAAGCAGTTAAGGGAATGAGGCAAACTGGCTCTCCTTCACCTTCCATAGCACAACTTGCAGAGCACCGCATGCTCAGGGACTAATGGGCCATCTTCCCTTTGGATATCTGACACTGGTTGCTCTCACTGATCACAGGACCAAAGTGGAACTCCATGCCACTTCCTGGGTGCTGGCTGAGAATGAGAGCTCCATGGCTGCTAAGTGTGAACAAAGAACTAGTTAGAAAAAAAAATATGATGGGAAAGGAATGGCCCCAGGAAGGCCAATGTTCTATGATTCCAATGGGAAAGGAAATATTCTGGAAGATGTCTAACTTCATTTCTCCTCACCCCAGAAAAGACACTAGCTCCCTTCCCAAACCTTCGATCTCTCTCTACACACACAAACCTTCTACGCTAGGCAATTTCACATGGCCTAGGCCTCTAGATGTCCATATTGTTCTGAAACACAATTCAAAGGGAGTGCTGTACAACACCTACCTGATGGTTAGAATAATGTCACCAGATTCCCCTTTCCAGGCAGAGGATATTCCTCAGAGATCCCAACTCTGAATCAAGTCTAGGGATAAGTTCCCTAAATTGAGCCAAGTGGTGACAAAGGATACATGGAAGACCAGCGTTCTTTATGAGAGATGAGACTTGGAGAATGTTGAGAATGAAGGGACTCTCTTAGCAAGCTGGCTGTCGCAGGCATTTATGAAAGATTCTTCATGTGCAGCATAGTTTCAGGCAGTTAAGGACAAAGTTCTTTCCTAGGGTTTATACAGAGTGGTTAAGAATACTGTTTACTACATTCATCTAAAATGTTCGTTTACAGATGCTTTAAGCACACCATAGTTCAAGAGAGTTAATACAAGGCATTTCTCGGGCACCTCGGTGGCTCAGTCAATTAAGCACACGACTCTTGATCTCAAAGTCATGGTCTCACTTTTCAGCATTCGACACAAACTTTAAGCTCTGTGTTGGCGTTGGGATCTGTGCTGATAGTGTTGAGCCCACCTGGGATTCCATCTCTTTCTCTCTGCCCCAGCCCCAATTATCCACTCTGTTCTCTCTCTCTCTCTGAAAATAAATAAACTTTAAAAAAGACAAGATATTTATCTAATATTTATGGAGTACACATAAAGAGCACCATTTAAAATTTTAATTTTCATTTTTTTATGTTTATTTTTGAGAGGCAGAAGGGAAAGATGGCATAGGCAAGGGGGGAAGGCATGAAGGGTACAGACGGAGAGAGAATCACAGGAAGACCCCACGCTGTCAGTGAATGGTCTAACATGGGACTTAATCCACTCAGATCACGACTCAGATCACGACCTGAGCTGATATCAAGAGTTGCATGCTCAAATGACTGAGCCACGCAGGCACCTCAGGCATACTTTATACTAAATGGTAAGAGGCTCATGCAACCTGTTTTTCAACCTTTGTTTCAACAAAGTTTCTTGTGATACCAATGTGAAGGCTAATGAATGTTTGAAGTACAGTGTAATTTTAGGCACTTGAATAACTTCGTTATTGCTGATCATTACAGTTTGAGAGCATTTTATTCAGGAGGCACTTGGAACCTCATTGAGAACACAGGTATTTCAGGTAGTTAAACACATGGACACTCCCTAGTGGATTGTCCCTAAATTCCCAACCAGGATTTAGCCACACTTCTTTACTGGATAAATACAAGAAACTAGCAGAAACAAGCTTTAATAAGCACAGTCTTTTGTCTTCAATTAAACATGTTTTTAAACTTTTGAGGAAACTCCAAACTGTTTTCCAGAGTGACTGCACCAGTTTGCATTCCCACCAGTGGTGCAAAAAAAAGGTCCTTTTCCTCCAAATCTTTGCCAACATCTTTTGTTGCCTGAGATGTTAACCTTAGCCACTCTGACAGGTGTTAGGTGATATTTCGTTGTGCTTTTTTTTGATTTGTATTTCCCTGATGATGAGTGATGTCGAGAATTTTTTCATGTGTCAGTTAGCTCTCTGGATGTCTTCTTTGAAGAAGTATCTATTCATGTCTTTTGCCCATCTCTTCACTGGATTCCTTGTTTTCTGGGTGTTGAGTTTGATAAGTTATTTATAGATTTTGGATACTAACCCTTTACATGATATGTTGTTTACAAATATCTTCTCCCATTCCGTCGGTTGCCTTTTAGTTTTGCTGATTGTTTTCTTCACTGTGCAGAAGCCTTTTATTTTAATGAGGTCTTAGTTCATGTTTGCTTTTGTTTCCCTTGCTTCTGGAGAAGTCTTGAGTAAGAAGTTGCTGTGTCCAAGATCAAAAAAGTTTTTTCCTGCTTTCTCCTCAAGGGTTTTGATAGCTTCCTGTCTTACATTTAGGTCTTTCGTCCATTTTGAGTTTTTGTGTACTGTGTAAGAAAGTGGTTCAGGTTCATTCTTCTGCATCTCGCTGTGCAGTTTTCCCAGCACCACTTGCTGAAAACTATTCCATTTGGTATTCTTTCCTGATTTGTTAAAGATTAGCTGGCCAGAAGTTTGTGGGTCCATTTCTAGGTTCTCTATTCTGATCCATTGATCGGAGTGTCTGTTTTTGTGCTGGTACCATACCGCCTTGATGATTACAGCGTTGTAATACAGCTTGAAGTCTGGATTTTAATATCTCTTGCTTTGTTTTCTGTTTCAAGATGTCTTTGGCTATTCGGGGTCTTCTATGGCTCCATAAAAATTTTAGGTTTATTTTAGCTCTGTGAAGAATGCTGGTGTTATTTTGATAGGCATTGCATTGAATACATAGATTGCTTTGGGTAGTATTGACATTTTAACAATATTTTTTCTTATCCAGGAGCATGGAATCTTTTCCATTTTTTTGTGTCTTCTTCAATTTCATAAGCTTTCTATAGTTTTCAATCTACGGATTTTTCACCTCTTTGGTTAGATTTATTCCTAGGTATTTTATGGGTTTTGGTGCAATTCTAATAGATTCCTTGGTTTCTCTTTCTGTTGCTTCATTGTTGGTATATAGGAATGTGATTTCTGTGTTTTGATGTTATATCCTGCAACTTTGCCGAGTTCATGGATCAGTTCTCGCAGTTTTTTGGTGGAATCCTTCGGATTTTCCATATAGAGTATCATGTCAGCAGCAAAGAGTGAAAGTTTGACCCTCTCCTGGCCGATTTGGATGCCTTTTATTTCTTTGTGTTGTCTGATTGCTGAGGTTAAGATTTCCAATACTGTTGAGAGTGGACATCCCTGTCTTGTTCCTGACTTTAGGAGGAAATCTCTCAGTTTCTCCCCATTGAAGATGATAGCATTGGACCTTTCATATATGACTTTTGTGATCTTAAGGTATGATGCTTATAGATGTACCTTATTGAGGGTTTTTATCAAGAAAGGATACTGTATTTTTATCAAATGCTTTTTATGCATCTATTGAGAGTATCCTATGGTTCTTGTCCTTTGTTTTATTGATGTGAGGAATGCCATTTTGTTGCAGATATTGAACCAACCCTGCATCCCAGGTAAAAATCCCACTTGGTTGTGGTAAATAATTTTTTAATGTATTTTTGGACCCAGTAAGCTAATATCTTGTTGAGGATTTTTACATCCATGTTCATCAGGGAAATTGTTCTATTGTTCTCCTTTTTAGTGGTGTCTCTTGTTTTGGAATCAAGGTAATGCTGGCTTCAGCAAAAGAGTTTGGAAGTTTTTCTTCCATTTCTATTTTTTTGCAACAGCTTCAAGAGAATAGGTGTTAATTCTTCGACAAATATTTGGTAGAATTTCCCTGGAAAGCCATCTGGCCTTGGCCTCCTGTTTTCTGGGAGATTTTTGATTACTAGTTCGATCTCTTTACTGGTTATGGGTCTTTTCAAATTTTCTATGTTTTCCTGTTGCAGTTTTGGTAGTGAATATATTTCTAAGAATTTTTCCATTTCTTCCAGATTGTCCATTTTATTGGTTATAATGGTTTATAATATTCTATTATTATTTTTATTTCTGTTATGTTGGTTGTGATCTCTCATCTTTCATTCTTGATTTTATTTCTTTGGGTCCTTTCCTCTTTCTTTTTGATCAAACTATTGGTTTATTAATTTTGTTAATTCTTTCAAAGAACCAGTTTCTGGTTTCATTGATCTGTTCTACTGTTTTTTTGGTTTCAATAGCATTAATTTCTGCTCTAATCTTTATTATTTCCTGTCTTCTGCTGGTTTTGAGTTTTATTTGCTATTCTTTTTCCATCTCTTTAAGGTTTAAAGTTAGATTCTGTATCTGAGATCTTTTATCCTTCTAAAGAAGGAGCCTGGTTTGCTATACACTTCTTTCTTATGACTGTGTTTGCTGCATTCCAGAGGTTTTGGGCTGTGGTGTTATGTGCATTGGCTTCCATGTTCTTTTCAAATTCCTCTTTATCTGCTTGGTTAGCTCATTCATTCTTTATTAGAAAGGTCTGTAGTCTCCAAGTATTTATTACCTTTCCAAGTTTTTTCTTGTGATCAATTTCAAGTATCATAGCGTTGTGGTCTGAAAATATGCATGGTATGATCTAGGTCTTTTTGTACTTGTTTAGGGCTGATTTTTGTCCCAGTATGTGGTCCCTTCTGGAGAACATTCCGTGTTCCTCTTCTTTAGAATAAAATGCTCTGAATACATCTAAGTCCATCTGGTCCAGTGTGTCATTCAAAGCCATTGTTTCCTTATTGATTTTTTGATTAGATGATCTGTCCATTGGTGTAAGTGGAGTGTTGAAGTCCCCTACTATTATGGTATTATTATCAATGAGTTCCTCTATGTTTGTGATTGTTGTATATATTTTGGTGCTCTCACATTTGGAACATAAATGTTTACAATCTTTAGGTCTTCTTTGTGGATAGACCCCTTAATTATGATATAATGCCCTTCGTCATCTCTTGTTACAGTCTTTATTCTCTATTCTAGATTGATATAAGTATGGCTTCTCTGGCTTTCTTTTGTCAACAATTAGCAGGATAAGTGGTTCTCCATCCCCTTAATTTCAATCTGAAAGTGTCTTTAGGTCTCTTGTAAACAGCACATAGATGGATCTTGTTTTCTTATTCATTCCATTACCCGGTTTTTTGATCGGAGCATTGAGACCATTGACGTTTAGAGTAAGTACTGAAAGATATGATTTTATTGCCATTATGTTGCTTGTAAAGTTGGAGTTTCTGGTGGTATTCTCTGGTCCTTTCTAATCTTTGTTGCTTTTGGTATTTATTTATTTATTTATTTATTTAAATCTTTTCTCCCCTCAAAGGATCCCCCTTAAAATTTCTTGCAGGGATGGTTTAGTAGTCACAAACTCTTAATTTTTGTTTGGGGAAACTTTTAATCTCTCCTGTTTTGAATGACAGCCTTTCTGGATAAAGAATTCTTTGCTGATTTTTTTTTTTCCAATTTAGCATATTGAATATATCCTTCCACTCCTTTCTGGCCGGCCAAGTTTCTGTAGATGTCAGCTGCAAAATTGATCTGTCTTCCCTTGTAGCTTAAGGGCTTTTTTCCCTTGCTGCTTTCATGATTCTTTCCTTGCCTGAGTATTTTGTGAATTTGACTATGATAGGCCTTGTAGATAGTCGGTTTTTGTTGAATCTAATGGGAGTCCTCTGTGCTTCCTGGTTGTTGATGTCTGTGTGTTTCTCCAGAAAGTTTAGGAAAGTTTTCCACTATGGTTTGCTCACATAACCCCTCTACTCCTTTTCTCTCTCTTCATCTTCTGGGATCCTTATGATTCTGATGTTGTTCCTTTTTAATGACTCACTGATTTCTCTCATTAATCATGCTCTTTTGTCTTAGTCTTCCTTTTTTTCCTTTTTTTTTCTGCTTTATTCTCCATAAGTTTGTCCTCTAAATCACTAATTCTCTGCTGTGCCACATCCATGCTTGCCACCATGGCATCCATTTGACATTGCAGTTCAGTTATAACATTTTCTTATTTCATCTTGACTAGTTATTACTTCTTTTATCGCCACAGAAAGGGATTCTAATCTATCTTCGACCCCAGATAGTGTTCTTATTGTGATTCTAAATTTTAGTTCAGACATCCTGCTTGTATCTGTGTTGGTTAAGTTTCTGGCTGTCATTTCTGCCTGCTCTTTCTTTTGAGGTGAATTCCTTTATTTTGTCATTTTGAAAAGAGAAAAGGAATTGTAAAAAAATTAAAATTAAAAAAATTAGACTTAAAAAATTAAAAACAGCACACACACACACACACACAAATAATCCTAGATCCTAAGTGAGTTTTGGTCTGCATGTTGAAAGGAGCTTGATGGAATAGAGAAAAAAGGGGAAAGAGAGAAAAAAAAATGAAATCATTTGAAAATTTGAAAAAATGAATACACTGGAATAGAATAAAGTGAAATGATCGAAGTAAAATAGAATTTGAAAAAACTTTACCCAAATGTAAAAAAATATAGTAAAAACATTTAAAAAGTATTTTTAATAAAAATTAAAAATAAAAATACAAATTTTCTCTTCCTGTATGCAAGAAAAAGAAACGGAAAAGAGGAAAAATAACAAACTTGATTAGGCGGACCAGTGAACAGACTGAAATATAATTGAAATTACTTCGTTTTCCCCTAGAAGTCAAACTATGAAGCACTTTATAAGAGGAGAGATTTGTATTCCTCAAGAGTCATGTTGGTCCAGATGGGTGGGGCTTAGTGTAACGAACTGCTTTCTCCACTAGATGGTGCTGCTTGGCTTACTGGGGTAGGTTATTGCGGTGCTTGTAGGTGTGTATGCACATATGCAGGAGAGGTGAAAATGGCAGGATCCTGGTAGCCAGTCTCTAGTATCGGAACTCTGTTCTCCCAGGTCAGCAATTGTACACCAATCCTTTGTCTTCAGCTTCTTTCCACTCCCTGCTTTTACACGGACAAGACCCAGGCAGTACCTCCCTCCTGAGTCTTATCTCATAAGTGGCTGTTTTCCCCAACCCCTTATATCTGAGGGACTCTGGCGTTGACCCTTTCTGCCCCTCTGGGGGAGGGTCTCACTGAGGAATAACCAAGTGCCAGCCACACCCATGAATGTTCATGGGACCATGCTGCTGTCAAAGACCAGAGACTACGACTAGGTGCCAGCACCCTCAGAAAAATTTCATGAGATCATGTAGCAGCAGCATCAGGGATTATGGAAAATCACAATACACATCTGACACCCAGCTTCACCGCCCAATGACCTTGTTCCAGCACCAGCGAAAGTTGTTCTGTGTCCACTGGGGCAATTGCCTGTGGGGTAGCTGCACAGCCTCTACCAGATATCCTCCCAGCCAGAGAACACCCTCTCCCCATGTGGTCTGAAGACCCCCAGGCTTCTCTCTGCTCCTGGGGATTCACCCTTGTCACCAGAGTACCCCCAAACATCAAGCTGCGGAGTTTCAGACTCTGCACTCCCCCTGTTTATAAAGTCTTAATGGAACAAAAACCCTCTCCTTTCTTCTTTTACCCTTTTTAGTTCAATCCCTGCAGTTTTTTCCACTTTTCCACTTTCTCTCCAGGGGTTTTTCAGGAGGGTGTTTTTCCTGTATTATCTCCCCTCTCCCCTCTCTGTGTCCTCTCTGTGCAAGCAAAGACAGCTCCCTTCCCTCCATGGCTTCTCTCTCTCCCAGTTCACCTCTCCACACAGCATACCCGCTGGGTTCTGTGGTTCAGGTTGTGCAGATTGTTGTGTTAACCTTCAAATCAGTTTTCTAAGTGTGCAGATGGTTTATTACTGATCTGGTTGTATTTCATAAAGGCATGGTACAAAAAAAATTCCATTCTGTGTAGCCATCTTGGCTTCTCCCCTGGGTCTTGTTTTTTTTAATCCATTCTGATACCGTGTCTTTTGATTGGAGCATTAATCTATTTACATTCCGTATTGTTGAAAAATGTGGTTATCGTGTTATCTCTAGGTTTCATGCTTGTAGTGACATCTCTGGTACTTTGTGGTCCTTGCAACATTTCACTTGCAGTGTCCCCCTTAGGATCTCTTGTAGGGTTGCTTTAGTGGTGATGAATTCCTTCAATTTTTGTTTGGGAAAACTTATCTCTCCTATTCTGAAAGACAGGATTTCTGGATAAATGTTTCTTGGTTGTATGTTTTTCTTGTTCATCACATTGAAGATCTCTTGCCATTCATTTCTGGCCTGCCAAGTTTCAGTAGATAGGTCTGTTACTACCCTTATGGGCTTACTTTTGTACGTTAAGTCCTGTTTATCCCTAGCTGCTTTCAGAATTCTCTCATCTTTGTATTCTGCCAGTTTCACTATATGTCATGCAGAAGATCTATTCAAGTTATGTCTGAGGGGAGTTCTCTGTGCCTCTTGGATTTCAATGTCTGTTACTTTCCCCAGATCAGGTAAGCTCTCAGCCATGATTTGTTCAAGTATAACTTCAGTCCCTTTCTCTTCTTCCAGAAATCCTATGATTCAGATATTGTTCCTTTTAATTGAATCACTTAGCTCTCTATTCCTCCCCTCTTGATTCTGGATTTTTTTAATCTCTCTTTTTCTCAGCTTCCTCTTTTTTTTATATTTTTATCTTCTATTTTACCTATTCTCCCCTCTGCTTCTTAAATCCATGCCGTGGCCACCTGTATTTTATTTTGCACCTAATTTATAGCATTTTTTTAAATTCATCATAATTTTTAGTTCCTTCATCTCTGCAGCAATATATTCTCTGCTGGCTTCTATGCTTTTTTTCAAGCCCAGTGATTAATCTTATGACTATTCTAGATTTTTGTCCGGGTATATTGCTTATATCTGTTTTTGATCAAGTCTTTAGCTGTCAGTTCTTGGAATTTCTTTTGAGAAAAATTCTTCCATTTCAACATTTTGGCTAGTTTACTGTCCATTATGAGTTTTAAAAGCTTGTTGTGTGCTCTGCACCTGACAACACTGCTATATTAAAGAGGGGGTCATACACTGTCCAGGGCCTGGCCCGTCAGGAGGTGTTTTTGGGAGAGTGTTACTTGTTCTCCATTTTTGTGACTTTATTTTATTTCCCTACTTGTAGTGATGTTTTGGATCCTCCACCAGTTGTGCTTTGATTTGTTCATTGACTTAGCCCTGGAAAAGAAAACAGACAAACAGAAAACAAAAACATGCAAACACACACACACACACACACACACACACACAAACAATCCAAACAAAAAAAAATCCAAAATAAAACCAGAAACACCAGCTGCAAGTAAAGAACAAGGTGGAGGCGGGGCTGACAGAACACATACAAAGAGAGTAATGACGGGTGGGGGTAAAGAAAAAAAAACATTGACCAGGCAGAGAAACTAAATGGCTTAATACAGAGAGAGAGAGAGAGAGAAGAAAATAAAGAAGGAGGCAGGTAAAAAGAAACGAAGATAAAACCCAGAGAACTTATTCGGGTTGATTATTTCAGAGACAGAGAAAGGAATAGAAACAAGGAGGTGCAGAACATGTATCAAGAGAAGGGATTAAATATGGTTAAACAAACAACAAGGGTAACCAGACTAGGAGAGGGAAGAGATGAGGAGGAAAGGAAGAAAGAGTATATCTAAATAACAAGAATTGCCTGAGATTCCAGGCAATGCAGCAGTGCTGGTCTGGAGGAGGGCCTGTCTGGTTCCTCAGCGTCTATCCCACTCTAGTAGATACACTATTACCAAGCACAGAGGGTAACTGTGGGTCAACAAAATTGTGGTTTGGTGTAGGCAGGCCCTGTGGACCCATCACTGAGTCCCCCCTTGGTGGTGGTGGTGGGGAGAACAATGGCGACACCCAGTCTCTTCACGCATCTAGTGTCCCAAATAACACCATTCAAGCTGTCCTCACTGTGCTGCAGGCACAGACGAGGTGGTCTGTCTCACTCCACTGACTCTTGTGCCCCGGCACTCGGCTGGGATTCATCTCTCGCTCCATGTGCGAGAAGGGGAAGGGCCTCTCGTCACTTGATGTGTTGTCCCAGCTGCTTTTGTCCTGTTCCGCAGCACTTTAGGGAGGGGATTGCTTTCTCCTACTGCAGACAGTGTTCCTGACCTAGCCACAGAGCCTTGGTGTGGCAGACATGGGCAGGCTTCACCCTGTCCCACAGCACTCGAGGGAGGGTGTCACTTTCTCCTACTGTGGCCTGTGTTTCTGACTTAGCCACCGAGTCCAGGGCTGGCTCCCATCTTCCCCAGTTGGACAAAAAAGGCAGTCACCCCGGTATGGAGAAATCCCCCCACTTAAAGATGGGATCCCTCTCCATCCCAGTCCAGGATAGACCCTTTTTTTCTTGTCCAGATCCAGCCCTACGCTTCCCCAGAATCTCTTCTCTTCCCTTTGTCTCTCCATAGAAGAGGATCCTTCCCATCCATGTCTACATGGCCCGTTTTATCTCTCCCTGTTCACATTCACCCATCTATGGCCTGTCAGGTTGTCTCGGTGTCTTTTTAGTAGAGACTTGAGTTTCTTTTCCTCTCAGATGCTTGGTGTTCAAATTCCATTGGCTTCAAACCTTCTTTGAAAGACTCAGAGAGTTTGGATCCCCATATTTCTTTGTCATGTTGGCCCCTCCCCCTCAAGCTTAATGCCACCTCTATTTCTCAAGGGAGAATGTGGGCTTTTTGCTCAAAGGGCTCAAAGGGCACCCTGTGGAGAACGGTAGCCAATCCTCAAAGTTCTTGTGATTCCTGACAAAAGCATATTATTCATTCACTGTGACTAGAACAGTTTCTTTAGAACATGAAGAACTCTGGCCCTCAGTGCCTCCATTTTCATAACATTGCTTTATTATCCGTTAATATTCATCCTCGGGTCCATAAAAACTCAGTCTTTCAACTTACTATATCTGACTGGAGATGTCCAAAGAGGCCAGGTTTTGTGACTTTGGGACAGGTAGAGCCAGAGTCCCTGGCCTTTTGCTTTCAGAACTACATGGATATCCAGAACACTAGGGCTTTGGAAGGGGTTCAGTCGATTGCTGTTTATGTGAAGGCTGGGCCAGACATAGTGGGAAGCTGGACCCCATGGAGGGCCTAGGGGAAACGAAGATCAACATCTCCATTCCACATGATTGCATCATTTTGATGGAAATATTGACTGCCGTTTAGTCCTGGCTGCAGCCATTCCCTCTCCCTTCCTGTGTTCTTACTGCCGCTACATTCACTCTTAGGAGACTTGGAACTGGCACTCATGAAGCAGGCCCCAAGGATGGGGGTCAGCTTCCATACAGGCCATGAGAAATCGGATATTCCAAGGAAGAATAGCCCTCCTATCTCTGAGTTTGGTGTTTGGCTGTTCTTAGCCAGGGGCTGGTGTAGGGGAGCCAGCTCACCTTCTTGACCTGCATGATTGAAGTGCCTCCCTTCTGAAGCAGACTGTTGACACAGGAGCAGTAGCCTCCCGAAACTTAGCACAGAAGGGCTTTGCACTGGAAGAGGACACAGTGCTCCTCCCCACACGTTGGAGCCACAGTTCTAGGAACATTCAAGCTACAACAGTGTCCCTGATCATTCCATTCAATGATGGGAAAAGAAAAGCAAACTAAGTCCCAGAGCTCTAAAGGTCCTTCTGAAGGAAGAAAGCAGTCCTCTTGCAGACAAGACTCCCGAAAAGAGACTCTAGAGGGCACTTTACGTAAGCCCTCTGATGTTTCTTTTACTTCCAACAGCCAGCCAAGTTGCCAGGAGTTGGTGTTGGGCACTCCTTTCTCCAAGCTCTAAAGAGCTTTAGTCCTGCTTAACACCTTGACACATCTTTGTTCTCTTGTAGAAAAAAGGCCCTTTCCACAATCTTTTCAGAATCAATGTGTCAAGAGTCTGTCTTCTGCCTTCCATCTGGGAATCTGATGTCCTATCCTCTGCTGTTCATCTCGGGGTCTGGACAAGTCTTTCTGACTGTAGGAGAGATTTTTCCAAAGGACACCATATTCATTGAATCACTGGATTTTAGAAGGATGCGGCCATTACATGGCCCTGGACATTTGAAAGGGGCCAGCAGAGGATGTTGGTGTGTATGCTGGTCAGAGATTTAGGTAGGGATCTGGCCTCCTACAGGGCCAAGGGCTAATGAAGCAAGACATCTTTCAAGTGAATTCCCATTCCACTGGAAATGTAGAGCTTTGGCCCACTAGGGGCCCATTTCCTTCTCCTTGCTTTGTTTCTGAAAATGTTTTTTTTCTCCCTTAGGCGCCATGAGGCCATCAATCACCCACGTGGCACCCCTGCCTAGTCTGCAATATCTCACTCTGCTCTTGGTTTCAGAGAGAGCTGTCAGGTTCTGCTCACCAAGGGAAAGGAGGCCTTGAGTGCCTGGGTGCTTTGTGTTTGGCTTGCTGTGCTATGGAAGGTGAAGGAGGTCCATGTTGCTTCACTGTCTTTGATGATGGAGGTGCCTTCATTCCGAGAAGCAGACAGTTTGCATAGGGTCTGTGTTAACAAAGAAGTGGTGAGCAATGGAAGAGTCCTTGCCTGGATTGAGGGAACCAAGTCCTTGTTGCAGATTCCTGGACAATAGCTCTCAGAACCCAATAGTTACATCTCAAACCTTGATTCCTCCCTCCACTAATGGGAAAAGTGGCAGGGATAGACCAAGCCAGAAATCACTGGCTCCTAAATAAAGAAAGCAGGCTTCTTTCTGTCAGAGCTCCCAGGTCTAGCCCTTCAGAGGGCCGCCTCTGCCTAAGCCCACAGCCCATTCTTTTTTTTCAATATATGAAGTTTATTGTCAAATTGGTTTCCATACACCTAGTGCTCATCCCAAAAGGTGTCCTCCTCAATACCCATCACCCACCCTCCCCTGCCTCTCGCGCCCCATCAACCCTCAGTTTTTTCTGTTTTTAAGAGTCTCAAACTTTGGCTCTCTCCCACTCTAACCTTTTTTTTCCCCCTTCCCCTCCCCCTTGGGTTTCTGTTAAGTTTCTCAGGATCCACATAAGAGTGAGAACATATGGTATCTGTCTTTCTCTGTATGGCTTATTTCACTTAGCATCACACTCTCCAGTTCCACCCACTTTGCTACAAAGGGCCTTATTTCAGTCTCATTGTCCTGTAGTACTCCATTGTGTATAAAACCACAATTTCTTTATTCATTCATCAGTTGCTGTATATTTAGGCTCTTTCCATAATTTGGCTATTGTTGAGAGTGCTGCTATAAACATTGGGGTACAAGTGCCCCTATGCATCAGTACTCCTTTATCCCTTAGGTAAATTCCTAGCAGTGCTATTGCTGGGTCTATATTTATTTTTTTCAGGAACCTCCATACTGTTTTCCAGATTGGCTGCACCAGTTTGCATTCCCACCAACAGTGCAAGAGGGTTCCCATTTCTCCACATCCTGTCCAGCATCTATAGTCTCCTTATTTGTTCATTTTGGCCACTCTGACTGGCGTGAGGTTTTGATTTTTATTTCCCTGAAGAGTGATATTGATGATCTTTTCTTGTGCCTGTTGGCCATCTGGATGTCTTCTTTAGAGAAGTGTCTATTCATGTTTTCTGCCCATTTCTTCACTGGGTTGTTTTTCAGGTGTGGAGTTTGGTGAGCTCTTTATAGATTTTTGGATACTAGCCTTTTGTCCGAAATGTCATTTGCAAATATCTTTTCCCATTCCATTTGTTGCATTTTAGTTTTCTTGGTTGTTTCCTTTGCAGTGCAGAAGATTTTTATCTTCATGAGGTCCCAATAGTTCATTTTTGCTTTTAATTCCCTTGCCTTTGGAGATGTATCAAGTAAGAAATTGCTGCTGCTGAGGTCGGAGATTTTTTCCCCTGCTTTCTCCTCTAGGGTTTTGATGGTTTCCTGTCTCACATTCAGGTCAGTCATCCATTTTGAGTTTATTTGTGTGAATTTTGTAAGAATTTGGTCTCGTTTTATCCTTCTGCATGTTGCTGTCCAGTTCTCCCAGCACCATTTGTCTTTGTCTCTTTGACTCTTTTTTCCATTGGATGTTCTTTCCTGCTTTGTCAAAGATGAGTTGGCCATAATTTTGTGGGTCCAATTCTGGAGTCTCTATTCTATTCCATTGGTCTATGTGTCTGTTTTTGTGTCAATACCATGCTGTCTTGATGACTACAGCTTTGTCGTAGAGGCCAAGTCTGGGATTGTGGTGCCTCCAGCTTTGGTCTTCTTCAAAATCACTTTGGCTATTCGGGGCCTTTTGTGGTTCCATATGAATTTTAGGATTGTTCTAGCTCGAGAAGAACGCTGGTGCAATTTTGATTGGGATTGCATTGAATGCGTAGATAGCTTTGGGTAGTATTGACATTTTGACAATATTTATTCTTCCACTCCATGAGCATGAAATGTTTTTCCATTTCTTTATATCCTCTTCAATTTCCTTCATAAACTTTCTATAGTTTTCAGCATACGGATCTTTTACATCTTTGGTTAGATTTATTCCCTAGGTATTTTATGCTTATTGGTGCAATTTTGAATAGAATCAGTTTCTTTTCCTTTTGCTTCACGTTTAGTGTTTAAGAATGCAACTGATTTCTGTACATTGATTTTGTATACTGAAACTTTGCTAAATTCATCCGCAGGCCTTTCTTATTCCAGATTCAACCTAGTGATAGGAGACTGTGTTGAGTACTTCATTCTGACCTTTCTCAAAGTCTCATGTATGGTGAAGATCTCCGGCAGTGTGTGTCTCCATTGCCATACCTGCATCCTATTGTTGAAAGGGGGCTTGCATGGACACTAATCCTGGACAGTTTCTCAGAATAATGTCCTCTTGTTTCAGCTTGAGTGGTGGTATGTTTGTGATGGTGATAGTATATTGGGCCCTTCTCAGTTTGGTTTCAGAATGATGTGGTTCTCCAAAAATTCAGGGTGTGTGAACGTACCCAGGGAGAATGCTTGTGGGTAGGCGAAGCCCAACTTTTGGGGTGGATCCCGCCTCCTTCTCCAGTGTGGGCCATGGGGAAGGTAAGGTGGCGTCATCTTCCTTTCCTTTCCTCCATGCCCTTTTGAAGGGATAGCTTTCACTCTCTTTATAGTTATTCCTCCCTCACTGTTGATTTTCCAACTTGGTCTCAATTTACACACTGAGTCCATAAACTCTCCCATAAAAAACTTAGTTACAAGGATAAGAAATAAGTTTCCAGACAGTTCTTGGACCAGTGGAGAGTTCTGTCTGATGTCCCAAAAAGCAATTGACACTCGTCCCTGAGCTCTTTTTTTTAATAGTCTATTATAGCAATAATAAATAAATTATCTTTGAAACAAGGGTCTCCCTGGAATCATTTCAGAGCCCTTGTCTCAAAGTCATATCCTTTTCTATTAAGCTGGGGTCGGGGACAATCCTGGTGAGTGTGCAAGAGGTATGACCAAATGGCCCTGCAGTTTGGATTTCAGAATTTATGGACATCACCAGGCCTTGATCATCTTCATGTTTCCTGTGGAAATTGTTTATATGTAGTCTAAGCCAGAAGTTTTAAGAGTGGAGATGGCCTCCTCTCTGGATCAAGAGTTGGTTAAGGTATATTTTTCACTGATGGATGCAATTCCCTTTGGAGAAACAGAACTTTGGTAGTGCTTGTACTCATGCACATCCCATTGCAGCTTCTCTAGCTAGCTCTCCGTTCATGTCCAGGAGCCATGGCTGTGTGAATGGTGCCAGGTTCCCAGTTATTTCCAGAGAAAAATGCGCTGAGCCTATGGTGTTGCTTAGCTGGTTAGGGTATGTACATATATGGGTACTCAATTGGACTCCCTGCTCTCACAACGGAAGGTCACTTCTTTTGACGTAAAGCAGGTTTTCATGTAGGCAGATTGTTCCAGGATCTAGTCAGCACAGAAAGTAACTTTGCATGGAATTCTGCACCAAGACATACTTCCAAACACGTCCATCAGCTGGGAGCACATCCCTGCTACCCCTATGTACTGATGTCAAGGCCACTGAGTCAATCCACAAGCTGGGGAAGACTGTGCTAGTCACATCACATCTTCATCCCTGATGTTGAACTCTGACCCCCTCCAGCCATTTTCACCCCTTTGCTCTGTTTTAACTGTGAGCCCTCCCTGGGGTCAATTCCATGTGATTGTCTTACAGTCATATCCTGGGTCTTCTACTGGAGAATATGGTCTAGTCATTGTGGCTGTGCCACATGGTTGGCCAAAGTCCCCCTGGCTCTTCACAGGATAGCTTTTTTCCATGTATACTTGTTCATCTATGCATCAGTCTTCCAGAAGTCAGGTCTCTGGCCTAGTAGGTCTGTGTTTTTCTTTTTGTTTTGCCATGGACATTGTAGATCCTCTCAAGTTTTCAAGCTTCTTGAAAAGGCAATAGGGCACCTGGGTGGCTCAAGTCAGTTGAGTCTCCGACTTCGCTCAGTTCATGATCTCACAGTTTGTGGGTTCAAACCCCACATCAGGCCCTGTGCTGACCGCTGCTCAGAGCCTGGAGCCTGCTTCAGAATCTGGGTCTCCTTCTCTCTCTGCCCCTCCCCGCTCATGCTTTGTCTCACTCTGTTTCTCAAAAATAAATAAATGTAAAAAAATTTTTTTTTAATAAAAAGAATAACCTGTAAAATGGGAAGCTGTTACAATATTTGAATGATGGTCAAGGAAAGATCTATTTATTTTAAACCAGTGCAACCTTAATGATGTATGAATAGACAAGGAAACCTGTTACACCACTCTGCATTTCTTCCAAGTATATTGCCCCCTAGCCAGCATGACTCAGTACATTCTCATTCTAGGTTATCCATGGCTGTCTGTAACACATCATATCATGCTTATTCATTTCATGTGAGGATACACATGTGGGAGCACTTTAATCCTCCTAACGTGGGCTGGAAGAAGTGTACTGGTAAGGAGGCAAGCAGCAGGTGCCTCTGTATTTTCTACCCTGTCTGCCATACCTGCCTTCTGCCATGGACGTTGGGGCCATTTGGAACTAGTTCTGCCAGCCAGAACTATCACTTTTGCTACTGTTGAATATGCTAAAGGAGGACAGCCCTGCACAGGCCAATGCCATGGTTGCCACACCATGATCGTAGGTGGTTTTGCTGGTACCCTGAAGCTGCTATTGCACTGCCTGATGCACAGGCTAAATGCCTTGGCACCTGACCCATAAACCTCCTTGCCGTGGTGACCTTCACCCACCACCAATGCCTGTGATCCCACTGGCTACTATGTGCTCCAGTTGGAAGGTAAATCCAAGTCTAAGTGCAAGTGCTGCCATTAGCAGTGGCTTGGCTGCCTTGCTTGGGGTCCACCTCCAACATGCACAGGCTTGTGTGAAAATCTATTCTGGGACATGGGCTGAGTGACAGCTCTTTGACTCCTGTCTAAATGAGAACATAGACATAGATCCATGGGAAAGGAGTAGCCATAATGAGGGCCAAAGTTCAATAATTCCAATGGAAATGGGATCACTGGGAAGAGACTGTGTAATTTCATACCCCTTAAGCCAAGATAGGAGGCTTTTGCTTCCCAGTCTTCTTACCTAGCCTAAGTGCAAATATTCTAACACGGGGGCCCTTCCAATGCCCTAGGTCTCTGCCTACATGGTTTTGACACCAACTTGCCAGCGGCCCTATAGAAAAAACTATCAGACATTGCCAAGGATTGGAGTAGAATCCCCAGGTGAACAAGGATATTCCTCTGAGAGACTACATGGAATGGACCCCAGAGAGAACATACTATGAAAATAGAGCAAAGGGATGAAAATAGATCCACACAAGGCCAGAGACCTTCACTAGAAATAAAAATAGGATGATGTGGGGGCACCTTGTTGGCTCAGTTGGTTGAGTGTCCAACTTTAGCTCAGGTCATGATCTCACAGTTCGTGGATTCAGGCCCCGCAATGGGCTCTGTGCTGACAGCTCAGAGCCTGGAGCCTGCTTCGGATTCTATGTCTCCATTTCTCTCTGCCCCTCCCCTCTCCTGCTCTCTCTCTCTCTCTCTCTGTCAAAAATAAATATTAAAAAAAAATTTTTAAGTGGGATGATGTGGAGAATGAAGGATCCAGTGCCCTCCTGACAATATGGCTGTCTGAGGAATAAGCAAGGCTTTTGGGCTTTGGTGAAGGGAGCACTTTACAGGTTACACCTGGGAGCCCTGTCACTGAGGAGCCTGATACTTCCTTCAGAAAAAGAGGGAAATCTCAGGGTTTGAGTGTGTTTCTTGCCCTTCCCATTAGTAGGTACACTGGCAGTTTCAGATGTGGCTGTTTGGGGCTTCTAGCTAATGGTCAAGGGGCTATAACCTGGTCTGGGTGCAGTACTCCCTTCAAAGTCCCTTTGCCCTGACCTATGCCTGAAGCAGAGTGAACATGCATGGACCATCTGCTCTTCAGGATGAAGGCACCTCTGTCAGGGGGTGGAGGCCAGATAGCTACAAATCCCTGCAATTTCTCTAGCTGACTAAGCTCCAAGCCCTCAAGACAGAGAGACCTGCTTTCCTCTGGGATACCAGACACTGAGAGCTGTCAGTTGGCTCAGAAACTAACTGGGAACTCCACACCAGAGTTTGGATTTGGGCTGTGTACCTGACACAGGCCCGTAGATCCTGGATGGTCTAGTTTAAGCACAGTATATTCTGAGCCGCTTGCTCTGAATGGCTCCCAGGAGGAACATAGCTTGAGAAAAGAACAATAATATGCAAATAGGCACTCAGAAGACCAAAACTCTTCATTACGAAGAGATTGGGCTAAAGGTAGAATTAAACGCGTACTCCTACCTCTTGGCAGGTGGGTTGTCTGTGGAGTAGGAAACACCTGAGGGCTGGTGTAAAGAGAGAATTCCATTGGCTATATACGAGAATGAGAATATTCAGGAAGGTTTTATTTTCATTAAGAAATAGGAAAAGGTGAGATTGGTGATTTTTCCTGTCCTTCCCATCAGGAAATAGATGCAGCATTGATTCAGAAGCAAGATGTTCCTGCTCCCAGCTGCTGATCAGCTGTTTGGAACCTGGACCTAACACAGTAGTTTTCAAGGGACCCTTTCTGTGCTGACCAGGTCTGAAGAATACTGTGCATATGGGAATCATGCTTGACACAGAAGGAAAGCAATTTACCCTTACTGCACTTAACAATGGCTGTCCAAGCACCAAACATTCTGGGACAAGAAGACCATCCTTCCTTTGAGGGAAGGTTACTGTTTTCTCTCACCTAGCAAAGGACCACAGTGGCAGTTTGGCACCAATATTGGGCTGCTTTTGTGAAGTGAGTGAAAGCCCAAATGTTCCTGAATGTGACCAAGGACTTAGAGAATAGCAAATTTGTGGGAATGGCTACAAAGTCGGCCAACATTCTACATTACTGATGGGAATGAATCATGCTAGCCACATTTATCTACCTTCATTTCTCCTTGCTGCATTGGTAAGACCCATCCCTTTCCAGACCTCCCGGACCACCTACACACATCTACCATATCCAGCTTGGAACCTTCATATGCCCTAGGCATGCCAATCTATGCCAGAGTCACCAGGACTCAGCCAGATGCCTCAGGTTAGAATGGAGGATAATTCTCTGAGACACTGACTTTGAGAACTCCAGACAGATGCTAGTTTGAAGAAAAGAGCAAAAGGGTGGAAACAAGGTCAAAATATTTCATTACAAAGGAGAGAAAGATGAAGCTGAGGAGGTGCCCATCACATTCTCCTGGGAAGCTAAACATTGTCTATAGTAAGAAACTCCTGTGTGTAGGGGCAAAGGAAAACATCCATTGCTTACACATGCGTGCCCATTGACAAAGTGTTGCACTTTTCTTCAGAAACAAAAGAAAGAGTCCTTACCTTGTCTCCTTTGTCTGCTCTACCCCTCAGGGCATAGATAGGGCAGTGATTTAGTGGTAGCAAGTCAGTACTCCCATATGTGTTCTAGGTTTTTTTCACCAAGATACAGTGCCCTCATATGGGCTTTTTTGGGCTGAATTGTCCTGAAGTCTACACTGCCTTAGATCCACCTGCCTGACCCACCTGCCTTAGAAGATGAAGACATTTCAATAAGCCAAGGGAGAAAAGCAGGCTGGTTATCAACCATGGAAATTACCATGGCCAGATAAGCAACAAGTCCTCATGGACAGCAGGGTCATTCTTCTTTGAGATAAGGTAACTGTTCTCACATACCACAGGACCAGAGTGGTAGTTCATCACAAATCCTGGATGCGGCTGTATGGCTGACAGACCAATTCCACCTGGTTTTCCCATGACCTATTTATGAAAATAAAATTGATGGGAAGGGCTATAAACATGGCCTGAGTTCTATATTACAGAGGAGATTAGGATACTGCTGGGAATGAAATGTCTGACATAATTTCTCCTTCAACCAGAAGCAAGGCCAGCCCCCCCCCCCCCCCCCCCGCCAAACCCTGGCATGGCCTACACATGGACACTCTTCAAGGCCGCTAGGCCTCCCATTGTCAACCTACTTCTGAAAGGCAAATAATGAGGGGTGGTGAGTCTCAACCTATGTCAGAGACTTAAGGACTTGGCCAGATTCCCTAACTTAAAAGATATTTCTCTAAGACACTCTGAATGACACCTAGGGAGAAACAAGTTTGCAAATGTTAGCTTTAGGGACCGGGAGATGGTAGTGACCTGTTTTCCAGTAGTGCAGAACACTCCCCAAATGGCTGAGTTGAGGGTGAGTGTTAGGTGAAGGTGAAGCTTATGGATTGTGTTTCCCAGGCCTCTAAGGTGATGGTGAGGGTTAGTGTTGGGTATCTGCCCACACTCCATCCCAGTTGTTGCAAACAGCACAACTGCCTTATCTATTCCTGACTGATTAATCCTGCATAGTCTTGTGTCCCAAATTCCTTGTTTGGTCAGACCTGAGATCTGGGACTAGGTAGGGATAGAATCATGAGTAGGGTTAGGGTTAGGGCCTGGAAGTTCGTAGGGGTCAATTCGCTGGCAGTGCAGAACTTTTCCTTTAGGCCTGTGTTGAGGGAAAAAGTGAGTGCTCAGACTTGGCTGAGCAACTTGGGTCACTCATGTGTTCCCATCCATTTTTTCCTCAGACTTGGCTTCAGACCCATGGAGGGTCAGGTGTGGCTAGGGTTATGGTTAGGGGGACGAAAATGGTAAAGGCTTATCTTCTGGTGGTGTGAAGATGTACACAGAGGGCTCAGTTGATGTTAAGTGTCACTGTGTGGGTCAGCCTTGGGTTCTACTTCAGGTCTGATCTTTGCAAACATCACCATTTCTTCATATGCATCTGGGAGAGCCATCTAGAGGTAATCCTTTGTCCCAAATCCATTGTTTCTTGAGGCTTGAAATCTAAGCTTGGAAGACCATATCCATGGGAAAGGTTAGGGTTAAGGTCCAGGAGACAATAGTGCCCTATCTACCACCAAGGCACAAAGACCTCACTGTAGAGGTCACTTGAGGATGAGTGTTAGGGTGAGGATCAGCCTAGGTGCAGGCTGGGATGCAGGGGTTGGGCTGTTCGTGTGTGGTCTGGTTAGATTTTCAGTTTGAATCATACCCTTTGCCCCATTCCAGTCATGGCCAACGGCATGGATTCCTCTGTGTTCCTGGATAAATAATCTTGCAATGGTCATGCATCCCAAATCAGTTTTTTCCTCAGATATAGGATTTGGGCCAGGTTAGAACAAGTTCCAATGCTAAAAGTAGCGGTAGGGTTCAGGAAATGGTAGGGGCTTATCCGCCGGCAAGGAGAAACCCGACCCAGAGGACTGAGTAGAGGGCAGTGGTCAGGGTGAAGTTTACTCTTCAGGGTTACATTCAGGGTCTAAGCTGTTGGTGCAGTTTATGGTTAAGTTTGCACACTGAATCCTACCCTGTCACCTGATCTGGTCATTGGAAATGGCACCAATTCCTACTACATACGTGGCAAAGTAATCTCACTTCTGTGTCCTGAATTCGTGGTTTCCACAGATCTGGAATTTGGAAACAGGAAGGGCCAGAACCATGGCTAGTGTTAGGGTTAGGCCTTATTAAATGATAGGGTACTATCTCCCAGCAGTGCAGAACCCTCCCTGCAGGGCTGAGGTGAGGTTGAGTTTTAGGGGAAGGTCACGATCAGGATTCTGTTCAGAGACTATGTTGATGGTGTGTTATGACAAGATACTCCTTCAGAATCAAATTCTCTTGTTCCATCCCAATTGTTGCAAATGGTATGATTTGTTTTTCTCTGTTAGGAGCTTAACCTTGCATCAACCATGTGTCCCATTTCTGTTACCTCTGACCTGAGATTTGGGCTTGAAACCAGCCAGAGCCATGGCTACGGTTAGCTTTAGGCACTGGGAGATGGTAGTAGCTTGTCCAACAATGGTGTGCAGCAATCCCCAAAGGTCTGAGAGGAGTTCAAGTGTTAGGGTGGGGTTCAGGCTTATAGATAATGTTCAGTGCTAGGGTGTTGGTGTGGTTTAGTCTTAAGTTTTGGCCACAATCTTGCATTCAAACTCCACCCGTTCATTGAAACCAGTAGAACTTACTTTTTCATTTCTGCCTAAGTCATCTTAAGTCACATGTCCCAAATTCCTTGTTTGATCAGACTTGGGATCCAGGCTTTGGTAGGAACAGAGTCATATTTAGAGTTAGGCGTAGGGCCTGGTAGATGGCCATCTGCCTGCAGTGCAAAACTCCCCACAGAGTGCTGAGTTGAGGGCAAAAGACAATTGTGACAGCTTTGGCTCAAGATGCAAAGGCTAGGCTGATTGTGTGGCCCAGGGTTGGGATTTTTCCCATAACCCTACTCTTTGGCTGTATCTTGGTCCTTGCAAATGGCACCATTAGCTTTTTTGTCTTTGGTTGAGTCATCTTGCATCAGTCTTGTGTCCCAAATTGTTTCCTCAGAACTACAATTCAAGACCTATTAGGGTCAGACCCATAGTTTTGCCTCGGGTTAGTGCATGGAAAATGTTAAATACCTACTTGGACGGCTCTGTTGAGAGAGTTTGTTAGAGTGAGGGACAGTGTTAGGGTCAGATTCTGCAGTCAAGAATACTCTATCCAACATGGGGATCATTCAGAATATGAGATTTTGTCAGACTACCAAACAGAAAATTCATGATGACTCAACCAGATCTTCAAGAAATATTACAAGAAAATTTTTCAGTGGAATGTACAGACGAAAAATGTTAGTATACAGATAGAAAACACAATGCAGTTAAATGCCAAACTTGCCAAACCTGTTGCCAGGGTAGCCAATGGAGATTTCCTTTGTCCCAGCCAAGAGGTTTTTCTCATTCCCAAGACACCCAGCTTTCCAAGATTGTGCTGCTCACTCCATTCTCAGGTCTCCTCCATTCTCATTTGATACGGAGAACTTTGGCACTCCACATACCCTTTTCTACCATCTTGCCCTTTTACTAACTAGGTCTTCCCTGTGAGAGATTCATGGCCAGTGTCCAAAAGACACCACCTCTGGCTTACCTGGACAGTCGCGCTGAACTCAACTTAGGGATAGGTTGACCAACAGGGTGCCTTGAGACTTGCCTTTCCTAACTATGTTGACAAAGGGAAACCCAAGACATTGGAAGGTGTCCAGAGCAGAATTTCTGCCCATAGGCTAAGTCCAGGGGAGCTAGGAGGGAGCTGGCCTCCCCTGTGGGGCCAGAACCTTAGCTACTCATTTCTTTCTTTTCTTTATGCTGTCCTCAACTGCAATGAAGAAGTTGGGCCAATGATGTCTCCATTCCCATCACCTTGCACTTTTTCTACCTAGGCATTCACTATGGGGATTCAGGGACTGAACTTAAGAGCAATGTCTTATTTCTTGTGGGGAATAGGCCACAATCTCCCAAATTGGAGATAACTTCGGCAACATGGGCCCACCCACAGTGTTTGTCTTTCAGCCTTACCATTGGCCACAAAAGACATAGGGCATAGGAAGGAGCCTAACACAAAATGTTTTCATGTAGGCAAGGACAGAGGAGTGGGATGGAGCCAACGTCAGTTCCGCAGAAAGGGGAAATGACCTTAGGCACCGCATTCTAAGTTATATCCTATATCTCTCCTAAAAGAAAGAACTTTAGCCTTCCCTATGTTCCCATCACCTCGCAGATTTTCTAAAGAGGTTTTGGTTCACACTAAGGAGAAGTGGGGTTAGTCACATAAAAATCACTCAGGGATTAATGGAGGCGCCCCCTCACTGCCTGTGCTAGCCAAGAGCATTCAGTTTCCAATATCCCAAAGAAAAAATTGCTCTTTTACTGAAAATATGGTGCTTCACAGGCTGCTAGTGGCATGGTGGTGTATACCCTGATTGTGGCCCTCACTTGGTTCATTGAGCTGCCTTCATTCTGAAAAGCAGAAGGCTCTCAGATGAGCACTTTGATCCCAGATATGTGTCAGTGCAGAAAGAGCCCAGTAAGGAATCCTGCACCAGAGCTTGGTTGCAAACACTTGGTCAGCAGGGAGACTGACCTTGAATCACTGAAGGAATGTTGCATCTGTAATTGATGGAGATGGCAGAGAAAAGGCAATGGACAGAATTCCTGGCTTACCAAAGTTCTGGATGAACATTTCCTTCAGTAAGGGCATCAGGTGTAGTCAATGGACTAAAACTTAACCCAAACCATTGGTGTGTCATACTCTTGAGATTATGCTAGTGACGTTATTCTTCTATTCTTAGTCTCCTCTTTAAGAAAGAATTTTGGGCCTCTGTTTTTCCATGTCCATTTTTGGTCTTTTCACAATATGTTTTCTCTGGCAGGCATGTGGTACCAGCTTTTGACACCAATTCATTCTTAATTTAACCGAGGACTTGGGTCAATTTCTCTGGATTCTGGAATACTTTGGGCTATGGACTCTGGAAAACTTTGGGCTAAAGTTTGTGTTTTAGAACTAGGCATGCATCAGGAAACCTAGGACATTTGAAGGTGCCCAGGACCGAATGTTTGCATGTAGGCAAACCCAGAGGAGTTGGGAGAAAACCTGTCCTGTTTCTGGAACAAAAACTGAAGTATACAGTCAATTTTCAGTTATATCCCATTCTTATTGAATTTCAGATGGTTTCCTCTGGAGTGGGCTTGCAGGTAAACCAGTGGTGATTTCCCCTGTCCCCAGTGCAGAGGTGTTTCTTATTCTGAATGTATCCAGCTTCAAATAGATTATACTATGTACGTCATTCTTAGCTTGTTCCCACTCTCATAGGAAAGGAGGAACTTTGGCCATCCATCTATCGATTCACATTCCCTTACTGATTTCCTGTCCTGTTTTAAACTTTTTGTAAAACACTTCATCTTCTTTTGAGAGAATAGAGCATGCGTAGGGTAGGGGCAGAAAGAGGGAGACAGAGGATCCAAAGGAGGATCCAGGCTGTGAGCACAAAGCCCAATGTGGGGCTTGACATCACAACCGTGAGTTCATGACCTGAACCGAAATCAGTAGTCGCTGCTTAACAGACAGAGCTACCCAGGCGCCCTATCCCTTGCTGTTTGTCTCTTTATACCTTGGTTCCCACTAGGCACAGTCATCCTGTCAATAACTTAGTGAAAAACCAAGGATTGGTGGAAAGCTCCCACGCTGCTCCCATGCTAACTGAATGCATTCAGTTTTTGATACACAAAAGGATCTGTTGACTCCCTGTCACTGACGACTTGGAGTGTCATGGTAATAGTACTTGGTAACTATTACATGGTAACTCGAAGCACTGACTCCTACAGATGTCTTCATTCTGAAGAGCACACACTTCACCCATTTGCAGTTTTCTTCAGGACCTGCAGAATGTGCAGAAACAGACCATTTAAGGAACAGTTAACCAGAGCCACTTTCCAAATACTTGAGGGTCAGCCACAAGCCAGAACCTGCTGTGTATCATGACTGCCTCAAGAAACAGGGCTTTAAAACAAAAATCCAATGCCAGAAACTTTCCCTCTCTGAAGGAACAATCCAGGATTTGTCCTATTCCTGAAGACATTATCTCACTCCTGAGACAACCATCTTGCCAGGATATTGTGCTCGTAACTTCATTTTTTGCTATATCCCATTTTCTTCTGTTAAGAAAGAATTTTGGCCTTCTATTTATTCCCCTCCATCCTGTTGCTGTTTTTCAAGCTAAGTTCTTCCTGTTGTCCATTCAGGCATAGAGTCTCAGAGCCAATTTCTCTACATTTAACTAGGGAGTCTGTCTGGCCCAGTTCATATCACTCTGGGATATAATAGGTCATAGGGTCCCTCAAAAATTGTCAGTCATCTACTGGCAAGGAAAAGCCTAGGGTATTTCAAGGTGCCTAGCAGGAATGCTCATAGGTAGGGTCAAAAATATAAGGAGGGAGCTATCCTCACTTCTGGGACAAGAGGAATGTGGAGTTAGACATTTTATTCTCAGCTTTATCCCATTCTCAGCTGAAATGAAAATCATTGGCCCCTTGTGTAGCCATTCCAATTCTATGGTTGTATTGAGAACTATTTCTTGGGTCCCAGGCAAGACCATTGAGTCTGTCCCCCACAGAGTGAGTGCACAGCAATTACTAATGAGTTCTGACTCTGGTCTGGGCTAACCAAGAGCAATCAGTTTCTGATATCCCAAAGGAAAGATTGCCTTCCTGTGAGGACGTGTTGTTTGGCTGGCTGATAAATGAAATTATGGTTAGCCAACTTGTCTCCCTCCGTGGCTGTTAAAGATGCTTTCACTCTGAAGAGCAGTTGGTTCACCCATGTGCAGTACTCTCAAGGACGGGCTTAGCACATAAAGAGACAATTCAAGAACTACTGCATCACAGCCCAGTTGTAAACTTTTGAGCACAAACCCTCTACCCTTGAATCACTGCAGCCTCTATCCGCTGATAGGATAGCAAGGGAAATCAGTGAACTCATTTTTCCCTCTCTTTCTCAAAGAACAATACAGGTGACTTGCCATGAGGGTTCCCACTGTAAACAATGGAGGTTTCCCTTTGCCCTAGGCATATGTATTTCTTGTTCCCAAGACAGTGAGCTCGCCAAGAGATTGTACTAGTCATTTCATCCTCAGATTTATCCCACTCTCATCTCTCATAGGAACACTGTCCCTCTCGGTATCTATTTCCATCCTTTTAATCTTTTTCAATGTTTTATTTTTGAGAGAAAGAGAGACGGCAGTTTAGGGGAAGAGTGAAAGTGACAGATGATCTAAAGCAGGCTCTGCAAGACAGCAGAGAACCTCATGTGGGGCTCAAGCTTGCAAACCACAACATTATGACCTGAGCCATAATCGGATGCTTAAATGACTGAACCACCCAGGAGCCCAATCCTTTCTCTCTCAGGACTTTTTATTTTTTGGTTCTATTTTTTTTTTACTTTTATTTAATTTTGAGAGAGGGAGAACAGAGAGTGAACAGGGGAAGGGCAAGAATGAGGGAGACACAGAATCCAAAGAAGGCTCCAGGCCCTGGGCTCACAGCACAGAGACCTAAATGGGACTCCAATCATGGACTGTGAGATCATGACCTGAGCCAAAACCAAGAGTCAGAAGCTTGACCAACTGAGCCACACATGCGTCCCTTTTTAGTCTTTTGAAAATTATAATCTGCCATGGGCCAAACAGGACCCATGTTTCAGAGCAATTCCCTCTGATTTTAATTGGGGATTTTGGATAAAATTTGTGAACACAGAATAGGTTGGGCCATAGGAGCCCTGGGCACTTGGCTTCCAGATCTATATTGACATTAGATGTAGATGAGTGGAAAATACCTAGCACAGACTGTGTGTAGATAGAGCCAAATGTTTTGGGGGGAAGTTTTCCTTGCTTTTAGGCAAGGGCAAAAGGAGCAAGATATTTCACTCTCAGCTTTATTCCATTCTCATCTAAAATGAAATTTTGGCTGTCCATAGAGTCATTCCCATCCTATTGCTATTTGCCATTTAGGACTTGGTTTGCAGGACAGAAGGGCAGTGAGGCTGTCAATAACATAGTGAACTCCCAAGGATGGGTAGTTAGTTCTCACTCTGCTTCTGTGCTCACCAAGACTAGTTTCTGACAAAATACAGGAAAGATTACCCTGCTGTCAGAGAGCACTTTGTACTTGGCCTAAGAGTCAGAAGAGCATATACTACGCGCATGCAGGGTATGCCCCAGGACCAGTGCAGAAAGTGGCCATTCAAAACATCATGCACCACATGAATTGTTCCAGACACTTGAGCAACATCCTGGAGCATGGACCCACTAACCCTGAATCCCTGCTGCTTCTATCCCCTCCCTGATGGGAACAGCAGGAAAAACAGCCAAGACAGAAGCTTTCCCTCTCTTTCTGAAGGAAATAGGCAGACCTATTGCAGACTGGGATTTCATGTTTCCCTTTGAGGTTTAGTTTGTCTCTGGCCACAGGTGTTTCTTACCCTTTAGACAGGACTTGTCAAAAAATTGTCATTCATCTGTGTCCCCTTCTCATCTGTAATGAAGCACTTTGGCCTTTCACATATCCATTTTACTTTTTATTTTTTTTGATAAAGCCCAATTTTTTGACACTTTGTTGCCAGTGCTTTTGGAGTTCAAAAGGGCTTTGCATGTACCTTAGCCAATTTGACAAATTATTATTTAAAAATGGAAAGCAAAAAAAAAAAGGCTTTTCATATCCCAAGGTAATGAAAATTCTCTCCTACATTTACTTCTAAGTGTTTTACAGTTTTAGTTCTTATATTTAAGTCTGTAATCTGCTTTGAGTTAATTTTTCTGTTCAGTGTGAAGAAAATGTCTAAATTTATTCTTTGTATGTGGATATCCTAGAGTGAAATTTTAAAGCAATCTCCTCACTGATAGTGAGTGAACATCTTGTTGAAAGTCAGCTGTGTTATGATCTTCATGAGGGATGTCACATGAAACATCCATACCAAAAATGAGTTGCCAGAGAGTTTCAGTTTCTTTCTGCCCTCCCCGAAGGGATCCGATACACTGGTTTAAATTCTTTCTTTTATATGAAATTTATCATCAAATTGGCTTCCATACAACACCCAGTACTAATCCTAACAGGTGCCCTCCTCAATACCCACCACCCACCCTCCCACCCCACCTTCAACCCTTAGATTGTTTTGTTTTAAGTATTTTATGGTTTGGCTCCTCCTTCTCTTTTTTCTTCCCCTCCCCCATGGTCTTCTGTTAAATTTCTCAGGATCCACCTGAGTGAAAACATACGGTATCTGTCTTTGTATGACTTATTTCACTTAGCATAACACTCTCCAGTTCGATCCACGTTGCTACAAAAGGCCATATTTCATCCTTTCTCATTGCCAAGTAGTATTCCATTGTGTATATAAACCACAATTTCTTTACCATTCATCAGTTGATAGACATTTAGGCTCTTTCCATAATTTAGCTATTGTTGAAAGGGCTGCTATAAACATCAGGGTACAAGTGCCCCTATGCCCCTATGCACTCCTGTATCCCTCAGGTAAATTCTTAGCAGTGCTATTGCTGGGTTATAAGGTAGATCTATTTTTCATTTTTTGAGGAAGCTCCACAGTTTTCCAGAGTGGCTGCACCAGTTTGCATTCCCACCAACAGTGCAATAAGGTTCCCCTTTCTCCACATCCTCTCCAGCATCTATAGTCTCCTGATATGTTCATTTTAGCCACTCTGACTAGAGTGAAGTGGTATTTCAGTGTGGTTTTGATTTGTATTTCCCTGATGAGGAGCGACGTTGAGCATCTTTTCATGTGCCTGTTGGCCATCTGGATGTCTTCTTTAGAAGTGTTTATTCATGTCTTCCACCCATGTCTGCACTGGATCATTTGTTTTTGAGGGTGTGGAGTTTGGTGAGCTCTTTATAGATGTTGGATACAGGCCTTGTGTCCGATATGTCATTTACAAATCTTTTCCCATTTTCCTGGCTGAATTTTAGTTTTGTTGTTTCCTTTGCTGTGCAGAAGCACATGAGGTCCCAATAGTTCAATTTTGCTTTTAATTCCCTTGCCTTTGCGGATATGTCAAGTAAGAAATTGCTGTGGCTGAGGTCAGAGTGGTGTTTTCCTGCTTTCTCTTCTAGGGTTTTGATAGTTTCCTTTCTCACATTCAGGACTTTCATCCATTTTGAGTATATTTTTGTGAAGTGTGTAAGAAAGTGGTCTAGTTTCATTCTTCTGCATGTTGCTGTCCAATTCTCCCAGCACCGTTTGTTAAAGAGACTTTTTTCCAGTGGATAGTCTTCCTGCTTTGTCAAAGATTATTTGGCCATACTTTTGTGGGTCTAATTCTGGATTCTCTATTCTATTCCCTTGGTTTATGTGTCTGTTTTTGTGCCAGTACCATGCTGTCTTGATGATTGCAGCTTTGTAGTAGAGGCCAAAGTCTGGGATTGTGGTGCCTCCCACTTTGGTCTTCTCCTTCAATATTACTTTGGCTATTCGGGGTCATTTGTGGTTCCATACATATTTTAGGATTGCTTTAGAAGAATGCATATGGCATTCTCAGAAATATCTTTCATACACGTGTTTTACAAAGAGATAAATGCACAATTTGATGCACACTCACTGAAGTAGAAATGAGTCTATATTTACAACTAACTTAGAAATGTATTTTATGCATAGGCATTTACAAATTGTTTTAAGTGTAATACAGTGTGATGATAAGCACAGTATTTAAATATCATAGTCTTATTGATAAGTACAATTAGTAGTCCTAAGAACATCATTTTTTTGATTCCTTCACTGTGCAGAACCTTTTTATTTTGATGTCCCAGTAGTTTATTTTTGCCTTTGTTTCCCTTGTCTCATGAGACATATCTAGAAAGAAGTTGCTACAACCAATGTCAAAGAGGTTATTGCCTGTGTTCTTCTCTAGGATTTTGATGGTTTCTTGCCTCACATTTAGGTCTTTTACTCATTTTGAATTTATTTTTATGTATGGTATAAGAAAGTGGTACAGCTCATTCTTTTTGCATGCTGCTGCCAGTGTTCTCAACACCATTTGTTGAAGAGGCACTGTCTGATAGAAGTATACTTATATTTAAGCCTTTACTAATATGCCACATACATTATAGTGTGTATATCACACCTTTGCCCTGAAATAAGGGTGAACCTATTCAATTATACAATTTGAATTCTTAGAAGAAAATTATATGTGTCTCTTTGCAAAATAAATGGCAGAACAGTATTGTGAACATATTGCTTTTGTGAAATAACACTAAATGTATGCAACAAAATTTGATTTTTCTTAGAAAAATTTTATATATGTGATGTTACATCGTATTAACTAGTGTACTAATTGTACCACATTGTCATGAACATAAACTTTCAATTAAATAACACTGTGCTTACATATATAACTGGTATTCTTTGATATATCTTTCATATATATACATTGGCAGAGTATGTTAAAAGAGCACATGTTGGTACACATTTTCCCGCTATAAGACAACAGAGATACAATGAATTTCTGTCACTCTTAGTCTTTATTTTTTTTTTTTTAGAGAGAGAGAGAAAACACAAGCAGGGGAGAGCAGCAGAGGGAAAGAGAAAGAGAGAGAAAGAGAAAGAATCCCAAGCAGTCTTCATGTTCAGGACACACTATGATGCAGGGCATGATCCACGACCCTGGGATATGATCTGAGCTGAAATCAAGAATCAAGACGTATCAACTGAGCCACCCAGGTGCCCCATCTTAGAAAGTTTTTTATTCATGATTTTATATATTATGATCTATGAACTACAGTGCGGTTGAAACATTGTATAAAATTACACTGAATTTTTTTTAAAAAATGCAATGAGTGGAGCACCTGGGTAGTTTGGTTGGTTAAGCATCTGACTTCAGCTGAGGTCATGATCTCATGGTTTGTAGGTTCAAGCCTTGCATTGGGCTCTGTACTGACAGCTCAAAGCCTGGAACCTGCTTTGAATTCTGTGTTTCTCTCTCTCTCTCTCTCTGCCCCTCCTCTTCTCAAAAACAAATGCAATGAGCATTCTTAGAAACATTTTTTATACATGTGTCATTACAGAGTATTTTAAATGCAGTATTTTGAGATAAACATATTCATTCGCCTAAATAGCACTGACCACATACAATGACCATTGTTAGGAGCATTATATATATAGTATACTATACATATATTTAAAATGTGCATTAAGGGGCGCCTGGGTGGCGCAGTCGGTTAAGCGTCCGACTTCGGCCAGGTCACGATCTCGCGGTCCGTGAGTTCGAGCCCCGCGTCGGGCTCTGGGCTGATGGCTCAGGGCCTGGAGCCTGTTTCCGATTCTGTGTCTCCCTCTCTCTCTGCCCCTCCCCCGTTCATGCTCTGTCTCTCTCTGTCCCAAAAATAAAAAAATAAAACGTTGAAAAAAAAATTTTTTTTAAATGTGCGTTAAAATTAGCACAGTTGGTAAACACACATTCATTGAAAAGACATTACCTGGATACCAAATTCTATAGTTCTTAGACGTATATTGTACGTGTAACTTTATGTAATACATTAATGCAATAGCAGTAAACTCTTTCAATGAAATAACACAGTAAATTTTCAGTCATACAACCAGAAGTCATAAAAATCTTTTATACGTGTCACATTACAAAGGGTTTTTAATATAGCACAGTGTTTTGAACTAAAAAAGTGTTAATCACTGAAAAACATATCCACCCTTCTTATACCCTTCTTATAACATTGGCTGTACAAGTGTCTTCACAAAGTTTATTAAATGTAGTACCAAGGACATTCATTCACTGAAATATCATATTTATTTAACTATACACTTACCATACATAGAAACATCTTTATATATGTGCATTTACAAACTGTATTAATTCCAATAAAGTTTAGTGAACTCATTTGATAAGAGCTCAATATTTGCATTCCTCTCAAATCCATACATTACGTAACATACAATATGATTGAATTAGAATTTGGGCCTTTGATAGATAATTAGATCTTGAGAGTGAAGCCCTTGTGAATGGTATTAGTGCCCATATGAAAGGGACCCCAGATAGTTTCCCTTTCTAGATGTGAAGACACATCAAGAAAGTGGCTATGAAACAGAATAGATATCTCACTAGACACGGAATCTGCCAGCACCTTCATTTGGAATGTGTCAGCCTCTAAAACTTTAAGAAATATCTTCATGTTGTTATAAGCCACCCTTATTATGATGTTCTGTTACAGCAGCTCAGACTAAAAAGAAAATTGTGTTGAGTAGGTTGCTACCATAAGAGACCTAAAAATATAGAAACGGCTTTGCAACTAGGTAATATAGGCTGGAAAAGTTTGGAGGCACCTGATAGAAAAATCCTACATTTCCATGAATGAACCTTTAAAATAGTTGTTTTGAGGGCTCAGAATGAAAAGAACAGAACTGCAGGGGAAGTTTCAACCATCTTAGAAAACACCTAAATAACTCTGAACAGAGTGATAGTGGAAATTGGGTAGTAAAGACCATTCTTATGAGGTCTCAAAAGGAAATGAGGAATATGCTAGTGGACAATGTAGACAAGGTGACCTTTGTTACAAATTGTTAAAGAATTTTGCTGAATTGTATTCATATTTGAGTGTTATATGAAAAGTAGAATTTTACAGAATAAAATTGGATACATAATTGAGGGTATTTTTGTCTTATTTTTATTTTTTTAATGTTTATTTTTGAAAGACAGAGCATGAGCGGGGAAGGGGCAGAGAGAGACGGAGACACAGAATCCAAAGCAGGTTCCAGGCTTTCAAGCTGTCAGCACAGACCCTGATGCAGGGCTCGAACCCAAGAACTGAGAGACAATGACCTGAGCCAAAGTCGGATGTTCACCTGACTGAGCAACCCAGGTGTCCCACCCCCTTTTTAAAAACTTTTCTAATGTTAATTGAGGGTATTTTTAAGCAAAATTTTGCATGTTAGGCTGGGCTCCTCCTGATTTCTTAAAGTTCAACAACAGAGAAAATAAAGATGGAATTGTTGAGGGTGTGTGGGTGGCTCAGTCAGTTGAGTGACTCTTGATCTCAGCTTAGGTCTTGATCTCAAAGCTGTGAGTTCAAGTCCGACGTTGGGCTCTGCGCTGAACATAGGGCTTACTTAAAAAAAAAAAAA
>NW_024420471.1:0-14719 GCF_014898765.1 Herpailurus yagouaroundi
CCTCAGAAGAATCTCCAGGAAATAACAACAGCTAATGAGCTGATCAAAAAGGATTTAAATAATATAACAGAAAGTGAATTTAGAATAATAGTCATAAAATTAATCGCTGGGCTTGAAAACAGTATAGCTGACAGAGAATCTCTTGCTACAGAGATCAAGGGACTAAGGAACAGTCACGAGGAGCTGAAAAACGCTTTAAATGAAATGCATAACAAAATGGAAACCACCACGGCTCGGACTGAAGAGGCAGAGGAGAGAATAGGTGAACTAGAAGATAAAGTTATGGAAAAAGAGGAAGCTGAGAAAAAGAGAGAGAAAAAAATCCAGGAGTATGAGGGGAAAATTAGAGAACTAAGTGATACACTAAAAAGAAATAATAGGAAAAACTGAGAGCTTTTTCCCTGAGATCAGGAACACGACAGGGATGGCCACTCTCACCGCTGTTGTTTAACATAGTGCTGGAAGTTCTAGCATCAGCAATCAGACAACAAAAGGAAATCAAAGGCATCAACATTGGCAAAGATGAAGTCAAGCTTTCGCTTTTTGCAGATGACATGATATTATACATGGAAAATCCGATAGACTCCACCAAAAGTCTGCTAGAACTGATACATGAATTCAGCAAAGTTGCAGGATACAAAATCAATGTACAGAAATCAGTTGCATTCTTATACACTAACAATGAAGCAACAGAAAGACAAATAAAGAAACTGATCCCATTCACAATTGCACCAAGAAGCATAAAATACCTAGGAATAAATCTAACCAAAGATGTAAAGGATCTGTAGGCTGAAAACTATAGAAAGCTTATGAAGGTAATTGAAGAAGATTTAAAGAAATGGAAAGACATTCCCTGCTCATGGATTGGAAGAATAAATATTGTCAAAATGTCAATACTACCCAAAGCTATCTACACATTCAATGCAATCCCAATCAAAATTGCACCAGCATTCTTCTCGAAACTAGAACAAGCAATCCTAAAATTCATATGGAACCACAAAAGGCCCCAAATAGCCAAAGTAATTTTGAAGAAGACCAAAGCAGGAGGCATCACAATCCCAGACTTTAGCCTCTACTACAAAGCTGTCATCATCAAGACAGCATGGTATTGGCACAAAAACAGACACATAGACCAATGGAATAGAATAGAAACCCCAGAACTAGACCCACAAACGTATGGCCAACTCATCTTTGACAAAGCAGGAAAGAACATCCAATGGAAAAAAGACAGTCTCTTTAACAAATGGTGCTGGGAGAACTGGACAGCAACATGCAGAAGGTTGAAACTAGACCACTTTCTCACACCATTCACAAAAATAAACTCAAAATGGATAAAGGACCTGAATGTGAGACAGGAAACCATCAAAACCTTAGAGGAGAAAGCAGGAAAAGACCTCTCTGACCTCAGCCATAGCAATCTCTTACTCGACACATCCCCAAAGACAAGGGAATTAAAAACAAAAGTGAATTACTGGGACCTTATGAAGATCAAAAGCTTCTGCACAGCAAAGGAAACAATCAACAAAACGAAAAGGCAACCAACGGAATGGGAAAAGATATTTGCAAATGACATATCGGACAAAGGGCTAGTATCCAAAATCTATAAAGAGCTCACCAAACTCCACACCCGAAAAGCAAATAACCCAGTGAAGAAATGGGCAGAAAACATGAATAGACACTTCTCTAAAGAAGACATCCGGATGGCCAACAGGCACATGAAAAGATGTTCAGCGTCGCTCCTTATCAGGGAAATACAAATCAAATCCACACTCAGGTATCACCTCACGCCAGTCAGAGTGGCCAAAATGAACAAATCAGGAGACTATAGATGCTGGAGAGGATGTGGAGAAACGGGAACCCTCTTGCACTGTTGGTGGGAATGCAAATTGGTGCAGCCACTCTGGAAAGCAGTGTGGAGGTTCCTCAGAAAATTAAAAATAGACCTACCCTATGACCCAGCAATAGCACTGCTACGAGTTTATCCAAGGGATACAGGAGTACTGATGCATAGGGGCACTTGTACCCCAATGTTCATAGCAGCACTCTCAACAATAGCCAAATTATGGAAAGAGCCTAAATGTCCATCAACTGATGAATGGATAAAGAAATTGTGGTTTATATACACTATGGAATACTACATGGCAATGAGAAAAAATGAAATGTGGCCTTTTGTAGCAACGTGGATGGAACTGGAGAGTGTGATGCTAAGTGAAATAAGCCATACAGAGAAAGACAGATACCATATGGTTTCACTCTTATGTGGATCCTGAGAAACTTAACAGGAACCCATGGGGGAGGGGAAGAAAAAAAAAAAAAGAGGTTAGAGTGGGAGAGAGCCAAAGCATAAGAGACTGTTGAGAACTGAGAGCAAACTGAGGGTTGATGGGGGGTGGGAGGGAGGAGAGGGTGGGTGATGGGTATTGAGGAGGGCACCTTTTGGGATGAGCACTGGGTGTTGTATGGAAACCAATTTGACAATAAATTTCATATATTAAAATAAAAAAAAAATAAAAATCTGTTATCACTAGCAGCACCAGCAATCTAGTAGATAATAATTAACTTAAGTTATTATTTTATAGGTTGCCAAACTGCAATGACAATTGAATTTACTGACTCTCCAGATCTCTTCCGTCGAAGTCAGGACATGGATTTTAAAAATGTGGGCTCTACGAAGAGAAATATAGGCACACAGGAAACTTCCAAAGTCAGGATTTCCCCCAAACCTCAGCTCTCCCTGAGTCTCCTCTGTCAGCTAAAACAGACTCTTCTTCACCTATTTGATAAGTTTGTTTGTCATTTTAATGCTTTATAGAATGCTCAAATGAGGCACTTGCTTTTCAAGATAAGGTCAATTCTCACACACTCAACTCCTTAGTAACGGAATTATAATTAGAAAAATACTCCCCCTTATACCACAGATAAATAATAAAATAAAGCCTGGAGAGACAGGCTTTAAGAAAAACACACCTCTGAAAATCTTATCTAGAGAATAAGCATAAAATGTAGAATGAATAATAAAATTAGTAATAAAAGTGATTTTCTAAAGAAGGAAAGCATTACATCAGGTTGAATACGCTTATAGTGCATTCATACACATCCACATATTCTGGATACAACATGCCAGTTTGAGCAGACAGGGTCAGTTCTAATACTTTGTTTATTTTACTTTTTAAAAATTGATTTGCTGGCGGGTCTTCTCTTTGAAGTTAAAATGTTAAAATCTCATACAAATGCTTTATTTTGAAAAATGGAAATTCAGACATGGCTATGACTAACAACAATATGACATCCAAGAATATTTTCCTTTCCACATGTCTTTAACATGCATGGACATGAGAGGAGCATTTGCATCTCTAAGAAGTGCTTCTGAGGTTGTTCACTTTAGTGTAGTCATATTGACAAGATATACTACAGAAGAAATCATGATAAGTGTATATTAGGTGTCCACCCACCCCCAAAGTAATGTATTTTAAGTCACAGAAATAAGAACAAGGAAGGCTTAATTAACACAACAGGGTGCAGAGTAGTACAAAATTATTTGATCCATGAGAAATGATTTCTTTATTGCATATTACTTGACTATGGGATACTCAGGAGTAAACATAGATGCATCCCATTGATGTTCTATTTCCCATTTCCCAGAATTGAATCAACTCTAAATTCTATAGCCCCTTTAACAAAGTAGAAGTTGGGTATACTTAAGGAAAACCACTACAGCATCTATATATTTGGTGTATTTTTATACCAACGGTATGTGCAACTATTTTTTAAAGTTACTTATGGATTTAGATTATTGAATGCTTGCCAAAGTAAACACTATAATCTAGAGATCTATAATGTTTCTCTATTATTTTCCAGTATGCATGGGAATTTATGAAGACTAGGTCATCAACAGAGCCCAACATGAATCCACCTCCCCATACCTCCTGTGGAACATCCAAATTATCCATTGTTTATTAAGTTATTTAGTATATACTATTGTAGCAATCATTAGCACCTAGGCACAACATTGCATGGGTTCTCTGATACTTAGAATAGTGGTTATTATGGTAGGAAGGACCATGTAGAAATCTTTGGTACTTCTCTTTCCTAACACTTTCCTTGTACATTAAAAGCTAACACATGACTAGAAGATAATTTAAGAAACTAAAGCCACTATCAAAGACTTACATAGGATAGTAACTTTACCATTTCGTATTTTGCTCATTAACTTAACTGATACCCAAACATATGGTGTATAACTATTGACCTGGGGAATGTTTCCCCCCTTCCCTCCAATTTAATGGAAAACACCAGAAGCTGTCTTGTTTATTTTAGCAGGAATTACAAGATATTTACCATCTTGCTTCTAGGGTGTCAGTTCTGTACCATATTGTAGACTGCAGGGGCTTTAACTGTCTTACCATCTAGACAGCATTATGCTGGTCTTCTACATTGACGATTTAATGCTATAAGAATGCAAAATATAAATACTGTAGAGGCTTTGGTAAGACATTTGTATGATGAAGACAGAGAGATAAAGTCTTCAAATATCAATGAGACATTTAAATAACAAAAGAAATAATGAGAAGAATATATTATTGTCATAGAACAAAATAAGAATCCATGAATCCAAATAGATATAAATAAGTGGTAGACAACAAACGCTTCTTCCTTACAGTCAATTCCTGACTAATAAATATAGAAGAAATGATAGAACTAGAAAACTACCATTTGGTGCTCATCTTATTATTAGTTGTTTCAGACAAGAATCACCATAACCTAAAAGTAGTGCCCTAAAATATGAGAAAAAATATTTCTAACCTATCTGTAAAAGATACTTATTAATTGGGATGGAAAATATAGTATAAAAGTCTGGCCAACAATACTTTAATCAAGTGATCAAATTAACATCACAATTAATGGCAAATGTTGAGGTCAAGTGCCTCCCTCCTATGATGATTTCTTCCAAAAATCCACACCTAAAATTCTAATCCCGATGAAAATCAGGTGAACATAAATTAAGGAATAGTCTAGAAAATAAATACCCAGAACTCTTCCAAAATATGTTAAAGGCATGAGAGAAACAAAGAGATTGCAGAATTTAAATTTATCGTGTGACCCTGGATTGAATTCTGAGAAAAGAAGATCTTTTTTTTCTAAAAAAGGTAATTAAAGGGACAATTGGAGAAATTTGCACATAGTCTGTAATTTTGATATCAACACAAATTCCCTGGTTTGATAACCTTACTTTGATTATGTAAGGAAACATCATATTTCTAGGCAATATACCCTTAAGTATTCAGAGGCATCTTATCTTCAAATTTCTTTTCAACTTTTGAAAGAAAAAACTGCATGTTGATATATAAATACATATGTATACTCATGTGGTCTCATAGTTTATGTGTATGTGTGTGTGTCTATATGGATTCAGAGAGAAAAAAAAGAGGAAGAAAAGTGTATGTGAAAAATCTAAATATTGGTGGACTTGAGTAAAAGTTTAGGTGAATTTATTGTCCTACATTGCAATCCTTTTTATAATTTTCCAATCATTTCAAAATCCAAAGGAAAAGAAAAGCCAGTTGGATTGCAATCTTGTGAAAAGCTTAAGAATCCAGTGGTTCATTCTAAAAAAATTCACTCTTAAGAGAAAAACAATTTGCTGCACATTATCACTAACAAAGAAGCACATTTGTTTCTAATTGCTTGAAATTAAGAACACCAACTGATACAACAATCTAGAGAGAATAGCTTAAGACCAGATGAGACTAGAAAGGGAAGCAATGAAGGAAAAACTACCAGTAATATGAAAACAGAAAAATACTGGTCTCATGTATATTTCCTTTTTTTTGCAGTTTACACAGTGTCCATAAATGGCTATCAGTTATATATGCCAGTACCATCTCAAATTGTTTATTACCCTTCACATACCTCTTTGAAATCCCTTTATTCATTTGGTATTATATACCTAATTTGTACCAATCATTGCATTAAGTCTTAAAATACTCATCAACAAAAGGGTCATCCTTTCCACAATAAATATACAGTGTCATGGGGAACAATAAAAATAAATATACAAATAATTATTTAATATTGCCACCATAAATCCTATGAAGTAAATGAAAAGACAGGGCATTGAGAGTTTAGCAAAGGAAACTGGTATAGTTTCAGAAGACACATGATTTTTTTTTTTTAACAAAGTGACTTTAGTTGGAGATTTGATAAATAAAATCTAGTCTATTTACGGATACTCTTTTTATTAAAAAATTATTAAACATTTATTCATTTTGATCCACCAAAAAACTGCTAGACTTGATTCATGAATTCACAAAGTTGCAGGATATAAAATCAATGCACAGAAATTGGTTGCATTCCTATACACCAACAATGAAGCAACAGAAAGAGAAATCAAGGAATCGATCCCATTTATAGTTGCACAAAAAACCATAAAATACCTAGGAAGAAATCTAACTAAGCAGGTGACATATCTATACACTGAAAACTATAGAAAGCTGATGAAAGAAATTCAAGAAGACACAAAAATTGGAAAAAGATTCCATGTTCCTGGATAGGAAGAACAAATACTGTTAAAATGCAGATACTACCCAAGGGTGCCTGGGTGGCGCAGTCGGTTAAGCGTCCGACTTCAGCCAGGTCACGATCTCGCGGTCCGTGAGTTCGAGCCCCGCGTCGGGCTCTGGGCTGTTGGCTCAGAGCCTGGAGCCTGCTTCCGATTCTGTGTCTCACTCTCTCTCTGCCCCTCCCCCGTTCATGCTCTGTCTCTCTCTGTCCCAAAAATAAATAAACGTTGAAAAAAAATTAATAAAAAAAATGCAGATACTACCCAAAGCAATCTACATATTCAATGCAATCCCTATCAAAGTAACACCAGCATTCTTCACAGAGCTAGAATAAATAATCCTAAAATTTGTATGGAACCAGAAAAGACCCCGAATAGCCAAAGCGATCTTGAAAAAGAAAACCAAAGCAGGAGGCATCACAATCTCAGACTTCAAGCTACACTACAAAGCTGTAATCATCAAGACAGTATGGTACTGGCACAAGTACAGACACTCAGATCAATGGCACAGAATAGAGAAACCAGAATTGGACCCACAAATGTATGGCCAACTAATCTTTGACAAAGCAGGAAAGAATATCCAATGGAATAAAGACAGTCTCCTCAGCAAGTGATGCTGGGAAAACTGGACGGCGACATGCAGAAGAATGAACTTAGACCACTTTCTTACACCATACACAAAAATAAACTCAAAATGGATGAAAGACCTCAATGTAAGAGGGGAAGCCATCAAAATCCCCAAGGAGAAAGCAGGCAAAAACTTCTTTGATCTTGGCCGCAGCAACTTCTTACTCAACACGTTTCCGGAGGCAAGGGAAACAAAAGCAAAAATGAACTATTGGGACCTCATCAAAATAAAAAGCTTCTGCACAGCAAAGGAAACAATCAGAAAAACTAAAAGCAACCAGCAAAATGGGAGAAGATGTTTGCAAATGACATATCAGATAAAGGGTTAGTATCCAAAATCTACAAAGACCTTCTCAAACTCAACACCCAAAACCCAAACAATCCAGTGAAGAAATGGGCAAAACACATGAGTAGACACTTCTCTAAAGAAGACATCCAGATGGCCAACTGACATATGAAAACATGTTCAACATCACGCATCATCAGGGAAATACAAATCCAAACCACAATGAGATACCACCTGACACCTGTCAGAATGGCTACCATTAACAACTCAGGCAACAACAGAAGTTGGCGAGGATGTGGAGAAAGAGGATCTCTTTTGCATTGTTGGTGGGAATGCAAGCTGGTGCAGCCACTCTGGAAAACAGTATGGAGGTTCCTCAAAAAACTCAAAATAGAACTACCCTATGACCCAATTGCACTACTAGGCATTTATCCACTGGATAGAAGTGTGCTGTTTCGAAGGTACACATGCACCCCCGTGTTTATAGCAGCACTACCAACAATAGCCAAAGTATGTAAAGAGCCCAAATGTCCATCGACAGATGAATGGATAAAGAAAATGTGGTATCCACATATATGTATATATATATATATGTATATGTATGTATGTATGTGTATATATATGCACGCACGGGCACACACACACACACACACACACACACACACACACACACAATGGAGTATTACTTGGCAATCAAAAAGAACAACATCTTGCTATTTGCAACTATGTGGATGGAACTGGAGGATATTATGCTAAGTGAAATTAGTCAGAGAAAGACAAAAATCCTATGACTTCACTCATATGAGGGCTTTAAGAGACAAAACAGATGGACATAAGGGAAGGGAAACAAAAATAATATAAAAACAGGGAGGAGGACAAAACAAAAGAGACCCCATAATATGGAGAACAAATTGAGGATTATTGGAGGAGTTGTGGGAGGGGGGTGGGATAAATGGGTAAGGGGCACTAAGGAATCTTCTCCTGAAATCATTGTTGCACTATGTGCTAACTGATTTGGATGTAAATTTATAAATAGATAGATAGATAGATAGATAGATAGAAAGAAAGAAAGAAAGAAAGAAAGAAAGAAAGAAAGAAAGAACGAACATTTATTCATTTTGAGAGACCGAGAAAGAGCACAAGTGAGGGAAGGGTAAAAAGTGAGGGAGACACAGAATCTGAAGCAGGCTCCAGGCTCTAAGCTGTCAGCACAGGGCTTGATGCTGGGCTCGAACTCACAAACCAGGAGATCATGACCTGAGCCAAAGTCAGACGTTTAACAAACTGAGCCACCCAGGTGCTCCTGGACCCTCTATTCTGATATACTATTCTATTTGATCATCTTTTCACCAATACAACACTCACTCAGTTACTGAGTTTTAAAGCAAATCTTCAAATCAAGTAATAAAGAGTCGTCAACTTTGTTCTTTCAGATGCCTTAGTGATTTTTTGATTTTACATTTCTACATAAACTTCAGAATCAGATTTTCAGTTCTTAAAACGAGCAATGTATTTTCGAATTTGGATTGGGATTGCATTTAGATTGCTTTGGGGAATGAAATTTGATAAATAATGAGTTTTCCAAAAACACAGTTGATGCATCTCTCCATTTACTTATGTATTTTTAATTCCTCTCCACAATGTTTTATTGTTTTCAGTGTAAAGCTCTTTAACATTTTGTTAAATACATCTCTCCATGATTCATGTTTTAAAACTATTATTAATAGTAGCATTTGGGGGGGGGGCACCTGGGTGGCCCATTTTGTTAAGTGTCTGACTTTGACTCAAGTCATTATCTTACCATTTGTGAGTTCAAGCCCCACATCAGGCTCTGTGCTGACAGCTCAGAGCCTACACCCTGCTTTGGATTCTGTGTCTCCATCACTCTCTGTCCCTCCCACATTCACACTCTGTGTCTCTTGCTTTCTCTTGCTCAAAAATAAATACACATTAAAAAAATTAAATAGTATTTTTTATTTTTACTTTCCAATGAATGGCTAGTATGTACAAATAACTAGACTCCCACTTCTGCTTAAAATAGAGAATGTCAAAAACACATCAATTCTACCATAACAATGAACACATCATATAGTGTATAAAATTCTAATTTTTCAGGCCATGAAGGAGCTGAGCTTCCAAGGTAACATGAAAAACTGAAATCCAAAGAGTTCCAAACCTCTCCTATGAGAGACAAGAGTGCAAATTATTTCCTTTTTGTCAAACAGTAGAAGGAAGAGGTCATCACCATAAGAGCAACTAAGAAGAAAACAGTTGAAACATAAATGAATTATTAAAAGGCAAAATATGTGCTACCATGACAGTTTAGAATCCCAGGGAACCTTACATGCAACATAAGTCCACATCATTCATCAAACTTTTTCCCTGAGCCTCCACTGATTACTGATATGACAGAATTCAAGACTGAAACACCTGGAAGAGAACCCCTCTGTGGTCTACACATGAAGACTTCACTACATTTAAAGGCGATATTTCATCTCAACTCTACAGACCATTTAGAGTACAAGGTACAGGTTGGCTCCTGATGGAGGATGGGCACAGAAACAGGCTGTGTCCTAGTCATTTGTCAGGTACAAGGAAGAAAATGCCTATTGATGGGCATGGAACAGAAAAACACTGCCCCTAACCCTGTACTGACATGAAGCAGCAGTTATCTACAGCTGGAGCAAGACTAAAAAACCCACCCATCTTGGATCCTTTTAGGTTAATTCTAAAATTTCATTTATATAGATTGCTTAGAATTTCCTAATATGGAAAATCATAAGTAAATATGAAAAGTTTTAATTTTCTTAAGGATATTAAATTAAAATTTCAAATGAGTGCTAGCATCACTAGGCTTTAGAAAAAAAGAACTACTTTAAAGTATTAAGAGAAATAATATCACTATTCTAAAGTGAATACACTGTTACACTTCAAGTTATAATACCTTTCAAATCAAATTACCATTATAGTTTATTCTGGTAGAAAAACACTTTCAAATGCAAATTAACAACCAAGAAACGGATACTTCTTTTTTATATCCTCTTCCAACGTTTGTTGCATCATTTAAAATATATGTCTAGCCCAAAGTATATTTTCAGGTTATTTGGCTAAACTAGGAAATTATCCATACAATCAGATAATCTATCTCTGTCTTTGACATTTTCAGTATTCCCCAATCTCATCTAACTTTGAAATGCTTCAAAAGCAATGGTATTATTGGGATTTATCAGTTTTCTTCAGAGACATTAAAAATATCCATACATAAATTGCATTTTTAAATATGCAATAAAAATAATTTGGTAACTCAACTTTCACTTTAAAGGTTTAAGTTTCTAATTTGGGTTACAGACACTGAGAAAAACTAGACATGCCTGCTAATTAAAAATCAAGACATCTCATTATAATATTTTTATATTATATAAAATATAGACACAAACCTTCCCAATGACAATCCATCAATTACTACAACATTCCCATTTTTTATCATTTTAGGCATTCCAGCTCTGGTTTTTACGAAAAACTCTGTATTACTAAGTCAACTGAGTTTGTAAAAGGCATTCTTCCATTAGACCTAGTTTTATCCTTAAGTGACTTCAGAAATTACTCTTTCTCATGGAGAAATGGTAACATTATAAATAGTAGCTTTTACTTAAATACTAATGAGAAAAGTATGTATTTTTGAACTTTGAAATATGTGGAAAAGAGGGAAGATGAACATTGAAATAACTTGCTATTCTGCCAAGCAGTGATATCCACTCAATATTTTGATGCATTTAATAATATTCATTTCCTATCCATTCACCTATTGATGGACATTTGAATCAATTACCTATCTTACTTATTGTAAAGAATACTGCAATCAACATTGGAGTGCATATATCTTTTCAAATTAGGTATTTTCTTCTGCTTTTGGTAAATACCCAGTAGTACAATTTAGATATATAAAGATGTGGTATATATACATAGTGGAATATTACTCAACTATAAAAAATAAATGAGATATTGCCATTTGTGCCAGACAACATGGATGGATTTAAGGGTAAGTGAAGTAAGCCAGACAAAGATAACATGATTTCACTCAAATGTGAAATCTGAAAAAAACTAACAAACCAAAAAAAAAAAAAAAAAAAAAAAAATAGGACTCATAAATACAGAGAATAAATTCAGGAACAAAATAAAAACAGAACCAGACTCCTAAACACAGAAGTTGCCCTAGGGGAGGATGTTGAAAGATGGGTTAAAGAGGTGAAGGAGTCATTGGAACTTTCCTGAAGAAACGATATCTCAGGTGAGAATTAGAGCAAGACGATTTGGCCATGCAAAGGGCCAGGGGAAGAGTGGGTTAGTCCAAAGTCATTCAGGCAGCAAAGAACTTTGCACCAGTTCAACAGAGAAATGGGGCTATGGGATTAGAGTTTAATAATCTGTGGTGGGAAGAGAGGGTACATACAGTGGGGAAAGTTAAGATGTCTAAGATCGTATACCAAGAAGTTTAGATTTTATTCCAATCAAATTGGGAAGTCTCTGAATGTTTTATGCAAGGGTGTGATGGTTAATTTTATGTGTCAAGATGACTAGGCTAAGGGATGCCCAGATAGGTAGTAAAAAATTATTTATGGGGGTATCACCATGGGTGTTTCTGGAACAGATTAGCTTTTGAATTGGTGAACTGAGTAAAAAGATGGTCTTCCCCAATGTGGATGGGCATTATCAAATATACTGCAGGCCTGACTACAACCCAAAGAGGAAGTATGAATCCTCTCTCTCTCTCTCTCTCTTTCTATCTCTCTGCTTGAGCTGAGACATCTATCTTCTCTGGCCCTCAGACATCATCACTCCTGGTTTTTGGACCCTTGAACACAGAACCCAGATTTACACTATTAATCCTCCAAATACTCAAAGCACCCCAGATTCTTAGGCCTTCATAACTGACAACAAAATTGAGTATTACACCAACTTTCCTGATTCTTCAACTTAAAGATGGAAGATCCTGGGACTTCTTGTCTTTCATCATTGTGTGAGCCAATTCCTAGAATAAAATTCATATACACACATACGCACACACACACGTACACACACACGTGTACATGTACATGTGTGTATGTGTGTGTGTGTCCTGTTGGTTCTGTTTCTCTGGAGAACCCTAATACAAGGGGGCATTGCGAATTAAGGTTTCAATTTAATTGAATATTGACTTCTGTGGAAAATAGCTTTCAGGTTCATTCCCCAAACTAGCACAAGCATTATTCCATTAATTACAATTTCTTTGGGGATGTGGTAGTCTCCCTTTATCCACAGTATTGCTTTCCATGGCTTCAGCTACCCGTGGTCAAGTATGATCTGGAAGAAGATAATCTTTCTCCTGAAAGTCAAACAGTAGCCTGATGCTATGTAACAACATCTCTATTCACCTCACTTTATCCCAATGCAGGCCATTTAATCATCTCACACCATTCCAAGAAAGGTGCTTACAGTACAAGAAGATCCTTTGGGAGAGAACCTTATTCACATAACTTGAATTACAGTAAGTTGTTGCAATTGTTATATTTCCTTATTAGTTATTGCTAATCTCTTACTATGCCTGATTTATAAATTAAACTATCACAGGTACACATGATAAGAAAACACAGTGTATAGAGTATCCAGTACCATCTGTGGTTTCAGCCATCAACTGGGAGTCATGGAACGTATCCTCCCATGGATAAAGGGGACTACTGTGTATCATTGTGTCTTTCACTATAAAGTAAACTCTGTTGGGCTACAACAGCCCATGACCGTAACTTTCCAGTATCAGAAACATTGCTAAAAACTTCCTACGATCCTACTCTGCTTCTCTGATACACTCTTCCTACCAGTAATGCTGCTGTGTGACAGAGAACAGTAAACTAAGCATAGATGCCTTGTCATCTTAGGAATGCCATTCTAGTTACACTTCTGTCATCCACATACTCTAGTAATATTTATTGAACAGATAACATGTGCTAGACCTTTTTGTAGGTAGGCAGTGGAGAATAAAAAGGCATGGATCCTACTCTATGAATTTTAAAGTCTGCTTAAGGAGAGAAAACATCTAAAACGCCAACACACACACACACACTCACTCACTCACTCACTCACCAGAATCGAAAGTTTCAGAAAAAGAACAGAGTGCCATGAGACAGTAACAAGAGGAAATAAATTTCATTGGTTTTCCAGCAGAGAGGAGGAGAGTTAGAAATTGTGTCTTTGAGAAGTTATACTTTAAATTAAAAATTAAGCAGATGCATAGCTTGAGGGAAGAGTATTCTAGTTAGAGGGAACAGTATGTAAGAGATCTTAAAGCATTTGAGGAACTCAAAGGTGGCTCATGATCTTAGTGAAGAAACAATAGTGGTATAACAGGCCTTTGTGGAGGAAGGCAGAAGCCAGATAATCATCAAACTTCTAAGGCCATTTAGGAATTTGTAAATTTTTTGTTTGAAAAAAATTTTTAAAAACCCATTGGATTCCAAAGCAATGGTATTTTAACAGCATTAGGGACAGTGAGGGATTTTAAGGAGGGCAATGACATTCCCCAACTTTAGCACAAGCCATCCTCACTGTAAGTTCATGAACTGCTTTTACTGATCTACTTTCCTCAAAGACACAGGCAAATTTATTTATTTATTTTTAATTTTTTTAAAATTTTTATTTAACTTATTTTTTTAATTTACATCCAAGTTAGTTAGCATATAGTGCAACAATGATTTCAGGAGTAGATTCCTTAGTGCCCCTTACCCATTAAGCTCATTCCCCTCCCCCCCAGTAACCCTCTGTTTGTTCTCCATATTTAAGAGTCTCTTATGTTTTGTCCCCCTCCCTGTTTTTATATTATTTTTGGTTCCCTTCCCTTGTGTTCATTTGTTTTGTTTCTTAAAGTCCTCATATGAGTGAAGTCATATGATATTTTTCTTTCTCTGACTAATTTCACTTAGCATAATACCCTCCAGTTGCAAACGGCAAGATTTCATTCTTTTTCACTGCCCAGTAATACTCCATTGTATATATATACATCTTTTGTTGTTGTTGTTGTTGTTGCAATACTTTTTTTTTATTTATATATGAAATTTATTGTCAAATTTGTTTCCATACAACACCCAGTGCTCATCCCAAAAGGTGCCCTCCTCAATACCCATCACCCACCCTCTCCTCCCTCCCACCCCCCATCAACCCTCAGTTTGCTCTCAGTTCTCAACAGTCTCTTATGCTTTGGCTCTCTCCCACTCTAA
>NW_024420472.1:0-6884 GCF_014898765.1 Herpailurus yagouaroundi
GTGGGGAGCTACCATCAACCCACTACAGGGGTACTTGAGACAGGCACCCTAAAGTCTGAGTTTGAATCGCTCTGATTGTGGAGTTCCTAGAGTTTGATTTAGGATGATGGACCTTGAGGGTCAGCTCCAGATAACTGATTTGGGGATTCTTGACTTGATTTGCCTACTTTGAAAGGATAAGAGTCTATGAGGTTCTAATGGTTAGTAAAGGGGTAACTGAAGTTTGGGGTCCAAAGGTGTAATTTGGGGATCGCTAAGCTTCAGTGTCACAGAGTCTATCATTGGGGTGTCTGAGGTTGAGGGGCTAGCTGACTAGTTGGTGGCTTAACTTACTGAAACGTTCCTAACCCTTATAAATGGGGGTGAGCCCTGAAGGGAAGAAACTTAGGTGTGTATTTTAAGGGCAGCTGATACCAAGTTGGGAACCATCTGGAACTCTGGATAGTTGTTCAAATGGCTGGTTGTTCGAATGTCTAGGTCGGGGTCACCAATGACTGGGTCCAATGCAACATTTGGGGTGATGGTAGAGACCTGGATGACTAACATCCAGGTGATTTACTGGGGGGGGGGTCCTCATCCTGGGGTAATGGAAATGAGTCTGGGGAGCCAGATGCCTGGTGTGGGGCAGTCTTAAGCTGGCAGCCCAGATCCCAAGTTGGGATTGATTGAGTCGGGGATCGAGATGGGGGTTGCTCGGTTTAGGGGTGACTGAGTGTCAGTCTCATTTCCTAGTTTGTGTTGAGAATGGGGGAGGGTCACATGCTGAACGTTGTAGCGGCAGCTGAAGGCCCATGTGTCCAGATCATGATTTATCTTGGGTCCTCACGTTTGCTTAGGGTTCAGTAAGGAAAGTCTAGTTTAGGTGTGCCAACTTTGGGGCTTCTGATGCCTAACTTTGGGGTACTGAGTCTGGGAGAATATTTTGGGGGTGACTTGTGGAGTTACTGGTGCTCATTTTGGGGTGACTGAGCTAAGGCCCATCTCCTTTATCCTATCATTTTCTTGGGCTGGAGGTTTGGGGTGAATGGGACTGGGGCCCAGAATCCTCATTTTGGGGTGTTTGGGGCTAGGTTAGTACAGTCCTTGTTGTTTTGGAGTCTGGATTACTATTCACGAGGCCTGGGGTGACTCAGCTCAAAGTAGAGGTCTGCTCGGAGGGGTCTTCAGCCTGCATGGGGATTTCTGAAGGAGGGTGGGGTTCACATACCCGGTCTGTGGGTATCTAGGGGAATCTGAGACTGGGGCCCAGAAATGCTAAAGACTTGGCCACTGTCTCTGAGGTCTCCAGCCCCAGTGCTGACGCCAACGCCGGGTCCCTCCTGTGGGTGTTCAAGGGGACAGTCCATTTTGGGGGTGACCGATTTGGGGGTGACACGCCTGGAATACGTGGGCTAAGAGGCTCCGGCGGGGTGGGAGCGGGGGGCGCTGCGGCGCAGAACCCGGCTGCGGGGCCCCCGGGGCTGGCTGCGGCGGGGGGTTCCCGCGGGAAGCAGAGCGCGGCGGGGCAGCCGGCGGCGGGAGGGCGAGCGCCGGAGTGACAGGAGAGGAAGAAAAATGGGCCGAGAAATCAGAGTGGACGCGCGGGGGGCGCGAGTCCGGGAGCGGGCGGTGGCGGCGGCGGGCGGGGGCCGCGCCTCTGCCTCGAGGGACGCCGCCCGCGCGCCTTGCTGCGCCCCCCGCCCTGGAGGCCGGGGCCGGAGAGCCGACCCTCTCCCCTGATTCCAATCCTGCCCGCCCCCCACCGCCCCCCACCTTGTTCCCGTCCCCACCCTTCCCGCATTCCAGGTCCCCCCTCCACAGTTCCTCCCTCCTCCAGGGAGTTGTATTTACTTTCTCCTCGTGCTAACCCACCCCACAGCCTTCTTCTCCCCCCTCCGCCTGCTTTCTATCTCGGTCGCCCGCGTTCTAAACTCTGCCTCAGCTACCGATCCCCCTTCCCCTCCGCGTCCCGGCCCCCCTCCTCCATTTCTAACTCAGTCCCTACATTCCAACTCCCTCTTGCTTCAGGGCCCCCCCCCCCCCCCCGGGGCCCCCCCCCCCCCCCCCGCAAAGGTTTGGAGCGGAAATGGGGCGCGCGGCGGCGGCGGGGGAGGGGCGGCGGGGGAGGGGCGGGGCGGGGGCGGCGGCCAATGGAGCGGGAAGCAGGACAAATGAGGCCCGGCCCGCGCGGCCGACAGGCCCCTCCATCTTCCCATTAGCGCCTAATGGCCCCCCCGCCGCCGCCTGATGAAGATTTATCGGCCCCGGAGCCCCCGCCCCCTCCGCCCCCTCCGCCCCCTCCGCCCTCCGGCCTCCCCTCGCCCGCCCGGCCTCCCCCCGCCCGCCGCCCAGACACCTGATGAAGCCGTCAGCGGGGCGGGCGGGGCTGCGGGAGCCTGACCCCGGGACGGCCGGGCAGGGGGCTGGACCAGGCGGCCCCGAGAAAGTTGCGGAGACGCGGAGTCAGGGACCCGGGGAGGGAGCCGAGGGAAGGGTCCCACCACAGCCCTGGGAACCCCCACCCCACCCCACCCCCAGCAGTGAATCAGCCCCTTGATCTCTGCCCGAGAGCCGGGGAGGGTGTGGGAGCCGAGGCTTCAGCAGTCAAGGTCTTCAGGAGGATGGAGCTGGGGTGGGGGGCGCAGAAGCAGGGCTCCGAGGGAGAGGTGGGCTCGAGATTCGAACTTCTGGGTCCTGAGAGAGGAGAAGGTTGGGGACCAGGACTCCTGGGTCCCGCGAGGCAGCGGGGGCTGGGAGCCCGGACTCCTGGGCCCTCGGCTGGGAGCTTGGCACTGGGGGGGGGGGGGGGGGGGGGGGGGGCGGGGTTGGGAGGCCCCTGATTGATTTCTGTTTACCGGCTGTCCCCGCGGGCGGAAGAGCGAATCGCGCCCCATCCATCAACAGGCTCGCAGCCTCCCTAATAAAAACATTTTACTCCTAAATGATCTCGAACTAATTAACTCAAAGTGTTAATTAAAGTTTGCGCAGACAGCATTGTCATCAGGGAGGGCGGTGGATCCATCTTCCTGAGAGAGAGACAGGGTTTGGGGGGGGCGCATCTGGAGAAGAAGGGAGAGCCCCCCATCCCCCTCCCACACTCCTCTCGGTCCACTGGCCGTCCCCACCTGTCCTGGCGGCCTCCCCTGGCTTCATCCTGTGCATCTCTGGCTCTGCTCTCTGAGTTTTTCTCTGTTGCTCTCTTTACCTGCCTGAGACTCCCCCACCTCTGTCACTATGTCGGCCTCTGTCCCTGAGTGTTTATGTCTTTTTGTTCCCGTCTCTTGCTCTTTCCCCAGAACGCGGTCGCCCATGTTGCTCCTACTTCCCATGAATGTGTCACCTTTATCATGTGTCTGTATGTGCCTTGGGGTTACGTGTGTGTGTCAGAATCTGTATGCGGACCCGCCTATGTCAGAGGATACACGTGTGGATGTGTGTATCAGAGCGTGTGTGTGTGTGTGCGTGCACATGTGTGTTGGAGCCCAGAGGCGTGTGTGTGGACGCGTGAATTTCATGTCTGGGCATGCACAGGTATGCACGAACCCAGGGCTTGTGTGTGTATCTGGATGTGTGTGACCGGTGCCAGGCTGTGGGACTCCAGCAGGGAGTCCCTGAGACCGCGCTTGAGGAGCTCTGTGGGTCCCTTGGGACAGGGCCTGGGTCTCCTTCCTGTTTCCCTCCAACACGGGCAGGAAGGAGCAGGGTAAGCAGGTAGACTAGGTAAGCAGGTGGCCAGGTGCGAACCCCACCGTGAACTCGTGCACACGTGCATGGGCAGCCCCTCCCTCTGCCTCCGGGACGGCCCATCTCCCCTTCCCCCTCTTCCATAGCCGGCAGCTGGCAGGGCCAGGGAGCTGGGGCCAGGACAGGCCACTAGGCCATGGGCATCCGTGGGGTGGCTGGCTGGGCGGCCCCGGTGTGAGCTCATACATCAGGGCTGACAGGCTCCGAAAGCCCCGGAATTAAAACCTAAATCGAATATTGATCACCCGCTCCGGCCGTGGCGCCCACTACGCCCCCCCCCCCAGCTCCCCGCGCTTGCTCCCTGCTCCCCTGCTCTCAAGCGGCACCACTGTCCTGTCTTTCTCTCTGTCTTTTTTTTTTTTTTTTTTTTTTTTGCCTCTTCTCTCCCCTGCTTCTCCTCACCCCAGCCCTGCTCCTTCTGGTGACTGGTCTCTGCCCCCAGCAGGTGCCCTCGCAACCAGAGACAGGGAAGGAAATACGCAGAGACTGAGAGAGATAGAGAGATACGGGGATGCACAGAACAGACCTGGATACGAAACAGTTAAATGCAGACCCCAAGTCAGACCCAGAGCAAACAACACATAGACATAAATCCAAGCAGACAGACAGACACAGGCACACACGGGCACCCGCAGATAAAGTCACACATAGTCCCACCCTTAAAATCACAGACACTTGCACATAGAGAAAGTTACACTCAGACACAGACAGGCAGACAGACATCCACAGGCCCATGGAGTTACAGCCACACACTCCCTGCCCCCCTATTTCTATCCATCCTGACATAACAGCCACCCCCTTGGACTCACCCAGCCCAGATGCCACCCCATTCCTGGATCTAGAACCCACACAGAGAGGAGGCTCTCAGACCTCACCCCTCCTGCCCCAAACCAACACTGAGCAGCCCCTCCATGCCCCAGGGTCCTGAGCTGGTCCAAGAAGGGAACTGGAGAGGCGGACCCCAGAGGGGGCAAAAAGGGCTCCCCCCCCCCCCCCAGAGTGACAGGGACGGGACAGAGCCAAGGTCATGCTGCTCGGGCTGGTCGAGGGATCTGAAGTCCCCTCTCAGACCACCTGTGGGATGGTGGCTGGACAGGGGGAAGAACTTCGCTGGACCATGTGGGCTGGGGCCCCACCGAGTGGGCAGGGGAGCTGCCCCAGCCCCCACCCCCACCCCCACCCTCAAGGCTTCCCAGCTGGGGCGGGCGGCGGTGGAGGCGGGCGGTGGCGGCTGCCGGGGAGAAGATGAATCTTTCATGAGTGATTTGCGGCCGCCTCTTCTCGTCCCGTGTTGTTTAATGTTTCAATTTGGGCGAAAGCAAAACATTCAATCAGGCGGATTAAGTGCGTAATGCGTCTCATCGCTCAATCTGTCGCCTCCGCCGGGCAGCCCGCCGGGTGGGGGGGGATTAGGAGGGGGTGACGGGCAAAGACCCTGGCCAGGGGAGCCCCTTCCCCAGCTTCACTCCTAAGCCGTGCCTTGGGAAGCCCCTCAGCCTGGAACCCCCACTGGGCCACAGTCTCCCCCAATCCCGGGTTCAGCCTCACCCCCCCCCCCCACACCCCACTTTCTGTTCCATCTCAGGGTGACCAGTTGGCTTTGGGGGGCCTGGCTTCTCTGTACCTCTCTGTCCACCTGCCTCACTCTCTCTGACTGTCTCTCCATGAGTGTCTGCCTGTCTCTATCTGGGTCTGGACCTCCTTATCTGTCTATCTACCTGTCTTCTCTCTGCCTGTTCCTTGGGTTTCCTCTTCCTTACATCTCCATTCTCTAGAGCTATCTGCCATCCCCCGTCACACTGTCCTATCCAAATGGCTCCTGTCTGTCTCTCCTACTATCTGCACCCAAGTCTCCACACCAGCCCACCTTTTTTCTCTGTCCAACATTAGTCTGTACCTCCTCTGTCCCCACCCCTGATTCTGCCCGTCTCCACGTCGTCTCTCTCTCCCTTCCATCCGAGATCTCAATCCTCTGCCTGCCCAACCCTTGCTCCTCTGTCGGCCTACACCTCTGTCCCCTGTTCGTCTCTGTCCCTGTGTTCAACTCTCTGTCCATATCTCTCTGTCCCTGTCTCTCTGTCTCTGCTCCCCTGTGGATCTGTCCCTCTGCTTCCCTTGACCTTGTCGGCTCCCTGTCCCTGGCCGGCCCCATCTCCACGTCCACTAGGGGGCAGCAGGCACAGGCTTTTCTGGTGGGGAGGCTGACAGGAGGGCTGAGGACCTTCCCAGCCAGTCCCACTACCTCTGTGGGGACCGTCCTGTTCGGCAGTGTCCATGCCAACCGGCCCCTCCTCCTCAGACCCAAAAGTCTGGGCCCCCAGCCCCTCCTCCCTCAGACTCAGAAGTCGGGGTCCCCAGCCATCTTCTCTCTCAGAACCCAGGGGTCCTATTTTCCAGCCCCTTCTCTCCTCTCTTCAGGCAGCCTGTGAGCTGCTGGGGGAGGGGCCTGGGGGGGGGGGATGGAGACTTCAGCTGAGGGACTGGCAGGCACTAGCCAGAAATGTTGCCACCACGGCCTGCCGCTGAGACCCATGGGGCTGCAAGGCCAGGGACTCACAGTGTGTGCAGGCACAGAGATAGGGACACACACAGACGGGTCCCGGGAAACACACAAATCATCAGATCCAGTCACAGCAAGGGCACACACACACCCCCCCGACCCGAAACACAACCCCAGGCCGACTCCAGGAGCCTGGATCACACCTCAGGGAAGCTCACGGACGCACAACACACACTCACACTCTGCCTCAACCAGCAGTTTGGGACTGAGACGCGCACACCATTCAGAGTGACTTTGGGGGGACAGCACAGGCCGGGCAGCAGGCTCTACCCATCTCGGCATGCGTCCTCGGCCCTGGGACCTCTGCCCCACCCCTTCCCATCTGGTCCCTTGTCCCTAACGTCAGTGGAGCTCCCCCCGCCCGGCGCCCTAACTTCCCCTCCCGGCTCTCACTTTCTGTGTCTCTTCCCTCTGTTTCCCTTGCCTCTCTTGCCATCTTCCCCTTTCTCTGAATTTGTCTTTGTCCACGTCTTCGCGCCTCTGTGGCAAGTCTCTAACATCTGGGCTTCTCTCAGAGACACTCTGTCTCTCTGTCATGCTTTCCCGGCCCCCCTCTCTCTGAGTCTCTCTCGGAACGTCTCTCTCAGTCTCTGTCGCCCCC
>NW_024420473.1:0-4515 GCF_014898765.1 Herpailurus yagouaroundi
AGTATTCTGAACACAAGGTCCTTCAGTTTTATTCATATGAGCAGGTTCTCTTGTGTTTCCAGTCAGTGTTAGAGCTGATACCATCGCTCATGACACATCCCTGGAAATGTATACCAAAGTCAAAACACATGTGCATTAATTCTGTTTCATGAATGTCTGCCTCTTTTTTCCCATAGGATGTATTACTCTGTGTCTTGTAGTGTACACAAAACCAGAATTCCTTATGAATTCAGGTAAACACTTGGGGGCCTAGTACTCATTGATGTGTAATATGTTCCTCACAGCAAACATTTCCTCAGGTCCCCTACAAGACTCCAGGCATCCCCAACTCCCGAGTGGTTTCTTGGCCTTTGACAGCACTTGCAGAAAGTAGGAAGACCTCTTTCTCAGCGAGGGAAGCAGAGGGGGCCAAGTGTGGGGCCGGCAGGCAGAACTTGTCCCCAAGAGTAGCTGTGATTTCATGTGCAGAGAATGAGCTGTGTATTTGCAGTCCATTTTTCTGTGTTCGGAATAAGCCAAAAACAGAGCTTTTGCCGTCACTGTAGTGGAGGGATGCAAAGTATCCTGGACATGGATGTCCACCTGTCTGGAATATGCTGCTTCATTAGGTTGGAATTACTTATTTAATCCTGTAAGATGGGATCATTTTGTTCTAAATTCTCAGACCTGGGCAGGGACATGTGGTGACAGTAGTTTAACCGCCTGCGTTTAGTTGCCTAAGATGTAGGTGGTACCCAGTGGCAGGGACAGTTTTCAGGTACTGATGCTACTCTCTTGGATCCTGGTGGCAGAGAAGGGGGCAGGTGCTGACCCGTACTTCTATGGGTTTCAGCTGCTTTGGGGATTGGTTCTCTTGTGTGGCATCTGCACATAGCTGTCACTTCTGTTCTGCAGGGCAGTGTGGATCCGTGGCGACCTCCTCCATCAACTGGAAGATTCTGCACACCCTACCCTAGAGGCCATCGTATGATCTCCTTGGCACATCCACCTCCTGTACCAGGTTCGGGACCATCCCAAACCCCTCCACCTGCACCACTTGGTAAGATGATCTGGGCAGTATGAGTTGGCTTGCAAAGAACCTTCATCTAATTTTTGTTGTTGTTGAGTCTTTTTAAAATAAATTTGTTAATGTTTATTTATTTTTGAGACAGACAGAGACAGGGCATGAATGGGGGAGGGTCAGAGAGAGGGAGACACAGAATCTGAAGCAGGTTCCAGGCTCTGAGCTGTCAACACAGAGCCCGACGTGGGGCTGGAACTCACGCACTGTGAGATCATGACCTGAGCCGGAGTCGGATGCTTAACCGACTGAGCCACCCAGGCGCCCCGTTGTTGAGTCTTGTACAAGGTGCAGAGGTGGTACCACAGACCATTGCAATGCAAGGAACATGCCTGCCATCATCACCACATTCCTTGAGTTTCTCATGATTGACTTATCATCCTTGTGTCATTTCCCCCACCTTGTGTTGGTACAGGTGTCTCTTGTGGAAATGGAATGGGGCTGTATGCAGAAAAGCAGGCATAGCGCTTCAGCAGATGTGTGCCATACACAGTCCATGTGCTGGGCGGTGGGAGGCATGAGGCGCAGCCTAACGTATATCCATCCAGTTGAGCCCCCAGTCATCCACAGTTGTTTGAGGAGTTCTGAAAACACCTGAACCAGGGCTTTTATGGGGCTTCATCAGAGTTTAAAGAATGGCTCTCCCTTTACCTTGGGATCACCTGAAGCATGTGGGATACCCTGTGCATGTGATTTGGGATCTGACTGGGACAGAGAGTTTAGGTTGCTTGAGGAATGAGGAGAGTGGTTTCTGTTTTTTGGGTTTTTTTTTTTTTTGGTTTTGTGTTTTTGTTTTGTTTTCATTTTTTTTTAACGTTTATTTATTTTTGAGACAGAGAGATACATAGTATGAACGGGGGAGGAGCAGAGAGACAGGGAGACACAGAATCGGAAGCAGGCTCCAGGCTCTGGGCCATCAGCCCAGAGCCTGACACGGGGTTCGAACTCACAGACCGTGAGATCGTGACCTGAGCTGAAGTCGGACACTCAACCGACTGAGCCACCAAGGCGCCCCATGTTTTGTTTTTTTAATCTCTGCACAATCTACTCAAATCAGAATAAACCTCCATCCCTTCTAGGGCCTTTTGCGGATCCACATGTTGCTCCTGTGAGTAACAACAACACTGACTCTACCAAAGGGACCACGAAGGACAAGGTAAATGCTGTGGACATTTTCAGTTGTAACTCTTTGGCAAAACCCTCCTTTTTCTGTTCAGCGCTCTCTCCTGGCTTTGTGTCTGTTTTGTGTGTTGTATGATATGTCTGCTTGTTGTTCTCATTTTCCAAATGCACAGCCTTAACCCAAGTGTCTATGGGGTTCTCTCCTTTCTGCCTGTCAACTCCTTGTGGAAGGTTTAGAACCAATCGTGCCTAGGGCTGAGCACCCAAGGGCTTTTCTGGTATATACCTGGAAATAACCCAGGGAGGGAGAGACCACACTCCACCTGGAAGTCTTTTGGCATGACTTATTTTTTCTGGACCTCCTCAGTGTGGAATCATTGCTCTTGCTGTTTCTTCCCGTTCTGTTTCTTTCTAGGGGATTAATGTGTTCAGAAAATCGGCAGTTATCCTTATGTTTTGAAAATGCAAACTGCCTTCACTCCAACTTCTATTTTTGTATGTGTCATTTAGAGTGGTCTTAGACAAAGTATATGTAATACCCATCAACATTCAGCCTTTTATTTTATTTTATTTTATTTTATTTTGTAAACGTGCTGTCTGGAATCCCTTCAGGTGTGCCCTGGGTATACATATTCTGAACTACGAGAGGTGACATATTTGTCCTAGAAAACACGCATTGCTACATGCGTGGTGAAGAGAGACAATCCGTAATTACCTGCATTGTAATTCTCCACTGTGTCCTTTGTGTTCACATGAGCACGTTCTCTTGTGTCCTCTGTCACTGTTACAGGTGAAACATGGAGACGTACAGCAGAAACGAAAGTGTATTTGTGTTAATTCTGTTATTTAGAATTTCAGCTCATCTTTTAGAGAACAAAAGTACCCTGCGAGTTGTACTGTATTTAACTGAGAAGTACCACTGAATGAAAATAAATTAGCTAAGCCTACCTAACATGTATAGGTAACATGTTTCTCTAAGAACATGCTTTTCGAGGTTCTCTGCATGACCTCAGGATCCCCATCCCCGAACATGTCTCTGTGCCCATGGATAGCACTTGCAGAGAGGAGAAGACCTCATTGTCGGGAGAGAAGCAGATCGGGCACAGGCGGGGGCTTAGAGGCAGAGCTTTGGGCCACGAGGGCTATGATTCCATGTGTGGAGCCTGGGATTGTCATTCCTTCTCAATCTGTAGTTCTTCACATACAAATAAGCAGCCTCTGTGGTGGAGGCGGAGGCGGGGTGGAAGGTGATTCTGGACTTAAATGCCTTCCTATCAGGAATATGCTATTTTATTAATTTGGTACTCCTTCCATAAATCCTCTCGGACACGAGCTTGCTGTTCTACATTTGCACACATGTGGGAACACTGGTTTGTCCCCATAGCATCCGTTCCCCACCCCCAAAGCTATAAGTGGAACCCAAAGTATGGGTAGAGATTTTGGCGCTGATGCTGCCCTCTTGGAACCTGGTGGTGGGGAAGCTGGCAGGAGATGAGCACTGCTTCTTTGGGTTGCCACTTTTTGCTGGTGTTGGTGCTTTGCTCTGTCCTACGAACATAGCTTTCTTTTCTGTTCTGCAGGCCATTATGAATGCAAGAGGGCCTGGTCCTTCCCCAGGATCGCCTTGCAGGCTGTCCCCCACGGACCACCCTTCACCACCAGTCACGGGCTATGGGCCACCTCCTCCACCAGCTCCTCCACGTACTACATTTGGTAAGATGACCTGAACTGGATGAGTGACTGATCAAGTGTATTCGTCTTCTTGGTGAAAGACTTGGTGGGAATGATGTAGGGATGCTTGTGAGGGCTTGGCAATTCAACTGCAAACCTGCCTGGGGACAGTGTCACATATCTCACGTTTCTCAGGACATAGTGTACAATGGGCTGTGTCATTTCCCTGTAATGAGGTCAGCTGTAGGTTTCTCTTGTCTACAAGAAAGAGGAGTTTTACACAAAGGCAGATGTATCAGGAGTACTGGTGCCTGTCTGAAAGACACAATGCTTTGAGCTCCATGAAGGATGAGATGCACCCCTAAGTGTAGGTGCCTCAGGTGTCCCATCTGAAAGGGGGCACATGCATTATATGACACAGACCTTGTGGTCACCATAGTGGAAGTACCACTAAAGGATCCAGTGCAAAACTGGGGGAAACTTGAATCAGGCAGGAATAGAAGGGAAGTTGAGCACAGTAAGCAGAGTTTGAGGAGGTGCAGAGGGGAGGGCGTTGGGGTCAGTAGGATGGACTTGGAGGCCATTTCTGGCAGGGCCCACACACTGGGAAGGGAGCATGAGGACAGTGTGAAGTCTGCAAAGGACTGCTGCACGGGTTCAAC
>NW_024420474.1:0-9014 GCF_014898765.1 Herpailurus yagouaroundi
GAATCGGAAACAGGCTCCAGGCTCTGAGCCTGAATCAGCCCAGAGCCTGACGCGGGGCTCGAACTCACGGACCGCGAGATCGTGACCTGGCTGAAGTCGGACGCTTAACCAACTGCGCCACCCAGGCGCCCCTTAAACAAAACATTTTAAAAACACAGAAAACTAATAAAGCAAATTCCCATGTGCCCCTTCCCCAAGAATAAACAGTTAATGTTTTGTTTCAGAATTTTGTTTGTTTATAGAAAAATAGATCCGGTTATATAGAGGACTCCTTTTCCTCCTGAAACCCCGCTAAAGAAATAGCAGGGGAATTATAAGAAGTTAAAATCCACAAGGACACAAAGAACAGAAAAAGGAGGGAATGGGAGATGAGCGACAAAAGTCTGGAAGATGAACAGCACGTAAGTCATGACTGCGGAGAAAAGAGGAAGTGGAAACATGAATCTTCAAAAAGAGACCAGCGGACTCAACCACAGGACCTTGGAGCGGCTCAGGATTCATTGGTACCACGTCCTTCCAAAGGTAGGAGTGAGGGACGGGGCTGAAAATGAGGACTGGTAAAGAAAAGGAGCAGTCCTGCCACCAGGTCCCCTCCCTCACCCTGCATAGCCAGGTGGCTACCCCTCCCCCAGCAGAATAGTGTTGAGGAGGGGGGGAGGGAGGAGGGGGAGGAGGGAGAACAGGAGGGGGAATAAGAGGATGAGGACAACAACTAGCATATGTGGGACATACTATATAGGTCAATCACTATTCCAAGCTCTTCACATTTATCAATTCATTGAACCCTAATGGTCACCTGTGAGTTATTTACTATTATCATCCCCATTTTACAGATGAGGAAACCAAGCCGTTCGTCCGAGCTCTCACAGCCAACAAGAGAAAGGATCCAAACCACGCCATGTGGTGAGGAGGGACCGTAGAATACAGTACTCTGTGGTTTGGACTTCATTTCTCTCTCCATGAGACCCATGGAAGGTTTTCAAATATGGGAGAGACATTTATTTATTTATTTATCCATTTAACATTGAAGAAATATGCATCAGGTGCCTGTGGTGTGCTGGGCACTCTGCCAGGCGCTGAGCACTCCGGGGTGACAAAATGCAGCGCCGAGTACTCTGCCAGGGCAGGAATGGGGAGCCAGGGAGGCCTGCAGAGGGGCACCCAGTCCAGCCAGGGATTTGGAAAGGACTCCTGGGAAAGGCAAAGTTGAGACTTCAAGGCTGAGCTGGAGTTCACGTGGGAAAGTGGGGGCGCCCAGTGACCCACCTGTGGCCGTGTTGGCCCGGCCCACTTAGCAGCTAAGAGCAGGCTGGGTCGGAGTTGAAGGCACCAAGGGAGACTAGGGCAATAGTTCAGGTCAGAGCCATGGAGTCTCTGGGACTCTCCTGGGGACGGACACTGAGATGAATAAAAACAGCCCCTGCCACTTCTCGGGCACCCTTGGCTGCCAAATGCTTCAAGCACAATATCTCATTTAATCTCCCTCAAAATTCTATCAGGTAGGTATGATGACTTACGTGCATTTCACGGATGCAGACACTGAGACCTAGCACAGCCTGAGGCACATAGCAAAGGCTTGGCTGAACCAGGATTTGAACCAGGCGTGACTGAGCCTGAAGCCTGAACTCTTAACCACATAGTTCGGAACTTCTTTGAGCCAGACACAGAAGGATACGCTATGAGTCCATGCATATAAAGCTTCAAGAACAGTCTAATCTATGATGGTAGAGCTCAGGTTAATGAATTTCTCATGGGGATGGAAGGCAAGGATACTCCCTGGGAAGAGAGATGAGGGACTCCTGAGGCTCTGTCTTTTTAAAAAAAATTTTTTAATGTTTTTACTTATTTTTCAGACAGAGAGAGTCAGAGCATGAGCAGGGGAGGGGCAGAGAGAGAGGGAGACACAGAATCCGAAGCAGGCATCAGGCTCTGAGCTGTCACGCAGAGCCCGATGCAGGGCTCGAACTCACGGACTGTGAGATCATGACCTGAGCTGAAGTCGGATGCTCAACCAACTGAACCACCCAGGTGCCCCTTTTTTTTTTAATTTTTAATTTTAAGTAAACTCCGTTCCACATGTGCGGCTTGAACTCACAACCCCAAGATCAAGAGTCACACGTTCCCCTGACTGAGCCAGCCAGGTGCCCTAACGCTCTGTGTCTTGATCTGGGTGGTGATAACTTGGGGGCATTTTTATGGAAAAATTCACCGGGCTGTACACTGAATCATGTACTTGCTGGATGTATGCTATACTTCAATTTTTGACAGAGGACTTCCTAGAAGAAGTGCCAGTTGAAGTGAAACTGAATCATTTTGGGTGATTATTATAATCATAAACCAAATGCTTACGCCATATCAGGCATGCCATTTATTAAGTGCTTGTGACATGGTAGGCACTGTGCCAAGCGCTCTACGTGTTCCTCTTTTATTTTATTTTGACAGTGGTTCTGAGGAGGCAAATATTATCCTGCCCATTTTACAGATGAGAAAACTGAGGTCTCAAGACTGAAGTGACTTGCCTGGCTCACGCAGGAAGTGGCTTAGCCAGAATTCCAGCCCAGGTTTGTCTGACCTCCAAGTCCATGCTCTTGACATCACCTGCTCCCACCTCCCCCTCTGGGAGTGGTGGGCCTTGGTTTACAAAGGATGAGAGAGAAGAAACCAGAGAAGGCGCTGAGCAGAGGTAGAGGCCCCTTCCAAAGCCCCATGCCTAATTTTGTTTTTTGTAATTGCGTTTTCTCTACCTTTTTTATCTTTAGTTTATTTATTTTGAGAGAGAGAGAGAGAGAGACAGAGAGAGAGGACAGCGAGCAGGGGAGGGACAGAGAGAGAGGGACACAGAGAGTCCCAAGCAGGCTCTGCACTGTTAGTGTGGAGCCTGACATGGGGCTCGAACCCACAAATCTTGAGATCATAACCTGAGCCATCCAGGTGCCCCAATGTTTTCTCTTTCTTCCTTTCTTCCTTTTTTTTTTTTTTTTTCCCCCCCACACAAAGCATAGGTCATTTATTTCCCTTCTGGCCCTGGGCTCAGTACATAGATGGCTTCTCTTCACCCTTTGGGTTGATAATTTTCTCTAGGTTGCTGCAGATGATATGATAAAGCTCAGCGTAGAAGGCCCTCAGGTCCAGCACCATGGCCCTGAGCTCCCCATAGGCTGCCTCATCTCGGTCACGTACCAGGGCCCGGTAATCCATGACATGAGTCTCCTTAGAGGCCTTGGCCACAGCATCCCTGCGTTCTGAGAAGTACTTGGAAATGGTTGTTTGGAAGGCTTCCACTTTAGTCTTGACTGCATTCACCCTCTCCAGCACCTTCTCCTGGATTGCCACCCCAAAGTCATTTCCATCCTCTCAATCTTGGGGATCAGGTGCTGGATCCATGTGATCACCAGAATGCATTTTTCTTTGAGAGTCCACACTTCTGGCTTAACCAGGGCAAGTAGGGAAGGAACCTTCTCATTTCCAGGGAGAAAGCCACACTTAGGGACTTCTTTCTTCTCCTGCTTATCTGTTTCCATCTCATCATCCTTGGGTGGGGGGTCTGGGATGGGGATGTCTAGTGGGGCCCGGAGAGAGGTCGGGTCAGCCACATTGAGGGAGTCCTCTTGCAAGAGTTGATTCAGGTATATGATTTTCTGTGGCAAGAATCTGCAGAGGAATTCCTCTGCTTCCTGAAAAAGATTTTGCCTGAAGATACCCACCTGTTTGCGGGCTTCCCCACTCAGGCGCACCCCGCAAGGCTTGGCCATGCTGCTCCAGTTGCAAGATCTCCGGTCTCCCCCCTTCTTCTTTTTTTTAACGTTCATTTATTTTTGAGAGAGAGAGAATGTGAGCAGCGGAGGAGCAGAGAGAGAGAGAGAGAGAGGGAGTCAGAGAACCCAAAGCAGGCTCCGTGCTGTCGGCACAAAGCCCGACGTGGGGCTTGAACCCATGAACCGTGAGATCATGACCTGAGCCGAAGTTGGCCACTCAACCTACTGAGCCACCCAGGCACCCCAAATGTTTTATTTTTTAAAGGGAGCCCCCCCATACTGTCAAAGCCTCAAGGTTCTACCTGCAAAACTTGGGTCTGCCCAGCTCTGAGTGTGGCTGGGAGGATGGCTGCTCTAGATTAGAATCTAGAGTGTTATTTAGCAATACCTTAACTCCCACTCCAGCTCATGACGGGGTGCCCTGGGATCCTCATCACATGCCACCCCCCTCACCAGTGTCCTGTCAAGCAGACCCTGAAAATCTCTCAGTAGCCTAAAAAAAGCAGGATTGCCCGCCCCTCCCAACTCCCAATTAAACACAGGCTGTCTTTCTGGCCCCTCCAGCTTCCTGTCTCCTCTCCACGCCCCTCCTCCCTCTCCCTCCTCTCTTTGTCTGCTGTCTTCCCACCTCCGCTTTCCCCCACTCACCCCTCTCCCCGGACAGCAGCCGACTTCTGCCTTACTCCAGGGAGAGTCAGGACCCAGAGTCCTCCCCACCCTGGTTCAGACCCAGCACGACTCTCACCTCTGGGGGACTCAGGAGTCCAGCACTCACAGTCTGGTCCTGCTCCGTTGGGTGACTCTAGCCAGTCACTTTTTCCCTCTGGACATCAGTTTCCCCACTTTCCATGTACGCATAGCCTGGGCCCTGGCTCCTTGTCTTGAGTCATACTGGGTGTCTCCAGCTCTCTCCCCGGAGTCAGGAAGCAGGTAGACAAGGGAGTCCATCTTGGGGAGCTGCCTCCCTTCTTCACCAGCTGCCCACCCTGGCGGTATCTCAGGTGCCTGTCACTGGGCAAGCAGGGGAGGCAGGCTTTGATTCCTGGGTCTGATTGTCCACAAGCTCAGGGCTCATTGCTGAGACCCTCGGGGCATCCCTGTGTGGGGTCTTCTTGACCCCCAGCTCCTTCTTTCTCTTCCTTCCAGGCTGTGACCCTTTCCCTAGCTGTTGATACGCACCCCCCCCACCCCGACCTTAAACACATCACATCCATGCCTTGTATCCAAGAGGAGCTGTTTGAGCAGATGTTTAATATACAAAGTAAAAATAGCAATTATTTTGTTGAATGGATTCCCAATAATCAAAGCCATCTGTTTCCAACATCCCACCCTGGGTCCAAAAAATGTCTGCCGCCTTCCATGACAAAAGCACGACCACCCAAGAGCTGTTTGAGCATATTTATAAGTAGTTTTCTGCCAGGATTCACTGGAAGTATAAAAATAGCCCCACATACCCCCAACCTTTCTGCTGATGGCGTCTCATGGAGGAGACAGAGCTTTGCCTTCTGGATTATGGGTTATGGCTTGCTTCCCCCACCTTGGTGTTTTCTTTGATTGCTTAAACACACAAACGAACAAAAACCTCTTTTACTCTGAAGATGAGTCTCTTGCCATTTGCACTTTTTCTATGAGACCCATATTTCACTGCCCCCCCCCCCTACTGCTGACCCACCTTTTTTTTTTTTATGTAATTTATTGTCAAACTGACTTACATACAACATCCAGTGCTCATCCCAACAAGTGCCCTCCTCAGTGCCCATCACCCATTTTTCCCTCTCCCCCATGGCCATCCACCCTCAGTTTGTTCTCTGTCTTTAAGAGTCTCTTGTGGTTTGCCTCCCTCCCTCTCTGTTTGTAACAATTTTTTCCCTTCCCCTCCCGCATGGTCTTCTGTTAAGTTTCTCAAGGTCCACATATGAGTGAAAACATGATATCTGTCCTTCTCCGACTGATTTATTTCATTCAACATAACACCTTCCAGTTCCTTCCACATTGCTGCAAATGGCATGGTTTCATTCTTTCTCATTGCCACGTAGTATTCCATTGTATATATAAACCACATCTTTTTTATCCATTCATCAGTTGATGGACATGTAGGCTCTTTCCATAATTTGCCTGTTGTTGAAAGCACTGCTATGAGCATTGGGGTACCTGTGCCCCTATGCATCAGCACTCCTGTATCCCTTGGCTAAATTCCTAGTAGTGCTATTGCTGTGACCCAACTTCTGAACCTCATCATGCTGAGAGAGTGCCTGTCTCCAAACCCTCTCCTACTTCTGTGCCCATCACCGTTCCTAATTCCTGCAGTTCACCCTCCGATTGCAGCAGAGAAATCCTGCAATGCTATAATTGGACAATGGTGGGGTTGGGTTTTGTGTCTTTTTGTCTTCATTTTTCATTACACAAGTAATACAGCACACCTTTATTGTTAAAATATCTCAAGAAGGAAAAGAATTCTCCCTACTAAAACCCCATGGGACACTATTAAGGTTGTACTCAGGTGAAAAATAGTCTTAAATGCTTTTATTTATAAAACACTGGAAATCAGTGAATTAAAGATTCAACCTAAGGAATTAGAAAAACCAGTAAAAAGGAGAGGGAAAAATAAGATGAAAGCTGACAAAGAAAATCTCAAGTAGGCTCCACACTCAGCATGGAGCCCAATGCTGGGCTTGATCCCACGATCCTAGGATCATGCATGACCAGAGCCGAAATCAAGACTCTGACACTCAACTGACTGAGCTACCCAGGAGCACCACAATGAGAAAAATCTTAGCTGAAGGTAAGTCCAAAGAAAGAAAGCAAAGAGATACAGCAAAAATATACAACATTAGGAATGAGGAAGGCCATACAAACACAGATGTGGATGTTATTGTTTTTAAATATGGCAATACGCTGGAATAACAAAACGAAATAGATGAATTTTTTTGCAAAATATAAACTATCAAAATTGACCTAAGAAGTTGAAAATTTTAACAGACTAAGAATCATGGAAGAGATTAGAAAGATAACTAAAGAGATTGCATTCTAAAACACTCTGGGTCAATGGTAAGACAAATTGGGGCCTCTATCTGGCTCAGTCAGTAGAGCGTATGACTCTTGATCTCTGGGTTGTGAGTTTGAGTCCCACATTGGGTGTACAGATTACTTAAAAATAAAATCTTAAAAAAATAATAATGATAGGGGTGCCTGAGTGGCTCAGTTGGTTTGACTCTTGGTTTCGGTTCAGCTCATGATCTCATGGTTTGTGAGAGCAAGCTGTGTTTGGGCTCTGCACTGACAGTGCAAAGCCTGCTTTGCTTGGGATTCTCTCTCTCTCTCTGCCCCTCTTCTGTTCTCTCTGCGCACGCCCTGTGCTCTCTCTTCTCTCAAAAGAAATAAACTTTAAAATATATAATAATAATAAAAATAAGACAAACTGATATTAAATGCATGCCCGGGCACCCAGCTCAGTTGGTTAAGTATCTGACTCTTGGTTTCAGCTTAGGTCATGATCTAACGGTTCATGGGTTCGAGCCCCAAGTCGGGCTCCCTGATGACAGTGCAGAGCCTGCTTGGGATTCTCTCTCTCTCTAAATAAATAAACAAACGTTTAAAAAAAAATTTTTTTTAACGTTTATTTATTTTTGAGACAGAGAGAGACAGAGCATGAACGGGGGAGGATCAGAGAGAGAGGGAGACACAGAATCTGAAACAAGCTCCAGGCTCTGAGCTGTCAGCACAGAGCCCTATGTGGGGCTCGAACTCAGGGACCGCAAGATCGTGACCTGAGCTGAAGTTGGACACTTAACCGACTGAGTCACCCAGACTCCCCCCGTTTTTTTTTAATTTTTGTTTTTTAACAAACAAACTTTAAAAAATGTTTTTAAATGTTTTTTTAAATTTATTGTTGAGACAGAGAGAGACAGAGCATGAACGTGGGAGGGTCAGAGAGAGAGGGAGACACAGAATCCTAAGCAGGCTCCAGGCTCTGGGCTGTCAGCACAGAGCCTGATGCAGGGCTCCAACCCACAGACCAGGAGATTGTGACCTGAGCCGAAGTCGGACGCTTAACTGACTGAGCCACCCAGGTGCCCCAACGAACAAACTTTAAAAACAATAAAAAAATAAATGCCTCTTAAGATGATGTGTAGTATTGTGGCCCAAAATGTTCAACCTGAATCTAATCCTAAAGAAACAGACAAATTAAGATGGTAGGACATCCTACATGACAATGGACCTGGACTAAAAAAAAAGGTGAAAGAAAAAAAAAAAAAGGTGAAAGTCATGGGGCACCTGGCTGGCACAGTCACTGGAGCATGAGACTATTGATCTCAAGATTGTGAGGTCCAGACCCACATTGGGTGCAGAAATTACTTAAAAAAATTTGAGGTGCCTGGGTGGCTCCATCGGTTAAGCGTCCGACTTCAGCTCAGGTCATGATCTTGCGGTTTGTGAGTTCGAGCCCTGCATTGGGCTTGGTACTGACAGCTCAGAGCCTGGAGCCTGCTTCAGATTCTGTGTCTCCCCCCCCCCCCCCACCGCCCCTTCCCCGCTCTCTCTCTCTCTCTCTCAAAAATAAACATTAAAAAAAATTACTTAAAAATAAATTCTGGGAGGGGGTGCCTGGGTGGCTCAGTTGGTTTAGCGTCTGACTCTTGACTTCAGCTCAGGTCAGTCATGATCTCACATCTCACAGTTGTGAGATCAAGCCCTGAGTCAGGCTCAGCACGGAGTCCAAAGCCTGCTTGGGATTCTCTCCCTCTCTTTCTTCCCCTCCCCGACTCATAAGCGCGCACGGACACACACACTCTCTCGATAAATAAATAAATAAATAAATAAACTTCAAAAATAAAATCTGGCTCAGCCAGTTAAGCGTCAGACTCTTGATCTCAGCTCAGGTCTTGATATCAAAGTTGGGAGTTCAAGCCCCACATTGGGCTCCATACTGGATGTGGAGCCTATTTAAAAAAATAAATTAAATAAAATCTTTAAAAAAATCAAAGTTAAGAAAGGCGGGGGGAGGCATAACTGTTCCAGATTCAAAAATTAAAGAAATGTGACAACCGGGGCGCCTGGGTGGCGCAGTCGGTTAAGCGTCCGACTTCAGCCAGGTCACGATCTCGCGGTCCGGGAGTTCGAGCCCCGCGTCGGGCTCTGGGCTGATGGCTCGGAGCCTGGAGCCTGTTTCCGATTCTGTGTCTCCCTCTCTCTCTGCCCCTCCCCCGTTCATGCTCTGTCTTTCTCTGTCCCAAAAATAAATAAACGTTGAAAAAAAAA
>NW_024420475.1:0-4948 GCF_014898765.1 Herpailurus yagouaroundi
AAATATTTACCTCAACAGCATGATTACACATTATTTTCTCTTACAATATTTTAATTTTTTAATTTTTAATTAGTATTTATTTTTAGTTTTAAAAATTAACATCCAAATTCGTTAGCATATAGTGCAACAGTGATTTCAGGAGTAGATTCCTTAGTGCCCCTTACCAGTTTAGCCCATCCCCCTTCCACAACCCCTCCAGTAGCCCTCTGTTTGTTCTCCATATCTATGAGTCTCTTATGCTCTGTCCCTTCCATGTTTTCATATTATTTTTGTTTCCCTTCCCTTATGTTCATCTGTTTTGTCTCTTAAAGTCCTCATATGAGTGAACTCATATGAGTTTTGTCTTTCTCTGACTGACTCATTTCACTTAGCATAATACCCTCCAGTTCCATCCATATAGTTGCAAATGGCAAGATTTCACTCTTTTTGATTGCCAAGTAATACTCCATTATATATATTTACTACTTCTTCTTTATCCATTCATCCATCAATGGACATTTGGCTCTTTCCATACTTCAGCTATTGTTGATAGTGCTGCTATAAACATGGGGGTGCATGTGTCCCTTTGAAACAGAACACCTGTGTCCCGTGGATAAATGCCTAATAGTGCGATTGCTGGGTCATAGGGGAGTTCTATTTTTAGTTTTTTGAGGAATCTGCATACAGTTTTCCAGAGTGGCTGCACCGGCTTGCATTGCCCCCCAAAATGGAAAAGAGATTCTCTCTCTGCATCCTCGCCAACATCTGTTGTTGCCTGAGTTGTTAATGTTAGCCATTCTGACAGGTGTCAGGAGATATCTCATTAGGGTTTTGATTGGCATTTCCGTGATGATGAGTGATGTGGAGCTTTTTTTATGTGTCGGTTGGCCATCTGGATGTCTTCTTTGGAGAGGTGTCTACTCATGTCTTTTGCCCATTTCATCACTGGATTGTGTTTTGGGTGTTGAGTTTGATAAATTCTTTATAGATTTTGGATACTAACTCTTTATCTGAGATGTCATTTGCAAATATCTTCTCCCATTTTGTCAGTTGAAGTTTAGTTTTGCTGATTGTTGCCTTCACTATGCAGAAATTTGATTTTGATGAGGTCCCAGTAGTTCATTTTTGCTTTTTTTTCCTTGCCTCCTGGGACGTGTTGAGTAGGAAGTTGGTGTGGCCAAGATCAAAGATGTTTTTGCCTGCTTTCTGCTCGAGGATTTTGATGGCTTCCTGACTTACATTGAGGTCTTTCATCCATTTTGTATTTATTTTTGTGTATGGTGTAAGAAAGTGGTCCAGGTTCATTCTTCTACATGTCGCTGTCCAGCTTTCCCAGCACCACTTGCTGAAGACACTGTCTTTATTCCATTGGATAGTCTTTCCTGCTTTGGCCATACATTTGTGGGTCCATTTCTGGATTTTGTATTCTGTTCCATTGATCTGAGTGTCTGTTCTTGTTTTTTTTTTTTTAATTTTTTTTGGCATTTATTTATTACTTTTCAGAGACAGAGACAGAGCATGAGTGGGGGAGAGTCAGAGAGAGAGGAAGACATAGAATTCCAAGCAGGCTTCTGGCTCTGAGCTGTCAGCACACAGCCTGATGTGGGACTCTAACTCACGAACTGCCAGATCGTGACCTGAATCAAAGTCGGATGCTTAACAGTACTGATCCACTCAGATCCCCCTGAGGGTCTGTTCTTGTGCCAGTACCATACTGTCTTGATTATTACAGCTTTGAAGTATGGCTTGAAGTCTGGGATTGTGATGCCTCCTGCTTTGGATTTCTTTTTCAAGATTTCTTTGGCTATTCGGTGGCTTTTCTGGTTCCATACAAATTTTAGGGTTATTTTTTCTAGCTCTGTGAAGAATGCTGGTGTCACTTTGATCGGGATTCCATTGAATATGTAGATTGCTTTTGATACTATTTGCATTTTAACAATATTTGTTCTTCCTATTCAGGAGCATGGAATCTTTTTTCATATTTTGTCTTCTTCAATTTCTTTTATAAGATTTCTATAGATTTCAGTGTAAAGATTTTTCACCTCTTTGGTTAGATTTATTCCTGGGTGTTTTATGGTTTTTGGTGCTACTGTAAATGGGATAGATTCCTTGATTTCTCTTTCTGTTGCTTCATTGTTGGTGTAGGAATGCAACTGATTTCTCTGCGTTGATTTTATATCCTGCCACTTGGCTGAATTCATGAATCAATTCTAGCAGTTTTTTGGTGGGGTCTTTTGGGTTTTCCATATAGAGTATCATGTCATCTGTGAAGAGTGAAAGTTTGACCGTCTCCTGGCTAATTTGGATGCCTTTTATTTCTTTGTGTTGTCTGATTGCAGAGGCTAAGACTTCCAATACTATGTTGAATAACAGTGGCGAGCGTGGACATCCCTGTCTTGTTCCTGACCTTAGGGAGAAAGCTCTCTGTTTTTCCCCATTGAAGATGACATTAGCATTGGGTCGTTCATAGATGGCTTTTATGATCTCGAGGTATGGTCCTTCTATCCCTACTTTCTTGAGGGTTTTTATCAAGAAAGGATGTTGTATTTTGTCAAATGCTTTCTCTGCATCTATGGAGAGGATCATATGGTTCCTGTCCTTTCTTTTTACCGATGTGGTGAATCACGTTAATTGTTTTACAGATATTGAGCCAGCCCTGCATCAAAGGTATAAATCCCACTTGGTCGTGGTGAAGAATTTTTTAATGTATTATTGTTTCTGGTTGGATAATATCTTGTTAAGGATTTTTGCATCCATGTTCATCAGGGAAATTGGTTTATAGTTCTCTTTTTAAGTGTTGTCTCTGTTTTTGGAATCAAGGTAATGCTGGCTTCCTAGAAAGAGTTTGGAAGTTTTCCTCTCGTTTCTATTTTTTGGAACAGTTTCAAGAGAATAGGTGTTAACTCTTCCTTAAATGTTCGGTAGAATTCCCCTGGAAAGCCATCTGGTCCTGGACTGTTGTCTTTTAGCAGATTTTTGATTACTAATTCAATTTCCTTACTGGTTAGGGGTCTGTTGAAATTTTCTATTTCTTCCTGTTTCAGTTTTGGTAGTGTATATGTTTCTAGGAATTTGTCCATTTCTTCCAGATTGCCCATTTTATTGGCATATAATTGCTCATAACATTCTCTTATTACTGTTTTTATTTCTGTCGTGTTGGTTGTGGTCTCTCCTCTGTCATTCTTGATTTTATTCATTTGGATCCTTTCCTTTTTCTTTTTGATCAAACTGAAAAGTGGTTTATCAATTTTGTTAATTCTTTCAAAGAACCAGCTTTTAGTTTCATTGACCTGTTCTACTGTGTTTTGGTTTTGATAGCACTAATTTCTTCTCTGATCTTTAGTATTTCCTGCCTTCTGATGGTTTTGGGTTTTATTTGCTGTTCCTTTTCCAGCTCTTTAGTCATAAGGTTAGGTTGTGTATCTGAGATCTTTCTTCCTTCTTTAGGAAGGCCTGGATTGCTATATACTTTCCTCTTAGGACCGCCTTTCCTGCATCCTAGAGTTTTGTGATGTGGTGTTATAATTTTCATTGACTTCCATATACTTTTAATTTCTTCTTTAACTGCTTGGTTAGCCCATTCATTCTTTAGTAGGTTCTTCAGTCTCTAATTATTTGTTACCTTTCCAAATTTTTTCTTGGGGTTGATTTTGAGTTCATGGCATTCTGGTCTGAAAATATGCATGGTATGATCTCGATCTTTTTTACTTACTTAGGGTTGATTTGTGTCCCAGTATATGGTCTCTTCTGGAGAACGTTCCATGTGCACTGGAGAGAATGCATATTCTGTTGCTTTAGGATGAAATGTTCTGAATATATTTGTTAAGTCCTTCTGGTCCAGTGTGTCATTGAAAGCCATTGTTTTCTTGTTGATTTTTTGTTTAAAATTTTTTTTCAACGTTTATTTATTTTTGGGACAGTGAGAGACAGAGCATGAACGGGGGAGGGGCAGAGAGAGAGGGAGACACAGAATGTGAAACAGGCTCCAGGCTCTGAGCCATCAGCCCAGAGCCTGACGCGGGGCACAAACTCATGGACCGCGAGATCGTGACCTGGCTGAAGTCAGACGCTTAACCGACTGCGCCACCCAGGCGCCCCTCTTGTTGAGTTTTTGATCAGGTGATCTGTTCATTGTTGTGAGTTCGGTGTTGAACTCTCCTATTATTATGGTATTCTTATCGATGAGTTTCTTTATGTTTGTGATTAATTGATTTCTATATTTGGGTGCTCTCACAATTGGCGCATAAATGTTTACAATCGTTAGGTCTTCTTGGTGGATAGACCCTTTGATTATGAATGATATAATGCCATTCTGCATCTCTTGATGCAGTCTTTATTTGAAAGTCTAGATTGTCTGCTATCAGTATGGCTACTCCGGCATTCTTTTGTTGAACATAAGCATGATAGATGGTTCTCCATCCCCTTATTTTCAATCTGGAGGCGTCTTTAGGTCTAAAGTGGGTCTCTTGTAAAAAGCATATAGATGGATCTTGTTTTCTTCTCCATTCTGTTACCCTATGTCTTTTGATTGGGGCATTGAGTCCATTGACGTTTAGAGTGAGTACTGAAAGATAGGAGTTTATTGCTATTATGATGCTTGTAGAGTTGGAGTTTATGGTGGTGTTCTTTGGTCTTTCTAATCTTTGTTGATTTTGGTATTTATGTATTTATTTATACAGATATATTTTCATCTTTTCTCCCCTCAGAAAGTCTCCCTTATAATTTCTTGCAGGGCTGGTTTAGTGGTCACAAACTCGTTTAATATTTGTTTGTATGGGAATCTTTTTATCTCGCCTTCTATTTTGAATGACAGCCTTGCTGGATACAGAATTCTTGGCTGCATATTTTTCTGATTTAACACACTGAATACATCCCACCACTCCTTTGTGGCCTGCCAAGTTTCTGTGGATAGGTCTGCTGTAAACCTGATCTGTCTTCCCATGTAAGTTATGGACTTTGTTTCCCTGTT
>NW_024420476.1:0-9712 GCF_014898765.1 Herpailurus yagouaroundi
TGCTGGTGCAATTTTGATTGGGATTGCATTGAATGTGTAGATAGCTTGGGGTAGTATTGACATTTTGACAATATTTATTCTTCCAATCCATGAGCAGGGAATGTTTTTCCATTTCTTTATATCTTCTTCAATTACCTTCATAAACTTTCTATAGTTTTCAGCATACAGATCCTTTACATCTTTGGTTAGATTTATTCCTAGGTATTTTATGCTTCTTGGTGCAATTGTGAATGGGATCAGTTTCTTTATTTGTCTTTCTGTTGCTTCATTGTTAAGTATATAAGAATGCAACTGATTTCTGTACATTGATTTTGTATCCTGCAACTTTGCTGAATTCATGTATCAGTTCTAGCAGACTTTTGGTGGAGTCTATCGGGTTTTCCGTGTATAATATCATGTCATCTGCAAAAAGCGAAAGCTTGACTTCATCTTTGCCAATTTTGATGCCTTTGATTTCCTTTTGTTGTCTGATTGTTGATGCTAGAACTTCCAGCACTATGTTAAACAACAGCGGTGAGAGTGGGCATCCCTGTCGTGTTCCTGATCTCAGGGAAAAAGCTCTCAGTTTTTCCCCGTTGAGGATGATGTTAGCTGTGGGCTTTTCATAAATGGCTTTTATGATCTTTAAGTATGTTCCTTCTATCCCGACTTTCTCAAGGATTTTTATTAAGAAAGGGTGCAAAAAAAACAAAAAAAGAAAGGGTGCTGGATTTTGTCAAAGGCCTTTTCTGCATCGATTGACAGGATCATATGGTTCTTCTCTCTTTTTTTGTTAATGTGATGTATCACGTTGATTGATTTGCAAATGTTGAACCAGACCTGCATCCCAGGAATGAATCCCACTTGATCATGGTGAAAAATTCTTTTTATATGCTGTTGAATTCGATTTGCTAGTATCTTATTGAGAATTTTGGCATCCATATTCATCAGGGATATTGGCCTGTAGTTCTCTCTTTTTACTGGGTCTCTGTCTGGTTTAGGAATCAAAGTCATACTGGCTTCATAGAATGAGTCTGGAAGTTTTCCTTCCCTTTCTATTTCTTGGAATAGCTTGAGAAGGATAGGTATTATCTCTGCTTTAAACGTCTGGTAGAACTCCCCTGGGAAGCCATCTGGTCCTGGACTCTTATTTGTTGGGAGATTTTTGATAGCCGATTCAATTTCTTCGCTGGTGATGGGTCTGTTCAAGCTTTCTATTTCCTCCTGATTGAGTTTTGGAAGAGTGTGGGTGTTCAGGAATTTGTCCATTTCTTCCAGGTTGTCCAATTTGTTGCCATATAATTTTTCATAGTATTCCCGGATAATTGTTTGTATCTCTGAGGGATTGGTTGTAATCATTCCATTTTCATTCATGATTTTATCTATTTGGGTCATCTCCCGTTTCTTTTTGAGAAGCCTGGCTAGAGGTTTGTCAATTTTGTTTATTTTTTCAAAAAACCAACTCTTGGTTTCGTTGATCTGCTCTACAGTTTTTTTAGATTCTATATTGTTTATTTCTGCTCTGATCTTTATTATTTCTCTTCTTCTGCTGGGTTTAGGCTGCCTTTGCTGTTCTGCTTCTATTTCCTTTAGGTGTGCTGTTAGATTTTGTATTTGGGATTTTTCTTGTTTCTTGAAATAGGCCTGGATTGCAATGTATTTTCCTCTCAGGACTGCCTTCGCTGCGTCCCAAAGTGTTTGGATTGTTGTATTTTCATTTTCGTTTGTTTCCATATATTTTTTAATTTCTTCTCGAATTGCCTGGTTGACCCACTCATTCTTTAGTAGGGTGTTCTTTAACCTCCATGCTTTTGGAGGCTTTCCAGACTTTTTCCTGTGGTTGATTTCAAGCTTCATAGCATCATGGTCTGAAAGTATGCATGGTATAATTTCAATTCTTGTAAACCTATGAAGGGCTGTTTTGTGACCCAGTATATGATCTATCTTGGAGAATGTTCCATGTGCACTCAAGAAGAAAGTATATTCTGTTGCTTTGGGATGCAGAGTTCTAAATATATCTGTCAAGTCCATCTGATCCAATGTCTCATTCAGGGCCCTTGTTTCTTTATTGACCATGTGTCTAGATGATCTATCCATTTCTGTAAGTGGGGTGTTAAAGTTCCCTGGAATTACCACATTCTTATCAATAAGGTTGCTTATGTTTATGAGTAATTGTTTTATATATTTGGGGGCTCCGGTATTCGGCGCATAGACATTTATAATTGTTAGCTCTTCCTGATGGATAGACCCTGTGATTATTATATAATGCCCTTCTTCATCTCTTGTTACAGCCTTTAATTTAAAGTCTAGTTTGTCTGATATAAGTATGGCTACTCCAGCTTTCTCTTGGCTTCCAGTAGCATGATAAATAGTTCTCCATCCCCTCACTCTCAATCTAAAGGTGTCCTCAGGTCTAAAATGAGTCTCTTGTAGACAGCAAATAGATGGGTCTTGTTTTTTTATCCATTCTGATACCCTACGTCTTTTGGTTGGCGCATTTAATCCATTTACATTCAGTGTTATTATAGAAAGATACGGGTTTAGAGTCATTGTGATGTCTGTATGTTTTATGCTTGTAGTGATGTCTCTGGTACTTTGTCTCACAGGATCCCCTTGAAGATCTCTTGTAGGGCTGGTTTAGTGGTGACACATTCCTTCAGTTTTTGTTTGTTTGGGAAGACCTTTAGCTCTCCTTCTATTCTAAATGACAGACTTGCTGGATAAAGGATTCTCGGCTGCATATTTTTTCTGTCTAGCACACTGAAGATATCGTGCCAATCCTTTCTGGCCTGCCACGTTTCAAAAGAGAGATCAGTCACGAGTCTTATAGGTCTCCCTTTCTATGTGAGGGCACGTTTACCCCTTGCTGCTTTCAGAATTTTCTCTTTATCCTTGTATTTTGCCAGTTTCACTATGATATGTCGTGCAGAAGATCGATTCAAGTTACGTCTGAAGGGAGTTCTCTGTGCCTCTTGGATTTCAATGCCTTTTTCCTTCCCCAGTTCAGGGAAGTTCTCAGCTATAATTTCTTCAAGTACCCCTTCAGCACCTTTCCCTCTCTCTTCCTCCTCTGGGATACCAATTATGCGTATATTATTTTTTTTTAGTGTATCACTTAGTTCTCTAATTTTCCCCTCATACTCCTGGATTTTTTTATCTCTCTTTCTCTCAGCTTCCTCTTTTTCCATAACTTTATCTTCTAGGTCACCTATTCTCTCCTCTGCCTCTTCAATCCGAGCTGTCATCGTTTCCATTTTGTTTTGCATTTCGTTTAAAGCACTTTTCAGCTCCTGTTCCTTAGTCCCTTGATCTCTGTAGCAAGAGATTCTCTGCTGTCCTCTATACTGTTTTCAAGCCCAGCGATTAATTTTATGACTATTATTCTAAATTCACTTTCTGTTATATTATTTAAATCCTTTTTGATCAGTTCATTAGCTGTTGTTATTTCCTGGAGATTCTTCTGATGGGGAATTCTTCCGTTTGGTCATTTTGGATAGTCCCTGGCATGGTGAGGACCTGCAGGGCACTTCCCCTGTGCTGTGGTGTATAACTGGAGTTGGTGGGGGGGGGGGCCGCAGTCCGACCTGATGTCTGCCCCCAGCCCACCGCTGGGGCCACAGTCAGACTGGTGTGTGCCTTCTCTTCCCCTCTCCTAGGGGCGGGATTCACTGTGGGGTGGCATGGCCCATCTGCAACCACAAGCACACTGCCAGGCTTGTGGTGCTGGGGATCTGGCGTATTAGCTGGGGTGGGTAGGCAAGGTGCACGGGGGCAGGAGGGGCAGGCTTAGCTTGCTTCTCCTTAGGTGATCCACTTCAGGAGGGGCTCTGTGGCCGCGGGAGGGCGTCAGATCCGCTGCTGGAGGTTTGGCTCCGCAGAAGCACAGTGTTGGGTGTTTGCATGGAGCGAGCAAGTTCCCTGGCAGGAACTGGTTCCCTTTGGGATTTTGGCTGGGGGATGGGCGAGGGAGATGGCACTGGCGAGCGCCTTTGTTCCCCACCAAACTGAGCTCTGTCGTCGGGGGCTCAGCAGCTCTCCCTCCCTTTGTCCTCCAGCCTTCCCACTTCCTGAGCAGAGCTGTTAACTTATGACCTCCCAGACGCTAAGTCATGCTTGCTGTCAGAACACAGCCCCTCCGCTTTTGCCAGCCAGACTCGGGGGCTCTGCTTGGCTGGCGAGCCGCCCTCCGCCCCGGCTCCCTCCCACCAGTCCGTGGAGCGCGCACCGCCTCGCCGCCCTTCCTACCCTCTTCCATGGGCCTCTCATCTGCGCTTGGCTCCGGAGACTTGTTCTGCTAATCCTCTGGCGGTTTTCTGGGTTATTTAGGCAGGTGTAGGTGGAATCTAAGTGATCAGCAGGATGCGCAGTGAGCCCAGCGTCCTCCTAAGCCGCCATCTTCCAACTTCCTCTCCCACCAAACATTTAAAGAAGACTTAATATCTATTCTTCACAAACTACTCCAAAAATTAAAAACAGGGAAAACTTCCACACTCATTTTATCAGGCCAGCATTACCCTGATACCAAAACCAGATAAACACATCATTAAAAATGAGAACTACAGACCAAAATCCCTGATGAACCTATATGCAAATATCCTCTACCAAATACTATAAATGGAATCCAACAATACATTCAATAATTCATTCACACAAGCAGGTGAGATTCATCCTGGGTTGCAAGGGTGCTTCAATATGCGCAAATCAACATGATACATCAAAGGCACCAAGAGAAAGAATAGGAACCATATGATCATCTCAAAAGACACAGAGAAAGCTAATGACAAAATGTGAAATCCATTCATGATAAAAAAAAAAAAAACCCTTAACCAACTGTGTATAGAGAGAATATCTCAATATACTTAAAGCCATTTATGGAAAAACCACAGATAATACATCCATAATGGGGAAAAACTAAGAGCTTTTCCCTGAAGGCCATGAACAAGATAGGTTTGTCTATTCTCACCACTTTGTTTAACGTACTCCTGGAAGTCCTGGGGCACCTGGGTGGTCCAGTAGGTTAAGCGTCTGACTCTGGATTTTGGCTCAGGTCATGTTCTCACAGTTCCTGAAATCGAGCCACGTGTGAGGCTCCGTGCTGACAGTATGAAGCCTGCTTGGGATTCTCTGTCTCTCCCTCCCTGTGCCACTCCCCTCCTCTCTCTCTGTCTCTTCCAAAATAAATAATTAAAACTTTAAAAAAATTCTCCTGGAAGTGCTAGCCACAGTACACAAAATAGAAAGAAATTAAAGCATCCAAATGGGTGAAAAAGAAGTGAAACTTTCACTATTTGCATATGACTTACTACTATACAAAGAAAACCAAAAGATTCCACCAAAAAACTGCTAGAACTGACAAATGAATTCAATAAAATCAATGGACAGAGATCTGTTGCATTTCTATACACCAATAATGAAGCAGCAGAAAGAGAAATTAAGGATTCAATCCCATTTACAATTGCACCCAAAACAGTAAGACACCTAGGAATAAACCTAACCGAAGAGGTAAAAGGCTTGTACTCTGAAAGCTATAAAACAATGAGGGAAGAAATTGAAGATGACAGAAATAAATACAAAGACATTTCATGTTCAAGAATTGGAAGAATAAATATTGTTGAAATGTCTGTACTATCCAAAGCAATCCACACATTTTACGCGAACCTTATCAAAGTACTAACAACATTTTTCACAGAACTAGAACAAACGATCCTAAAATTTGTATGGAAACACAAAATGTCCCAAATAGCCAAAGCAAAGTTGAAAAAGGAAGACCAAGCTGGAGGCATCACAATTCCAGACATCCAGTTATACTGCAAAGTTGTAGTAAACAAAACAGTATGATACAGGCACAAAATTAGACATATAGATAAATAGAACAGAACACCCATAAATACCAAGAACCCGGAAATAAATCCACAACTATATGGCCATTTCATCTTTGACAAAGCAGGAAACAATATCCAATAGGGAAAAGACAGTCTCTTCGATGAATGGATTAGGGATAACTGGACGGCAGCATGCAAAAGAATGAAACTGAACATTTTCTTATATCACACACAAAAATAAATTCAAAATGGAATAAAAACCTAAGTGTGAGACTTCAAACCTTGAATATCCAAGAAGAGAACAGAGGCAGTAACCTTTTTGACATTGGCCAGAGCAACTTCTTTCTAGATATGTCTCCTGAGGCAAGGGAACAAAGACAAAAAGAAACAAACAAAAATTATTGGGACTATATCAAAATAAAAATATTCTGCACAGGGAAGGAAACAATCAACAAAACTCAAAGGCTACCTACAGCATGGGAGAAGATATCTGCCAATGACATATCTAATAAAGGGTTAGTATCTGAAAGTTATAGAGAACTTATACAACTCAATACCCCCAAAATAAATAATACAATTAAAAACTGGGACGACATGAAAAGACATTTGTCCAAAGAAGACTTACAGATGGCCAATACAAACATGACAAGATGTTCATCATCACTTACCATCAGAGAATACACATCAAACCTCTAACAAGATGTCACCTCACACCTGTCAGAAGGGCTAAAGTAAAGAGAACAAGAAACAACCAGTGTTGGGGAGGATGTGGGGAAAAGAGAACCCTCAGAATTGTTGTTGAGAATGTGAACTGGTGCAGCCACTGTGGAAAATGGTATGGACATTCCTCCAAAAGTTAAAAATAGAACTACCCTGTGATTTAGCAATTGCACTAGTGGGTATTTACCAAAAGAATACAAAAACACTATTTCAAGGGAATGCATGCACCCTGATGTTTATGGCAGCATTACCTACAATAGCCAGTTATGGAAGCAGCCCAAGTGCCTATCGATTGATGAATACATAGAGAAGATGTGGTGTATATACACACACACATACATACACACACACAGACACACACTATATATATAATATATATATATTCCACACACACAATGGGATATTATTTAGCCTTTTTTTAAGGCTTGCCATTGCAAGCCAAATCCTGCCATTTGCAACAACACTGATGGTGCTAAAGAGCATAATAATAAGCAAAATAAGTCAAAGAAGACAAATACCATATGATTTCACTCACTTGTGGAATTTAAGAAAAAAAAACAGTTGAGCAAAGAGGTAAAAAAGAGACAAATCAAGAAACAGACTCTTAATTATGGAGAACACATGTAGATGCCAGATGGGGGGTTGGGGGATGCGTGAAATAGGTGATAGGAATTAAGGAAGACACTTGTGATGAGCATTGGGTAATGTATGCAAGTGTTGTATGGAATCATTGTATTATAGACCTGAAACCAATGTAACACTGTATGCTAACCAACTAGAATTAATTTTTTTAAGGGAAAATAAAATATCAGGTGTGAGATTATGTTAAAGCTGTAAACCTATGAAATGTTTTAAAAATATCTTATGAAATTGTATATTTATTTATAAGAATATAATTTATATATGAGATGTAGTATATATGATACATACACATATTTAATATTCATATAATTTATATGTGATATATATTATATATCATATATATATTTCTAATGGATAAAAAGACAGCATTCCCATACACACACACACACACACACACACACACACACACACACACACACATATATATGAAAGAAATGAAATGAAATTGTTCATATATCAAGACCCAGGGGATTTTCTTACATTGAAATGCAGATTCACATGATTGCCCCAGGCAACACTTGGCTCTCAGATTCACTCAGTAGGATGACAGAAATCAAAGCATGTCAAAGGGGCCGCATCAGATATTTTTATCTTCAGTGGGACATAGTCTTGAAAAAGTCCATAATGCAGTCCAGGTGCTAGTCTCTGCCCACCCCACCCTCAAGGGAGACTTTAGGTGTGGGAGATGAATTGACACCTATGGGAGTGGAGTCTGCCCTGGCTTAGCATCCTCATCTCCCTTGGAGCCTGTACGTCTAATAACAACTCCATGAGCATAACTTCCAGACCCCGGTTACAAGGGTCACTGCACTTAGTGATGTTCAAACTGTGGGTTCCCACCATTTGTTATACTTCATCCAGTATTCTTCCCAGACATGATATGATTTACCAAGCAAAGGGCATTTTGACCACAGACAGTTTTCTCTAAAAATCTAGCTGACATTCCTCCTTTATCAGATTTCCAGAAAAGACCTAGAAAATGAGCCTAAGATTAAATTTGTCATGGAGCAGTAGAAAGGGTGTTACACATCTACTGTTAAGAGTCTAAGTGATTTACATTTACTTTTTCTTTTTTGAAACACACCTTTGTTTTCCAAGCTGTATGACTTAACATATATAGACTCTAAAACAAACGACCAAATACCAACAACAAAAAGGAAGAAACACTCATAAATGTGGAGAATAAACTAGTTGTTGCCAGAGAGGGATGGGGGGGATGGTTGAAATTCAAGAAGGAGATTAAGAGGTACAAACTTCCGGTTGTAAAATAACTAAGTCCTGGAGATGAAGCCTACACCATAGCGAATATAGTCACAAATATTTTAATAACATTGTGGGGTTATACATGATAACTACACTTCTGGAGAGCATATCCTAATGTATATCATTGTGAAATGACTATGCTATACACCTGAAACTAATATAATATTACTGGAGTTCAATCAAACATTTTTTAATTAACAAATAGTTTTAGGCACTTGTGGGGACGAGCCCTGGGTGTTGTATGTAAGCGATGAATCATGGGAATCTACCCCCAGAACGAAGAGCACACTGTATGCAGTGTATGTTAGCCAATTTGACAATAAATTACATTTTTAAAGAAATTTAAAAATTAAAAAATAATTTTAACCCTCAAACAACAGGATTTTAAAAAAATGTGTTTAATGTTTACTTATTTTTGAGAGAGAGCAAGAGAGAAACAGTGTGAGCCAGGGAGGGGCAGAGAGAGAGGGAGACACAGAACCCAAAACAAACTTTAGGCTCTGAACCATCTGCACAGAACCCGATGCAGGGTTGGATCTCACGAACTTGAGATCATGACTGCAGCCGAAGCCAGACAGTTGTGAACCTACTAAACCACCCAGGAGCCCTCAAAACACAGTATTTTTAAAAGCACATTCCATTTTGTGTGCTTTTCAAAACAAAAACAAAAAAATAAACAGAGGTGGCTAGGTAGCTCAGTCCCTTAAGCATCTACTCTTGATCTCAGCTTAGGTCATGATCTCAGGGTTTGTGAGTTCAAGCCCCACACAAGCTCTGCCCTGATATCACAGATCCTGCTTGGGATTCTGCTCCTCCCTCTCTCTGACTCTCTCTCTCAAAATAAACAAACAACCAAACAAACAAATAAACAAAAACACAAAAAAACCCAGTGATACTTAGTATAAAAAGTCTTTAAAGGTCATTAACCTCGTAATCATTAAACAACCTAATTACATCAAACATACCTGAGAATTTCAGATGTACATGTAGAAATATTAGGTAATGCATCCTGAATTAAGAGCTTTGACCTTCCCAAGCCCGCTGAATACTCCGTCAAAATCTAAGAAGAATTAAATACTATTGACCACAAAAGAAAATATCCTAGTACCACTTTTACTGTGCATTATGAAAAAGACAAAAACAAAAACAAACAAACCAACAAAAAAATGGGGAAGTTTTTTCCTGAAAACCTTTGAATATTCACCTATAGGCACAATGTCAAGACAAAACGATGCCATCCCCTTCTGACTGCACTTATGTTGAAGTGATTTTATAGTTTTCAATGG
>NW_024420477.1:0-1131 GCF_014898765.1 Herpailurus yagouaroundi
GACAGCAGGGAGTCTTGGTTGTGTTGGGGAGTTGGAGGAAGGAGTAGAGGTTGCAGGTCCCCAGAGGCCCTCTGATGATCCTCTTGGCCTCTCCAGACCCTGAGGACAGCCTTCCAGATTGGTGTCCCAGGGAGGCCCTGGGGAGCAGCAGGATGGAAGTTGCAGCAGGGATAAAGCACGCAACATCAGTTCCAGGAGCCCAGAGGTCTGGCCCCACACCTGCCCCTGTGTGCTGCTGACAGAATAACCCAAGAGAGCGTCTTCTGTCCTCCCCTGCTGGCTGCTTCCTGGAAGAGGCAGCCCAGCACGAGGGGACCAAGAGGGACAGGGTAGGTGGCAATATTTAGGCAGTTGTGGGGAGCAAGCCCGGGTTGGGGGTGGGAACAGGACTGGGGAGAAAGGTGGTAAGACAGGCTCTTAGCCTTGGGAGCTGGTGGGACTTTTCTCGGGTTGCCCCTGCTGGGTCCTGGGTTCTTCACTCAGCCTAGTGACCTTTGCAGCTTCTAGGTCACTATTGTTGACTGGGACTGATTCTGTCCCCCTGAAGTATTTGCACTTGCCCGGAGGCCATTTTTGTTGTCACAGCTCATGGGAAGGGAGGGATGCTACCGGCATCTGGAGGGCTGAGGCCAGGGATGCTGCTAAACGTTGTACAATCTGGTAGTAGTGTGGGGCGTTTGTTCCACTGGTGAACCAATCAGGACACGTTATAGTAACTCCGCCCACATTTACACTAGGGCTCACTGTCTCTGTTGCAGCCTGTGGGTTTGGAGCAGTGGATAGTGGCATGTATACAGCGTGTGGCATGTATACAGTGGCATGTATACAGCATCCCACAGAATAGTGTCAGGTGCTCTGTTTTTAATGCGCCCAAATGCAATTATGCTGGAGAGTTGAGCTGCCTTTTGCCTCATTCACTCGGTGTCATTTTATGGCTTCATTTATGCTGCTGTGTGTGCATGGAACTCCTGGCTGGGGCTCCAGGGTTTGCATCCGGCCCGTGAGACCTGCCCCCTTCCCAGTTAAGGTTCCCAAGCAGGCTTGTCCATTCCCGCACTACAAGCGGGGCTTCATCCCACAGGCTCCGTCCAGGTAGGTGTGCGCCATGGAGATAGAGGTTCAGGTGCACGT
>NW_024420478.1:0-3576 GCF_014898765.1 Herpailurus yagouaroundi
GGACATTTCATCGAAATGTGTGTCTAGTTTCTTTCACATAGCTTGTCAGCTTCAAGATTTACCCGGTTGTAGCATGTTTCAGTACTTCATCCTTTTTTTTTAATGTTTACTTATTTTTGAAAGAGAGCGCGCACACAAGCGGGGAAGGGGCAGAGGGAGAGGGGGACAGAGGATCCAAAACCACAGAGCCTGATGTAGAGCTCGAACTCATGAACTGTGAGATGACGACCTGAGCCAAAGTCAGATGCTTAACCGACTGAGCCACCCAGGTGCTCCAATCACATTTTGTTCATCCATTCATGAGTTATTGGACATTTGGATTATTTTGACTTTTTGGCTCTTATGAATAATGCTGCTATGAGTATTCATGTACAAGTTTTTGTGTGGTCATATGTTTTTAATTCTCTTGGGTACGTACCTAAGAGTGGAATTGCTGGGTCATGTAGTAACTCTATATTTAACCCTTTTGAGGAACTGCCAAACTGTTTTCCACAGTGACTACACCATCTTACATTCCCACCAATGTATGAAGATTCTGGTTTCCCCAAATCTTGCTACCACTTCTCATTGTCTCTCTGTTCGATCATAGCCATCTTTGTGAGTGTAGAGTAGTATCTCATTGTAGCTTTGATTTATATTTCCCTAATGACCTAAGACATTGAGCATCTTTTCATGTGCTTATTGGCCATTCATGTATTTTCTTTGGCGAAATGTCTCTTCAAATCCTTTACCCATTTAAACATTTGATTATTTGTCTTTTTCCTGAGTTTTAAGAGTTCTTTATATATTCTGGATATTCTGGATACTAGACTTGTATCAGACATATGATAGCTTTGGGTTGTTTTTTTATTTTTAAATAAAGTCCAGTTTATCTATTTTTCCTTTGGTTTGTTGTGCTTTTTGTGTCATATCTAAGAAACTGTTGCCTAAATCCAAGGTCATAAAGATTTCTCTCCTGAGAGTTTTATAGCTCTCCTGAGAGCTCTTCCATTGAGGTCTTTGACTCATTTTGAGTTAATATTTATATATGGTGTGAAGTGTAGGAATCCAACTACATTATTTTGTATGGGGGTATACGGTTGTCCCAGCATCATTTGAAAACACTAGTCTTCCCACATTGAATGGTGTTGGCACCCTTGTTGAAAATCAGTGGGCCAGAAATGTGAGGATTTATTCCTGGACTGTCAGTTCTGTTCCATCAGCTTACATGTCTGTTCTTATGCCAGTACCACACCGTGATTACTGTAGTTTTGAAGTAGGTTTTGAAACCAGGGCGTGTGAGTCTCCCCATTTGGTTGTTCTTTGTCAAAATCGTTTTGGAGCCCCTGGGTAGCTCAGTTGGTTAAGTGGCCGGCTCTTGATTTCAGCTCAGGTCATGACCTCATGGTTTGTGAGATGGAGCCCCGTGTTGCCATCTGCACTGACAGCATGGAGCCTGCTTGGGATGCTCCCTCTCCTTCTCCCTCTGCCCCTCCCCTGCTCACACTTTTCCCCACTCACACTCGCTCATGTTTGCTCTTCTGCACGGGTGTGTATGCTCGCTGTCTCTCAAAATGAATAGAAATGAACTTTTTTTTTTTTTTTTAAAGATCATTTTGGCTATTCTCGGTCCCTTGAATTGACATACAGATTTTAGAATTAGCTTGCCAATATTTGGAAAGAAGTCAGTTGGGGTTTTGATAGGGTATATACTGAAACCACAGTTCAATCTGGGGTATAGTGCCATTTTAACAATATTTTCTTCTGATCCGTGAACATGGCATATCTTTACATTTATTTCAATCTTCTTTAATTTCTTTCAACAACGTTTTGTGGTTTTTAGTGTGATTCTTGCACTTCTTTGGTTAAATGTTTTCCTAAGTATTTTATTCTTTTGAGTACTGTTATACATGGAATTGTTTTCTTAATTTCATGTTTGGAATAGTCATTGCTGATGTATAGAAATAAAGCTAATTTTTACATATCGATCTTGTGTCCTGTAACCTTGCTGAACTCATTTATTAGTGCTAAGGGTTTTTTTCTACATTCCCAGGAATATGTCTTGTGGTCTTCTAGTTACCCAGGAAGATGTTGGAGCATTTCAAAGTCCCTATGGACATCTCATTTCTCAGCTTTTTCCTTTTAGGCTTTTTGTTTAGGCTATTTTTTGTCTTGTGATCAATTACCTCACATAGCTGCCAGATTAAAACATTTATCTATAATTGTTTCCAAAAAATGCCCCTTGGGAAGAGGCTATTTTAGCACTGTGCAGTTCTCAGTGAGGTCAAGGGCAAGGCTTTCAAGTGAAGTTTTTTAGGGACCCCACTAGACAGGTAAAACAGTGACAGTTTGTTCTTTGGGAATGAGGCTTTAAGGAACTTCAGCTCCATTTTGTTCCCCTGGGATGTGGGCAATTTTTAAGGCTATCATCAGGATGGAGAGCAGAGGTTGAGGACAAGTTAAAACAACAGAGCTCACTGTTCTTATAGAAATTAGTAATTTTTTTCTTTAATACATGCTCTCCGGGTTGCTGCAAGCCCATTGGTTAAAATTTCCAAAGTTCTGAGAAAGTTGATTTTGACCAGTTTTGCTAGTTGTTGTTGTTGTTGTTGTTGTTGTTGTTGTTGTTGTTGTTTTTATGAAAGGACGAATTTTCAGACGTCCTTCCTTTCTCATTTTCACTGATTCACCTGTAACAGGGCTTTAAAATCTCTCAAGTCTCAGGGCACCTGGGTGGCTCAGTTAACTGCCTGACTCTTGATTTCGGCTCAGATCATGATCTTGCGGTCATGGGATCAAGCCCCATGTCAGGCTCTGCACTGGGCATGGAGCCTGCTTGGGATTCTCTCTCTCTCTCTCTCTCTCTCTCTCTCTCTCTCTTCCTCTGCCTCTCCTTCACTCATACTCTTGTACTCTCTCTGTCAAAAAATAGAATAAAAAAATAAGAAATGAAATCTCTAAAGTCTCAATGATCACAGGCTAATTAAATACTTAATCACGGGAGATGATTAGAGGAAAGGAATAAAAATAGAAAATGTAATTCTTAGAGAAGCTCTCCCAGATGGAGAGATGAAGTTCAGCAAAGTGTTTCTATATTTAATGCTCTCAAAGTTAAGTTTAAGGTAACGGCTATTTTAACCCCCCTTTTTTTTCATACAAGTTAAATACAGGCTTTGGAGTCAGAACTGAGTTCAGATTCCATCTCTGCTTCTTGACTGGCTTGACAAACTGGGACAAATTATACAACCTCTCTGTACTTCAGTTTCCTCACTTGTAAAATGGGGTAATGATGTATGTATCACATAAGGTTATTGTGAGGTTTAAATGTGAAATGCTGATCACAGATGCCCTATAGCCCAATAGTATTGGTTGTGATGATTATCCTTATAATTTTGCAAAAGTACAGGGATGATTCTTGAGCAGAGTCAACCTAAAGGCAGATTTTCTTTTCTTTCTTCCTGTTTCCTTCACTTTATTTTTGCTGTAAAGAACTGAGAAGAAAATCTACTCAGCATTTTGGAATAAAAACTTGTGTCAAGCAGTGACAAAGTGTTATTTATTCAACAAGCCTTCACTAAGTAACTAGTAAATAAGAAG
>NW_024420479.1:0-3578 GCF_014898765.1 Herpailurus yagouaroundi
GTCACATAACGGGGGCGTCTGGGTGGATCAGTCGGTAAAGCGCCGGACTCTTGATTTCGGGCACCGTGCTGACAGCACAGAGCGTGCTTGGGATTCTGTGTCTCCCCCTCTCACTGTCTCAAATAAACATTAAAAAGATACACATATTTTTTTAATGTCACATATGAACGCAGGCAGAACTGGAGCAGACCAAAACGATTTGGTTTTTCTACTAACTTTTAAAATCTTCAGGTCAATAAATCTATTCATGTAAGAAAAAAGGGGAAAAAAGACTATCTCCCCCACCTGTGTTCACAGTACAGCTTCGAGGGACTAATGCTCGAGCAAGTTCAACTGAGTGTTTCAGAAGGGTGCCAGCCCAACCTACTGGCTACATTTCAAGAGAATGGATTTTCTGGCAAAGAAACTCAGGATATTCAAATGTGCAACCATTAGTAAAACTAATTATAAATAGCTCTAAGCATTAGCAACAGTGCTGATGAGTCATATATGAAAGAAGTAAAAAAAAAAAACCTTTCTCTGCATGTCTTAACATATCAGAAACCATCGATGTTTTCACGATAAACTTTATAAACATCACTTACACGCTTTGCAATGAAAAACAAAATCTTAACTTTGTTCCACTTTCTATTTGACTTAGAATATGAAATAACCTCACTTAATTGGAAATTCACCTGAGTAAATTGCTCAAGCCATACAATGAGCCTAAATTGGAATAGAAGCAACTTTTCCCAAAATAAAACAACTCTGATCTGCATGTTTTTCTTTTTTCTCCTGATTCCATTTAATAACAAAGAATGGAAAACAGCCCCAAGACAGGGTGTCTGTCCAGCGTAAGTCTCTGGGTTTCCTCTATCTAATAAGAAAACGAGCATTTGCAAACGGCTGTAACCCCCAACATGCTCGAAATAGAAACTTTTCCCCTGAGACTCGAACAAATGATGGCAGACCCTTCAAAAGCACAGGTTTTTGCCGACACCCCCACCAAGGCACACACCCTCCAGCAAAACACATATATGGTTTCTGGGCCAGGAGGAGCTCCTGGGAGGGAAGCGGGGAGGAACGAAGCCTGCCGACGCCCTAGCCCTGCCTGTAATCCTGCCGCATCGCCACGCATAGCTGCTTCCAAGAACATCGGTGCCAACCAATGTCAGGGCTGCGTGCAGACCCACCTGCTGCAGGATAGCTCCAAGGAGCCAGGAGCAGAGGGGCTCCCAGCACAACACAGGGGCGGTGCGGAGTTCACTGCAGCTTAGTGGCATCCAGAAAACAAAGCAGGCTGCAAGAAATGTGCTCCTAGCGAGCACAGCTGTTGTCACTAGATTTGAAAGTCCCTTTCTTGAAATCTCTAACTCGGCCCGAAGTCTGGCTAACCCTTTCAGCCTCCAGCGAAGAATCTCTACCCTTGGGTGTTAATCTGCTCCTGATCGCAAGCTTAGCGGCTGTAATTAGAGACACCAAAGGATTTAGGGCCGCCGGCAAAGAGGCAGAAAATCACATGAACCAACCCTATGGATAATCCAGACCCGGCAAAACTACCTGCAACACCGGATGATGGTTTGAGAGTACCATAAATGATGAGGTGGGCAGGCGTGTTTCGTTGTAACCAAAACTATCTGTTCCCATACAAAGTTGAAAGAAAAAAAAAGCCAGAGCAGTTGCAAGCTGTCCAAAGTAATGGATAGCGTGGTATTTAAAAGAAATTTTCCCGAGGATATTTGAAATTATATGTACATTTTAGAAGCTGAGGCTATGGTAATTTTGCCTCCAAAGAGAGAGAGGACTGTGTCCCAGCACTCTTCATGCCATTTCAGTGCACATTCGATAGGATCAGAGCGCAGCAGCCTTAACCCCAGGTCTGAGCAAGACGCCCCCTTTCCCAACACGCTGTGCGCATCAGGCACACCCTGAGCACATCTCCCACAACCGAGGCTGATCTACTCGGCTAGCAGGACCAGGAAAATGCCACAAGTGACCCAGTTTCTGGTGTTCACCTGTTCCGAGCCCATCTTAGGCCATGGTGTACCCTCTGTGCCTGCCCAGGACAACAGCCGTGGCTGTCTGTGAAAACAGGGGCACAGGAGCCACTCCAGACCCGCCCGGCAGCCCTCCCAGGGAGGTGGCCTGGACACACAGGACAAAGGTGCAGATGACGACTGTCAGCGACACAGAAGAAAAGGTTACCGCATCTGCCCCGAACTTTCCCGTGAGTAGCACTTCCTTCCTCCGCCAAGCAAAGTCGGAACAACAGAGTAGCCCGGAGGGAAGATCTAGGCAGGAGCTTTCGGCTCAGCCTCTCTTCATGGCCTAACAGTTCACCTGACTCCCGGGCAGACACCCCCGCCCCCTCCCTGACCACCTGGGCATCGTGCAGGAGAACAGATGTGCACTTGGTGGGGATCACCAAGGTTACAGGTCTCTGTTTCCAGCTGACCCCACATGGGGAGAAAGGAAGCGCTCTCTCTCTTGTGTCTGGGAAAGAAACTTCACAGGGAGAGATAAGAGCCACTCGCACCTCCTGACTCACCTTCCCTTCCCGGCTCCTAAGCCATGACAAGATAGCACTGCCCACGGCCCAGGAAACCAGACGCCACGGCTTTGTCCAAGCGGCCTCCCTCGATCCCATCCTGCCTGCTCGCTCCCCTGATCACCACACACAATGAAACAAAACAAGCCTACGGGTAAGAGATATACTAGCAGGAAGGAGTTAGCATGTGAACCGCTGTTTCTACTCATGAAACTCTGGGTACGTAGTTTGCACGGAGGTACATTTCCCCAGAACCTCCAAGAACCACCATACCTACACTGGCCACTCTCAGTCTTTGTCATAAATGTCAGCCCTTCTCTGGGCCTCTGAGGACAGGCTGGGAGTACAATCAAGTTAAATAAGAGTTGAGCAAGCTAATTCATCATTTGGCCATACTCTCGGGCAGGGCAACACAGGATATTTATGTGTTTGTGGTTCAGTCTATAAATAATTTACAGAGTGCCTTTTTTTTTTTGAGAGAGAGAGAGAGAGACAGAGAGAGAAAGAGAGAAAGAGAAAGGGGGCACAAGTGAGTGAGGGGCAGAGAGAAACAGAAGCAGGGCTCACCCGAAGCAGGGCTTGAGCTCACTCGATGTGGGGCTCGAACTCACAAACTGTGAGATCATGACCTAGCCTGAAGTCAGATGCTTAACCGACTGAACCACCCAGGCACCCCAGAGTGCTTTTTTATAAACTGGTCGGGTTTTGTCTGTTTGTATTTTTAAGAGTACATGATCTACTTTGCAGCTGTACATAAAGTTCTAGAAAATGCTAACTGATCTGTGAGACAGAAGTCCGGTAAGTGGTTGCCTGGGGATGGAGAAAGAGGAGAATGGCAGGCTTTAAACAGAGATTTAAATTTAGGCAGAGAAGAATACACATTACCAATTCCAGAGAAATTGTTTTTTTGTTTTTTTTTTTAATTTTTTTTTTCAACGTTTATTTATTTTGGGGACAGAGAGAGACAGAGCATGAACGGGGGAGGGGCAGAGAGAGAGGGAGACACAGAATCGGAAACAGGCTCCAGGCTCTGAGCCATCAGCCCAGAGCC
>NW_024420480.1:0-388 GCF_014898765.1 Herpailurus yagouaroundi
CTCCCCTTGCCTCGCCCTCCCTTGTCTTCTTCCTGTCCCTCCCTCCCACTTCCCTTCCAGCTCTCTTTGTCTTCGTCTCCCTCCTCTCCCTCACTAATGCCTCCCCCCTGTCTCCGCCTGTCTTCCTTGTAATGGGTGCCCCTCTGTCTCTTCTTGTCTTGCTCCTCCTCCCTGTCTCTCCCGCCATTCTCCCTGTGACTCTCCATCTCCAGGCCGGTCTTCCCCTCCACTCGTCCTTCCTTCCTCTGCTTGCATGTGTGTCTCTCTCTCCCTCTATATGTCTGTCTCGCTGTGTGTCTCTTTCTCGCTGTCTCTCTCAGTGGACATTCTGTGTCTGGGTGCACGCTTCTTCAGAATTCTCGTTGGCGCCTGGGAAATGTGGAGGGAG
>NW_024420480.1:488-4617 GCF_014898765.1 Herpailurus yagouaroundi
CTGTGTCTGGGTGCACGCTTCTTCAGAATTCTCGTTGGCGCCTGGGAAATGTGGAGGGAACTCGTCTGCTTTCGTGTGTACTAGTGACAGCAGGCACGGGGCTTTCTCAGAGACAGACACAGACAAGTTTGTAATTCTCGGTGAAGGGCCCCTAAGCGCCCTGCTTGGAGTCGTCCTCCTTTTAGTGGAAGGTTAGATTTCCGGACCGGAGGAAACTGCTAAATCCTACTACCCCATCTCCCTGGTGCTCTGTACGGAGATCAGTAGGGCACCAGTGGCAGATGGGGCTCTGGGGGTTGTTGTTGTTGTTTGCTCTGAATTGCAGTGCGGTGAGTTCTACTGAGCTGCTTTCTTGCAAGGACACGGCGGTGGGGTGGGTCTAGGGTGGGTGTCACTGGTTCTGGGTGGGCACCCACCTTACCGCCGCCCTCAGCCTGATGGCCAAGGAGGAGAAACCGTGCGGACGGCCATGTGGCCCCGGTAGGCGCGACACCTAAGGACTTCTCCAGGCCTTGCCCCAGCTTCATGAAAAAGGGGCAAGGGGACGGAGCAGGCAGTGGCTCACGCTGTGGACGTTCCTGTGCTGAATGCTCTGCTGCCCGGAGTGAGGCCTCTGGGGAAGGGGTGTACAAGGGAACACAGACTGTGTGACACGGGGGACCTCGCGAGTGAGGCCTGGAAGGTGACAACGCTGAAGAGGACATGCGGCAAAGCGGGGTCCACGCTGGCGGCTGGGCCCTTGCTCCAGAGCCCGGACCGGCCGCTGGCGCGCGCTAGCGGGCGGCCAACACCCGGGCTTCCTGTCTTGCAACTGATTGCTCCGCCAACCTGGCCAGCGGGCCTCACCTGCCCTGGAACCACTTCGCCCCCAGGCCGCATGCGCACACTCTTCACTGCCTCTGTCTCAGCCCCTCCTCCACAGCAGCCACAGCCAATGAGGAGTCGTCAAATCCCAGAGCCAGTGCGCCTGCGCCCCACTTGGGCGGGCTTCGGCGGGAGGCACCCGGGAGCCAACCGCCTTGAGGCCAAGGCTCCGTCCACCTGCTGCCATTTCCCTGTCCTTGTCCTGAGGCTGCCCTAGCTGCTCTGGGGCCGGCGGGGCCGAGCGTCATGGCCAGCGTGTCGCGGTCCGGAAAAAGCGGTGATTCCCGTCGACCCTGGGCCCTGATCGTCCTGGATGAGAAAGGTCGAGAGTCCCCGGCCCGCGGGAATGCAGGGGCGCTGGAGGGCGCGGGCTGGCCGCAGTCCCCAGGTTCAGGGGCGGCAAGCGCCCATCCTGTGCAGGAAGCCCAGGCCGGGTGTGAGATACAGGTGGCAAGCCCAGCGGAGGAATTGGTGGTGATATTGGATGACGGAATGGTGGCGGCTGAGGTGGTGATCGGGGTGGAGGAAGAGGACGGGGAGGCGACCGAGGAAGAGGTGGCCGGAGAGGAGAATTCTGAGGAAGCCAAGCCAGAAGCGGAGGACATGGCCGAGCAGGAGGAGGTGGAGGAGGAGAGAGAGCAGCTGGAGGAGGTTCCGGAGCAAGAGGAGAAGCCCGAGGCAGATGCAGAGGCGGAGGAGGGCCCCCAGCTCTCACAGGAGCTGCAGCAGCAAGAGCCAGTGCTGCGTCCTGCCTCAGCCCAGGACCCGCTGGCAGCGCTGGAGCGTCTTCAGCTGGAGATCAGCGCTGGGAATGCCCAAGATTCCAGGGCCTTATGGCGGCTGAAGCGCAGGATTCTTCGGAGGCGCATTTCTTACCTGGATCACAGAAGGGCCATCATCAAGCACATCCCTGGCTTCTGGGCCCAGGCGGCATCCTTCCTTGTGCTGGTGGGTGATGGCGGGGGCTGTTGTGCAGGAGGGCTGGGCCCTGAGAGCAGGGTGCCTCAGGGCGATGGCCCCCAGGGAGGAGAGCTGGGCAGTGGTCCCTGGCCCTGGGTTGGTGTGGTCTGGGATCCAATGTAAGGCCTTGGACAGGGGCGGTTGTTGGGGATGGGGGGACTTGGGGACTTGGAGACCCGCTTCCTCTAGGTCTCCGCCAGCGTTGGCCTGCAGGCTGCTCTCAAACATGATTTGTGGACGTGAGGCATGTGTCCCCATGCTACCAGAGCTAGGGTAGCACAAAGCAGCCTTCACTCAGAGCAGATAGGGCACGGACACGTTTCGCTGCCAAATGGGAGAGTTACACAGGCCGCACACCCACCTTCACATTCACAGGCTGTGTACGTTTTCTAGCAGTTCCGTCAAAAGAGAGCATTTCAGACACACACTCATGGCCTTTAGTGGAACCATGCCACCCCCCTGTTCCAGACAGTGGGACAACTCAGACCGACTCTGAGCGGGGTACAATGTGCCTCCACAGACCCTCTCACACACACACACTCACAGACACACACGCACACACACATACACACAGAGGATTCTCTCCTGGTATCTCCACCCCTGCTTCCCTCTCTGTCCTCAGGCTCCGGCTGGGTCCCACCCATGTCTTTCTCTCCTGACTGGCTGTGTCACTGTGTCTACTGTCATTTCCCTCTTCTCCCCTCCTTGTCCGTGCTTCTCGATCTCTTTCTCCCTCCCACACCCTCTGTTTGCATCGTAAGTGTGCAGTCGGTTTCTTGTAAGCCGTGTTATTCCTGCTGGACTCAGAAGGCCGCTGACAACATTGGTCTTCACGGGAATATGCCAAGACACCCAGCCGTGAGGAGGGGTCAGAGCACATGCCGACATCACAAGCTATGATGGGCTGCTGGCAACCCACACAGGTCAGGTATATGAGGGAACTGTGAGGAGTCCAGGCAGTGGAGTCTCTCCCTGCTGTGTGCAGACAGCGTGGGAGGTACAGGAAGCCAACGGACAGCCCAGTGTCGATGGGGTCTGGTGCATTTGCAGAGGCTGAGGAGTGTGGGGGCTAGTGTTTCCTGGTCTTTCTGCACATGCCCTGATCTAGTCCCTTGCTCTTACCCTGGGAAGGTTGGGGTGGGGGGGGTGGTCTGTGTCTGTGTCCACAGCATCTGAAGGCACAGCTCCTTGACCCAGCACAGATTCTGAATCACCCCCAGTTGTCGGCCATGAGCGGTGCCCAGGACAAAGACGTGCTCAGCTACCTGGTCGACTTGGAGGTCAGACTGGGGAGGCTGTGGCTGGGGGCCGTCCCGTCGGATGTGGGATCTGGGCAGGAGAGGGTGAGGCAAAGCTGCTCACCCTCACAGACAGGCAAGGAGGTCAGGACCCCGAGGGAGGACATTGCCCCCCTCCTGTCCCATTGCTCACGGCAGGTGGAGGAAGTGGGCCATCCCAAGTACCGCTGCAGAGTGAAGTTCTTCTTTGTGGAGAACCCGTACTTCCGGAACCCAGTGATCATTAAGGAGTATCAGCTTAGCTTTGCTGGTAGGGTGTGGGTCCCATGATGGTGCAGGGCAGGGGGCTGATGAGCATGCATCAGGGGCAGGGGGGAGGGGGAGGGGGAGGGGGCTGGGGAGGAGGCCATCAGGTTGTTCCTCTAAACCTCTCTGCCTGCAGGCTACAGGGCATCACGTGCCACTCCAGTCCAGTGGTTCTGCGATTATGAACATGGAGCTCCCAGTCGCAGGCATGACCCCACCAGCCTTCACTTGTTCAACGGGCTGTGTGAGCACAGCTGCCCAGGGACAAACAGGATTGCCGAGGTGGGGCCCCTGAGGCCTTCGTCAGCAGTGGGGATGTGGGTGGCCCCCCGGCCAGAGAGGAGAGTGGGCTATGCCCAATGTGGCGCCGGCCTGTGTCCCCTACCAGATCATCATCGAGGACCTGTGGCCCAATCCCCTGCAGTACTACCTGAGGGAGGAAGGGACCAGAAGACAGTGACCTGACGTGCGCACGTGTCGGTGAGAACGCCAGTATGCGGTGTGTTGACACGTGTGTTGTATGGGCAAGGGAACGTGGGCCAGACGTTGGCTTGGAAGTGGAAGGTCCGCCGAGACTGGGACCCAGGTAGCATGGGGAGTGGGTGGGAGCATGACAAGGGACCTGCAGGGACTCAACTGCAAACACACAGTGGGTCGATGCCTGCAATCCAAATGCAGTTGTGCTGTGGGCTGGGGCTTTGCAGAGCAACTCGGGAGGAGCAATGCTTCTCCACCACAAATGCTCCCCGTGGATGTCCGCC
>NW_024420481.1:0-9814 GCF_014898765.1 Herpailurus yagouaroundi
GTGTGGAAACCATGCCTCCTTGCATTTACTTCTTAGGAGAGGAAAGCTTTCTTGGTAGCACCGTAGTGCACTTTTCACATTTCACTGGTCCTGATTGGATCAGTGGGGCTTTTTTCCATCTTCTGACAAAGGGAATGGTAGAATCATTATGAGCTTGCATTAATCATTGTGTGTGTTGGGGGGACAATGGATATTGAAGTCAACTACTTGCAACCGGGACAAGGTTTGGACAGGGTTGTTCCAAACCCCCCGAGGATTAAATGGTCATTTAATTCACGATGTCAGTCAGTAATTGCTGTCTGTTCTGTGTTTGTGTGTGGAGAGGGAGGAGCCACCTTATGGAGAATATAATTACTCACGATCCAAAGATTCTGTCATCTTTCTAGATTGACTCAAGGCATGTCATCCAGGGGTCGGAAGTGAGATACAGTGTCAGTCAAGGAACAGACTTAAATGCAGAATGAGTGGTGGACATTCATGAATTTTGTTCGCTGTGATGGGCTTAAGCAGCAGGCTGTGATTCTATTTTCTGGGCTGTCTAATGCCAATCTGGACCAGATGCTAGCCTGTGATATATGGCATTGAGGGGCTAGGACTCACTGGCATCATGTAGGGGAAGAAATTCAAAACTTCTGAACATGAGAGTACAGTATTGGGTCCCATGAGCATCTACCCATTCACTCCCTGGCTTTGCCCTCCAAAGAAATGTAAGTGTCTGTCCTGTAACCTTGGCCTCAAGAAACTAGTGAATAAATGAAGCATCAGAAGCTTTCAAAAGCACTTCTGCTAGCTGTCCTCTCTAGACTGAGGATGCCAGCGAAAAGTAGGTGCCATTAAAATGGGCTCTCTGGGGGCGCCTGGGTGGCGCAGTCAGTTAAGCGTCCGACTTCAGCCAGGTCACGATCTCGCGGTCCGTGAGTTCGAGCCCCGCGTCAGGCTCTGGGCTGATGGCTCAGAGCCTGGAGCCTGCTTCCGATTCTGTGACTCCCTCTCTCTCTGCCCCTCCCCCCTTCATGCTCTGTCTCTCTCTGTCCCAAAAATAAATAAACGTTGAAAAAAAAAATTAAAAAAAAAAATGGGCTCTCTGGTTTGTAGTGTGTTAGAGCCAGGAATAGAGTCTAGGACGTGGCAGTTAACACCAGCAGCAAAGTGGGTATTGTTACCCTAACAGACATCCGGGAGTCTTCTGCCATGCTGTTATACACTGAATTGTGTCCCTCTGGCCCCCTCAGTGTGAATGTTGAAGCCCTAACTCCCAATGTGACTCTATTCAGAGATAGGGACTCCAAGGAGGTAATTAAGGTTAAATTGAAGTTATAAGGGTGGGGCCCTAATCCTATAGGACTGGTGTCCTTATAAGAAGAGGAAGAGACACCAGAGATCCCTGTCTACACACACATAAAAAAAAAAAAAAACCACCATGTAAGGACACAATAAGAAGGCAGCTGTCTATAAGATCGCGTTGGGAAGAATTTTTCTCTCCTTCAAGGGTCTTTCTAGATGGATTAAGAATCAAATTAACAAGAGACAGATTGACAGGAGAAAATCAAATTGAATAGAAATAAGAATGGGGAATCCACACAGACATGGAAATTCCAAAGACAGGCAAAATGAGGTATACATGTGATCCTGAACTAAGGAGAAGGGGCAGGGGTCTGGGACCTCAGAGGGAAGCAATGCACTTCACAGGCCCATAAGAAGAGCAGATGTTGGTAATTAGATGTTTGCCTGCCATACAGATGGGTCACTCAGATAATATTCATCTCTGGTAATAACCCTCATTGTGGGAAAGAGCCCCAATTTAGATTCTTCTGTGTAGTTAAAGGAGGGACAAGAATTTCTCTTGAGCCCCCAGGGTCTTGACTGCCTTCAGCTTAGAATAATCTTCATACCAGGGTGGCCCATCTTGGGATGGCCTGCCTTCAGTTTCTGTAACAGAAAGAGAGGCCTCACCAGAAACGAACTTGCTGGCACTTTGATCTTGGACTTTCTGTCCAAGAGGGGTATGAGAAAATAAATGTTTGCTGTTTAAGCTACCCAGGCTGTGATATTTGGTTATGGCAGCCTGAAGAGACTCCTACCCACGCAGAGATCTCTGACTATGGGTAATTAAGCTTGGAGTTCCCAGGAATGAAATCTATAGACATTCCGCCAAGGCCTTAGTTGATTTGTATAACCAGAAAGTTTCTTAAGTCTGGCCAGCAGAAGTGTCTAGTATTTGAGTCGCCATACCAGCCTAACAGCTAGAGGAATAGCTCACATGAATCATGCATGAATCATTAATTACACAGATCCAGAATCCTTAGAATGGGGAGACAGTCAGGTGCAAGAAATTTGTTATCACACTTGTGAACGTTTCCCTTGGCCTTGCCCTGAAAGTGCCTGTACCCACTGACCTTGGCAACTTGCAACTGGGAGCAGGACAGTCCCAAACCTTTCAGAGGCTAATGTAACTTCCTTTAAGTCAATGCTAGTGTCACGGGACCCAGAGAACCCCTGCAGTGGTACCTACCACAGAGTAGAGGGGGTGCTGATGGAGGTTAGGGGAAAATGGAGTTCTTCCCTGGGTCTGCCACTCAGCAGGCCGAGTGAGACTCTGTACGCCTCCTCTGGGATGATTCTACCAGTTCCTGGGTATACTTAGCATCAGGCAGCATTTACACATTTCTGGGTCCATACTTTCTGTTATTGTTGTCGTTGATGTTCAATCTCAGGGCGTGCCCCCCACCCCCTACTGTGGCTGAGAACCCTCTCAGAGGGGGTACATTTTGGTGTTTGTTTGTTTGTTTGTTTCAGCTCTATGCCCAACGTGGAGCTTGAACTCACAACCCTGAGAGCAAGAGTCACATACTTTACCAACTGAACCAGCCGCCAGCCAGGTGCCCCGGGTGTCCTTTGAAACCCACCAGACCAAGTCCCCCAGTCCTCTCTCCAGATGGAGTGAGTGTTCCTTCTCTGGCTGGTAGCTGTCAGGGTTACCCTGAGGTTCTGTTGGTTCTTCTAACCTCCGTGCTACAGCACATGGTGTCACGGAAAATACTAAAGTTATCTTCTGCACCCCCTGAGGGTTGCAGAGGCATGGAGGGGAGGATTGTCCCACCCTTTTCTTCCTATTCACCCCGCTGGTACAGGTGGCTCCAGCAAGTCTCCTGACTTCAGAAATCTCCAGCCAGAGACCAGTGCCTGCCTCCTATATACTGCCACATTGGTTACCTGGCCCCTGGAGAAGGGGGTATAGGGGAAGAAGGGGCAAATGGAATCCATTAGAGCTCCACCTCCTTATGAACAGAGCAAGTAAAATTGATAGCTAATCCTTATGGGAATTGCAGCGATTTTTGCCACCATCCCAGACTTAAACACATGTTAGCCCTACCACCCAGAGGCTAATGTGGGCCGACAGCTAAAACAGGCTCTCCAAGCTGGTGTAGGCTACCATGCCAGTAAGTCTGCACCTTGGCCTTTATCATCTAGCTGATCCAATGGTGCCCAAAATGTTTGGGGGTAAGTCAGTATGTTGTATGGAGCCTGTGACACGCCCTGATAGGAGAATCACAGCAGAGACTGCAAGGATGTAATAAATAGTATGAACCAGCCGCCAGTATATAGTGCTGTTTCTCCCACTACCAAGATTTGCAAGCCGGGGAATGAGGGGGTGGAAATAAAGGTCATTACACCTGACCCATCTGCAACATTTTACTTCAGGTTCCTACAACTCTGCTAGTTTAGAGGTTAGTTCCCTAGAAGAAACATACCCAATATGCTATGAAACCATGGTTCCACCAAATTTGAAGCCACTCTTAGCTCCTGAAGCCACTCAAAACAAGTGATCATGGTGTTCATGCTATAGAATGAGGACGAGGAGGAATATGGATGAGACTCAGGGAATCCCCACATGCATTGCAACCCTACCAAGGACCATCAAGGGCTCAGACTCCTCAGGAATGAAGGACTGAGCTTCCCCCATAAGAAAGACAAAAATAACGTGAGATTGATAGAGAAATCATAAATGACAGGACCTCGTGGCCACCGCAGAACTGAGGACTTCACTCTCTACCTGTATTTCCCTAATGATTACCCTCTACCTGTATTTCACTGATGATTATTTGCTTTTTCAACTCTCTCACCTCTTATTTAGTCTTGCAAATAGGATAGAGTGGTGGTGATGAATTCACCATTTGGCCATAGAATTGCAGAATATCAATATCCAGTTGGGATAATGAGAGGGCTAGAGAAGAGTCATCACCGGGAGAAACTGAACTATAAACGGAGGCCCCATGACCTCACCTACAACTAAAAATGTTTGTATGGGTAGTTCTTGGTTGTACATGGAGTAATTAAGTTATGCCAGGAGGGAGTATTTTTGGAATCCTTTGAAAGGAAGAAGGGTGTTTGTACATGCTAAGAATCCAAGGAGTAGAAGGTCATTACTGTCTACATTATTTTTCTACTTAACATCCCCACCTTTTGGGAACTGCCAGAAATCACTGGGATTCAGTACCCCACACCACAGGAGTATTTGGGGTAGAAATACAGGTGATGGAAAGACATTAGCATCCAGTAAAGCCCTGGAATATTGGATATCCTTGCTCGTCCTGGAGCCTCCACCTTATGAGACTTTGGTTACCTTACCCAGGATCATTTAGATTCTTTGGTTCAACAAAATTTGGCTTTATAAACCCGACCTCCAGGTTCTCAAGCACTTTTCAGGGAGGATTTGAAGTGAAGCTCTTAGATTTGCAGTAAAAACACCCAAAGGGGGACTTATGGTAAGTCATAACTTGAAAGACAATGCTTACAACTCTCCATTTCCACCCTACACTGGAGACAAGGGTTCTAGAGACAGTGTCTTTGAGTTGCTGGAGAAGAGTGTCAATGCTAGTAGTCATTCAAATGACCAAAACCGGTGTGAGTCTGAAGGCAGTCATGGAACTGCATCCAAGGAAGGGGGTTCAAGGGTCACAAAAGAAAGCCCAAGCTGAAGAAGTCCAGGGTCTGTCTGGAGTCTGACATCTGTGTCTGTAAAGTCAGATGCTCGGTCTTATAAGGAGAGGACGTGGAAGGGGGAAATGATAGAGTCAAAGTAGAAAATCGTGGGCATTAAGAGAGGCACTCCCTCCCATCTGGTGCTTTCAGAGAATTGCATAGAAAGTTTGGGTTAAAGGATATTTTCTGTTGCTCTAGGGTAGTGTTAGCAGAGCTCAAGAGAACTGCATCTAACTCTACAACAAGCCTATGCTAAACGATGCCAGAGATATTCAGCTCTTGAAGGTCTGAGGAGCATGGAAAGAGGTTAATAAATCAGAGGATGCTGTCCTTACACTCGTTTTTTTTTTTTTTTAAATCTGTGGTATGAGAGAAATTATCCCTGCAGTGAATTAGGAGAAATAATTTGAAAAGTGAAACCAAAAGCCCCTGCTCTTTGCAAGTTAAAATTTTAAACTGTGACTGTTTAGAAATGGGCATACTTGATCTTTGATAATGGGCAAAAAGATGTGTTTTCTGAGAAGTGGTATATAACTAGTTACACTTTCTACATTGAAACCAATTTGCTTTTGGGGCGCCTGGGTGGCGCAGTCGGTTGAGCGTCCGACTTCAGCCAGGTCACGATCTCGCGGTCTGTGAGTTCGAGCCCCGCGTCGGGCTCTGGGCTGATGGCTCAGAGCCTGGAGCCTGTTTCCGATTCTGTGTCTCCCTCTCTCTCTGCCCCTCCCCCGTTCATGCTCTGTCTCTCTCTGTCCCAAAAATAAATAAAAACGTTGGAAAAAAAAAAAAGAAACCAATTTGCTTTCATTTGAATATCTGCTGTAAAGAATGCTTTTTTAATGTTTATTTTATTTTTGAGAGAGGGAGAGACAGAGCGTGAGTGGGGGAGGGGCAGAGAGAGGGAGACAGAATCCGAAGCAGGCTCCAGGCTCTGAGCTTTCAGCACAAAGCTCGAAGCCGGGCTCGAACTCACAGACTGTGAGATCATGACCTGGGCCGAAGTCAGACACTTAAATGACTGAGCCATCCAGGCGCCCCCCCAAGTATTCTTATTTCTATATAAGCGGAGTGCGCAAATATACACACATATATACGTGTGTGTGTGTGTGTGTGTGCGCGTGCGTGCACTTCCCCCCTCTGGTTCAATCATAAGCCATTTGTGACATGACTTCCCATCTATTAAATTCATTCCACTTCTATAAAATAGAATTCTTTATTTTTTTTAAGTTTATTTATTTTGTGAGAGAGATTGCGAGCATGAGCAGAGGAGGGGCAGAGAGAGAGGGAGACAGAGAGAATCCCAAGCAGGTTTCACGCTGTCAGTGCAGAGCCTGATGTGGGACTCGAACTTAGGAACTTGAGATCATGACTTGAGCTGAAATCAAGAGTCAGATGCTTAACCGACTGAGCCACCCAGGCACCCCTAGAATCCCTTATTTTTGATGGCTACACAGTACTCCATTATATAGTTGTGCTATTTTTATTCAACCAAGCTTACAGTTGGGAAGTTCCTCTGCCCTTCGAGGTCCTTCTTGCCAGACGAAGAATCAAATCGATAGAAGACAGGTTAACAGAAAATCAAATTTAATAGCAGACATATGGGGAATCCACACACACCTGAGATTACAAAAACAGTGAGGCAACATGAGGCTTATAGGAGCTAAGAAGAGGGGTAGGGCCTAAAAATAAAAGGGGAGAAAGACCATTAGCTGGAAGCGGGGAGGAGATGTTTGGAAAACAAAGGTCGCCCTGTTATGCAGAGAAGTTTCTTAAGTAAAAAGGAATCTCGGTTCCCAGCTCTCTTCCCGGTAAAGACAGGCAGTTGAGGGGGAGGTGAAGAGTTTTTCCTGCATGTGCTGGGTTTGGATTGCTTTTGACTCAAAATAATGTTCATGCCAAAGCGGCCCATCTTGGGGCGGCCTGCCCTGTGCCCCTACACTAATGGTGGACATTTCGTTAATTTCCACTGTCTCGCTATTATGACCAACACTAAAATGTAGGCATCTTGTCTAAACATCTTGAGGCACTCGTCCAAATGTCCATCAACATTCTGTATGACCGCACTCAAATGGGGAATCTAAAACAGCCAAACCCACAGAAACAGAATGGGATGGCGTTTACTGGGAGCGGGGATGGGGGGGGGGGTGGGGGAAGTGAGGACCTCCGTGTTGGTCCATAAACACGAACTCCCAGTTAGAAGATGAACGAACTTTAGGGAGCTAAGACAGAGTTGTGATTACAGTTAACAATATTCTGTCATATACTTGAAGGTTGAGAAGAGACTAATCTGGAATGTTTTCACCACAAAAACTAATTATGTGATGTGATAGAGGTGTCAGCTATAGGAGGGTATCAAATCAACGCACTACACAGCTTACATTTACACAATGTTAGATGTTCACTTATATCTCAACAAAACCGGAAAACAGTTTTGAAAAATTATAAATTTTATAAAATAAATCTCTCTCTCTCTCGCTTTTTTTTTTTTTTTTTTTTACCTTAACTGCGACACTGCAGAAATTTGCCTGTGCAGTTTCAGAGAGTGAGGAAGCTCTGGGCTACCTGAAGATTACTGGTCATTTTTAGTTTTAAAGTTTTGCCTTGGGGGTCTACCAGCTCCCCCTCCCCCAAATTTCCTTCTAATTGCAGTAAATGCAGTTTTTAATAAGTTTTAGTTTTTTTTAAATGCAGGTTCTGATTTAGGGGACTGAAGATCTGCAATTTTTTTTTCTTTTTTTTTTTTTTTTTTTTTTACTTTAGAGAGAGAGTGAGCAGGGGAGAGGGGCAGAGGGAGAGAGAGAATCTTAAGCAGGCTTCACCCTCAGCATGGGCTGGACACAGGGCTCGATCCCTTGACCCTGGGATCATGACCTGAGCTGAAATCGGTGAGTTGGATGCTCAACCGAATGAACCACCCAGACGCCCCAATAAGTTTTAATTTTGAATCAAAGCAATCCATACACAGTTTTCACAAAATCAAATAATAAAAAAGGCATATGATGAAAAGTAGTAAATCCCTGCCCATCCTGTTCAACGCAGTTCCCCCCAGCCAGCAGCAAAAAACGTTTACACGTCTGTTTAGTGGTTACCTTTTTTCTTCCTTGAGAATATGCTTTTGTTACTATTTTTTGACTTGATAACAGGAGGAATTTTTTGACTTCCTGCCCTCCCAGAACCTCCTACCCGCTCAAAATGGCTGAATCACTATGTTTAAATCTCCTGTTAGCTACTTTGTTGACTTTAATAATACAATCCCCAAACCTGCCTTATTCTTTCAACTAGAGACAGAATCTGGACTTTCTGCTTTCTGAGAATTAACACCACTGTTCCATTTCCTCCTCTCTGCCTGCCTGCTTATTGCCTGGACTCCCACACTGTCCGAGTGGCTAACATTGCCGTCTGGTTCTACAACTGTAACTGTCTTCCCTTCTTAGCTGACAGATTCAGTCTAAAAACGGGAAACCGTAACGTATATTTCCACTGAAATGATTATTCCGATATCGTTCACTGAAGAGCTGGGTTGAACCGGGTGACTGGTCTCCTCTGTGACCGCAGAGTCATGGTGCACGTGCCAATCAGTGTCCAAGCGGGTTCCCTTTCTTCCACTCCTGGTAACTCTTCAAAACCAGGCCCCGTCCGAGGTTGCTTTATATTTGAAGCATGCCTTCGTCGTACAGTTTGAAAGGTTCGTTCTCCTCTGCAGTTTCCGTTCGCCACTGGCTTCTCTTTGGGGATGAAGAAATGTATGCCTTCCAGATCATATGCATTTCCTCCAGCGTCTAACTCAACCCATCTATTGCTCAGAATTCATTCCCTTGCGTTGAAAGTCTGTTCACCCCTTTTTCTCGTTTGGAAGATTTGCCTCCTAGTTGCACCACTATGGTACGGTTAGTTTACCTTTAAGTTCTTAGCAACCTTTCCTCTTGTTTTCCCCCTTCGGGCATCCTGTGACCATGGTCATTTCCTACCGTTTGGGCTGTTTTGTGTTTTTATGGATGCAAGAGCCTCTCAAGTATTTGTGAGGATTTTCCGAGTTTACAGTTCTTTCCTTGTTCCTTGAATTATCTATTTCCTAGAGAATCACCTTTTCATTCTATCTTAGGCTTTCCTGGTTGTACTGTGGGCTTGGGGCAAACGATGATTTCTAGCCGCCCATTTACATTAAAAGATAAGGCAGTGGAAAGGCAGACCGGCAAGTCTGCGTGCGGGAGAGTCGAACTGGCCGCTTTGCTCTAGGGCTGGCGAGCCGGTGGGTGGAAGCCGGCCATCCCGCCGGGCCCCCCACCCCGAATGCCACAAAGTTGCTCTAAATATGTACCTGCAGGCGGACGTTGAGAATCACCGAGGCCACCACGTAGAAGTAGGGGAAGTTCGTACGCAGCCGCCAGGCCAGGTCGAAGAAGGTGATGAGGGTGCGCGTGAGCCCCTTGCAGAAGGCGCCGTACGAGCCGCGGGCCGCCGCCGAGGGCGACAGCCTCACCCCCGGGCCCGACAGGGCCGCCACCGCCGCCATCGGTCTGGTGTAGCCTCCCATTTGGTGCCGGGAGCCCAGGGCTTTGAGCCGGCTGCACGGACCCACCGATCGACTCACGGAGGGACGCACGGGGCCGCTCTCCGCGCGGGAGGCCGACCCCGTGACCGCAGATGTCAGCCGCGCTGCCCGGCGGACGCCCTCCTTCCCCGCCGCGTTCGGGCCGCGGCGATCCGCGATCGTCAGTCCTCCGCGAGGGCCACCAAGCTGAGCTGCCTCGAGGCGGGCGGAGCGCCGGAGATCGCGAGCCCCTGGACGCGGAGGGGAGGGGGACAGGGAAGGGGGGACTCAAGCTGGGGG
>NW_024420481.1:9914-34578 GCF_014898765.1 Herpailurus yagouaroundi
GGGGCGGGGCACGCGGCTTTCCCGGGAGACCAGGCTTCCACCTCCCGGTGGGTCCTTTTTTTTTTTTTTTAAAGTGTTTTAAATTTCAACGGAAGCAAAACAAAACTTGCTCAAAACGTTAGAAAATTTCCTTCATAAACGTGATCTTGAATAGCTTAGAAGCGTGAACCCGTTTTCTGTTGCCTCACATCCCTTTAGGAATTTTTTCAATCCTCAACTGGGAGCGAGTACGAACACACAAAACCTACCCATTTCCTCCACTGTAGAATGTGTACATTCTGTTTTAATGATTCAAGCGACTTTGGAAAATTTTGTTTTAGATCTTTACTATTCTTCTAATGGGAAAAGTTATACAAACAAGTTGCTAGAGGTTTTCAACAGCACAGTTAGAACAATGGAAATCAGAGTCCCTGCTAAGTTGCACATTCCTCACCCTGCCCCCTCCATGAACTCCGGTTGGGTTTTCTGTATATACTTTCAAACCTGATATGTTCGTATAGTGCTCTTACCATGTCAATAATATATAAGTACCTCACTCTCTTGGACGACTGATCACTACCCCAATATATATGCTGACTAATAATGTTCAATAATTTATTTAACCAGTCCCCTATTGAATGAACATTCTGAATGTTTCCAGTTTTTCTTATGCGGTATGCATCATTGTATGCATGAATTTTCAAGTGGCAGAAGAGAATGAGGACTATAAGCCCATCTTTATTTATAAAAAAAAATCATATAAACATATATATATATAGAGAGAGAGAGAGAGAGTGCTCAAGGTCAAAAAGTTTTACTTTTTAATATATGTGCTTGATCAAAGAAGTTTAGAGACCCGGGCTCGGGGCGCCTGGGTGGCGCAGTCGGTTAAGCGTCCGACTTCAGCCAGGTCACGATCTCGCGGTCCGGGAGTTCAAGCCCCGCGTCAGGCTCCGGGCTGATGGCTCAGAGCCCGGAGCCTGTTTCTGATTCTGTGTCTCCCTCTCTCTCTGCCCCTCCCCCGTTCACGCTCTGTCTCTCTCTGTCCCAAAAATAAATAAAAACGTTGAAAAAAAAAATTTAGAGACCCGGGCTCTACGAAACATTGAATTGGAATTTTTTCTGTCAATATGAAAGGCAATAATTATGTCTCATTGCTCCTCTAATTTGCATTCATTTAATTATCAGTGAAGCTGAGCAAATTTTCTAAACTTCTTAATCTTTCAGTATTATTTTACTCACTGCTTGTAAAACATTAAAACATTGTAAATATGTATTATGAGAAAAGTACAATTCTTCAGATCACAACCCCCAGAAAGACTATTAACAGATTGGTATATGTTTTATCAATTATTTACATATATTAATAGCGAGGCATATATACATATATCACACACAAATCACAAAACAAGAAATGGAATCATAAACATACTGCCCTGACAATTGTTTTTAAACGTAACGATGTATCTTACATATCTTTCCATGTTGATACCTTATGGCAACTGTGTATTATTCCTTATGGATGGCCAATAATTAACTGATCGATATTTGGATGGTTTCAAATTTTTCACTAGCATAAACAATGTTGAGATTAATATTTTTGCGTGCACATTTTTGTATGCTTCTCTGATATTTCCCTGGATTACATTCCTAGAGGTGGAATTCTTGGATCAAAAGGTTTTCATCTGGGGTGCCTGGCTGACTCGGTAGACCATGCCACTCTTGGTCTCGGGGCTGTGAGTTTGAGACCCATGTTGGGTATAGAGATTACTTAAAAATAAAATCTTTACAAAAAGGTTTTCAATAAGAGACTCTTAAATATGGAGAACAAACAGAGGGTTACTGGAGGGATTGTGGGAGGGGGGATGGGCTAAATGGATAAGGGGCATTAAGGAATCTACTCCTGAAATCATTGTTGCACTATGTGCTAACTAACTTGGATGTAAATGAAAAAAAAATAAAATAATAAATAAATAAAGGTTTTCATCTGTTTATGGATTTTGATACATGTTGTTAGAACTGCCTTCCACACAGCTTGTACTAATGTACCTATGAAAACTTTCAACTTTCCTAATAATGGGCATTCACTTTCTTTCAAATCATTGATATCCTGATAGGTAAAAAGATATCTCACTGTTTTCATTTGCATATTGTGATTACTAGCAAGGTTAAACATTATATGTGCATATATCCTTGCATGTTTGCATAAAAGGAATTACCGTGTCAGAGTTTTGCAGGCTTAATTTTATTCAGTATTTCCCACTCCCCAGTAAAAAGGTTGTACCAATGAACACTCAGGCTAATGGATCCCGGAGACCTCAGGGGCAGGGGTGACAGTGAAGAAGGGGATAGTTAGGCAGGCTTCTCCTCCCTTTCCCTTGTCTCCCTGCCCCACAGGCTGCCCAGGTCGTGACCCCTTTGTTTATTTTTATATTACATTTTTTCCTAAGGCAGGCAGGACAGCACAAGCAGACTGATCATGATAAAATCGCAACCATAGCCCTATGAAAAACCAGAGTAGACAAAATAGCCTCAGGTGATGCATTAAGCAAAATGCCTCCTCCCTCACACCACACACTAAATATGAAATAGTAGCAATGGGCCAAAATTATTGTCTTTAGGAAATTATACAAGTCTCCTGGTTCTTCTTATCCACAATAGAGGGCATGTGCCTTAATTCTTCTCTCTGAATCACCCACTCTTAACGTATATGGAAAGAACACATTAAGTGTTATATTGGTCTAGAGGTAATAGATTTAAATGTAATCAGAGGCTTTTGTAGCAGAAGGCACTGAATTGAACGCAGGTGTTTACCCCTCCAAATCAAATAGAAACCATTAGAAAGAAGTGCAAAGTAAACTGATTCATAAAATTAATGAAAGGGGTGAGGATAAAGGACCAAGAGTTTGAGAAATTCCCCAGATGAATGCGGATTGGCTCAATCTGAAGACTCAGTCCTGGTGGAGGGCACCACAGCCCAGCGAATCTCAGGCAAAGCCTGGGTGGGGCAGGAGCAGAAGTCGGTTTCATGGAAGAAGCACCCTCACTTTGCCAGGTATGGAGGGTTGAAGTGGGACGATGGCATTAAGGGAGCTGTTTATGCTGAATAAGGGCATTTCCACCACCTCCCCTCCACTGCCCCCCACCTAGTGGAGGAGTTTATCTTCTGGATGAAAATGGACAGTGTTTCTCTAAAGAAAATGAGTGGGGCCACTTGGGTGGCTCCGTCAGTTAAGCAAGCGACTCTTCATTTCAGCTCAGGTCATGATCTCATGGTTCATGGGATTGAGCTCCGTGTAGGCACGGAGCCTGCTTGGGATTCTCTCTCTCCCTCTCTGTCCGTCTCCTGCTTGCTCTCTCTCTCTCTCTCTCTCTCTCTCCCAAAATAAATAAATAAACGTACAAAAAAAGAAATTGAGTGATGTGTTTAAGGGGGCAAGGGCTCGGGTGGGGGGGGGGGGGGGGTGGGGGGGGGTGGAATTGGTGACTGTGGCAGAGAGTAAAAATAGAGACAAATGTTTCCCCTCCCTGAATCCCCTAACTTTGCATTGACCTTGCAGATCCTTACATCAAGAGGTAGCCTGTGTCTTTTTTTCTTGAATCCGCTATATGACTTGTTTTGGTCCATAGGACCTTGGCAAAGACAGTGCAAGCAAAAGCGAGGAAGGTGTTTACCCGCTGGGGCATGTACTCTTGCTAGTCTTGGAACCCCGGCGCCACGTGATCAAAGCAGATGAGCCTTATGCCCCAATCATCCCTGTAGCCCCAACTGATGGCCAACCAACCCCTAGGGGTCGTGTCACCAAGACCACCGGCAGCAACTGACCACAGACACGTGACAGTCCAGCCAACACGAGCAGAGTAGCCCAGCCCAAGCTGTCAATCACCAACAACTTGTTAAGTAAATGAATGGTTGTTTTAAGCCTCTAAACTGTGAGGCGTTGTTTTCATAGCAAAAGCTAACTGATAGCCATGCTCGGGAAGAGAGCTACAAGGCAGAGCGTCAATCAAAATGGTTTGGTCAACAGTGATCTTTGGTGGTGGTTACTAGATCATGGGAGCCCTAGGACTGAAACAGAAGCATGGCCCATTTAATGAAAAGGATTCTGGCAAACAGAAAGTTGGGTCACCAACCCCGCAGGTCATATCCCCAGAGTCCCTAGGATGAAGTGGAGGCCAGGTACCACAAGGAAGGCTGCTATGGTAACATCATAATTATGTACTGTAAATCTTCCTAACTATCCCCCAAAGGACCTGCAGTGATTTCCCAAGGTAACTGTTCAGTGGAGAAATAAAAATCCATACTGTCCAGGGATTATTGGACTATGGCTCTGAGCTAGCACTAATCCAGGGGACTCAGAGCAACACTATTGCCCACAGAGCAAGGGCTAAAGGAGGGCAAGTGATAAATGGAGTTTTGGCTTAAATCCAACTCATAGTGGGCCTAGGGGGCATACAAATTCACTCTGTAGTAATTTCCCAAGTTCTTGGGTTTTCTTTTTTTTTTAATGTTTATTTGTTTTTGAGAGAAAGAGAGCATGAGTGGGGGAGGGGCGAAGAGAGGGGGACAGAGCATCCAAAGGATGCTCCCCCCTGACAGCAGCAAGCCCAACTCAGGGCTCAAACTCACGCACCGCAAGATCATGACCCCAGCCGAAGTTGGACGCTTAACTGGCCGAGCCACGCAGGCACCCCTCAAGTTCCCGGGTTTTCAGTTGTAACAGAGGTAACCAGCAACTGGCAAAACACCCCAACTGGCCTCCTGACCTGTGGGGTGAGAATTTTTCTGTTAGGAAGGGCCAGATGGAAGGCTGGAACTTACTCTCCTTTACAATCCTAGCAGTAATAGCAAACATACATTATTTTGTGTCAGTCGGTCTTCCAAACCCTTTACGTATACTAACATATCATTCCTCAGAACAACGTTACCAAAACAACAACAACAACAACAACAACAACAACATTACGAAGTAGACACTATTATACACATTTTACAGAAAATGAAATCAAGGCATTGAAAGTTTAAGCAACTGGCCCAAGGTTGTTTGTAATTGGTGGAACCAGAATCTAAACCAGAATCCATGCTCTTAACCACTATGCTGTCCTCTCCAAAGAGCAGACTAAAACCAATACTATATGCATGGAGGACTCCCAGAAATTAGGGCTACCATCGAGACTAAAAATTCCACGGTAGTGATCCCCATCACATCCCTGATGGATGTACTTGTTTGGCTAGTGGAGGATACAGGAGGATCCTGAAAAGAAGTGGTATATATGACTTGGCCTTCAGCTGGTTCTAGGGGCACACGTAAGGTTCATGAGCAATGGTTCACACTCCTCATATGTCTTTGCCACACTGCCTTCCTTTTCTCGACCCACACTTATGGTTTCATGGGGACTCCAGCGGACTGAATTGTGTCCCTGCCACATTCGTACGTTGAAGTCCTAACCTCCAGTATCACAGAATGTGACTATATTTAGAGATAAGGCCTTTAAACAGGTAATTAAGGTGAAACGAGGTCATCAAGGTAAGGGATAATCCAACATGACTGGTGTTCTTATAAGAAGAGGAGATTAGGACATAGGTCCAGAGGGAAGACTGTGTGAAGATACATGAAGAAACCAGCCAAGGAAAGAGGGCTTCAGAAGAAATCAAGTCTGCCGATATCTTGATCTCTGACTTCTAAGCTTCCAGAACTATGAGAAGATAAATTTCTGCTTTTTAAGCCACCCGGCATGTGGTACTTTGTTATGGCCACCCTAGCCTGCTGATACAGGGACCTCTCTATAACCAGTGGTATTAGTCAGGTTTCCCTAAAAATTTAACCAATAAAAAGTCATATGTGGTGGGCCCTCTAATGGCCACAGGGTATAAACACATTTGTGTTCCATATAAATGCCCACCAGAGGTCATGAACTGCTCTCCAGGACTCACAATTATCATGTGAACAATATGGCTCGCTCAGGGGCCATGTAAAAAGTGGTCCTGGTTGCAGAGACAGAGGCTTTCCATGGGCTCAGTTATATGGACTTCCCCTCACCAAGTCTGATCTAGCTATCAGAACAATTGAGGTGTCCAATTCCAACCTGCCAAGAGCAGAGGCCAACGCTGACCACCCCCCACCTCCTCCAAATGTACCATTTTCTTTTGGTGGGAGGAGGCTCCAATCAGCCATCTGCTGGGAGGGTGATTACAATGGGCTCCTTCCATCATGGAGGGTGCTGCAGATACCATTCACACTGGTGATGTTCAACATCCATTTGCAGGTAGTTTCTATCTGTTCCCTTGATTTTAGCCTCTGCTGATTTAGGGGTCTGATTATTAGTCTACCAGTAGAAACTACAAGACTCCATTGAACTGAATGAATGTTGAGACTGCAGCCGAGCTATTTAAGCTACACATGTCACTGGACCCACGGGAAAAATAGGACTTTGATTGGTGTGATTGATCCTGATCATCAAGGGATGTTTGGTTGCTTTTATGCAATGCAGGCAGGGAGGATTAAGCCTGAAGGTGCGCCCCCCCAATACTGCAATGTTCAGTGGTAAAAGCTGATGAAAGATTACAGCAACACCATATAGGCAGGACTACAAAGGGCTCATATCTCTCAGAAATGAAGCTTTACCTCAGTCCACCAGGCAAAGAGAACTTGGTAGCTGAGAGACTGGTTGAGGGCAAGAGAAAACAGAATGGGTAGTAGAAGAAAAGTTATAAATATCAACTATGGCCTTGCAACTAGTTTCAGAAACAAAATGGAAGTGGTTGTTCATATGTTTTTCTTTCCTTATTTTGGAGTGTGTGTGTGTGTGTGTGTGTGTGTGCGCGCGCGCGAGCACGCGCGTGTTGTTGGTATGTTAATGTATTCTCTTTCCCCTGCCCCTTATATAGGGTATGTTGACGGTAGTTGAAATTTACAGTTTAGCCCACAAATGACAGAATATCAGTACACGATTGTGACAAACTTAAAGAAGGATGAACATTGTTCAGCTATCATTTTTACATTTTTACATTTTCTTTTTTTGAATAAGCTCTATGGCCAATGTGGGGCTTGAACTCTGGACCCCAAGATCAAGAGTCACATGCTCTACTTACTGACCCAGCCAGGAGCCCCTCAACAGTCTTGAATTTAGAACTGGATGTGCTCATGTGTGAGACTTTTGAGAAGAAGTTGAGTGGGATTTGTTTTGTACAAAGCATAGTTGTACAATGCAAAGTGGGAGCATGTGATTGTAGGAGAGGAAAAGTTTTCCCTTCTTCCCTTCTAGATTCCTGGGCTGGTCTATTTTTTTTTTCTTTTTTTTTTAAATTTTTTTTCAACGTTTATTTATTTTGGGGACAGAGAGAGACAGAGCATGAACGGGGGAGGGGCAGAGAGAGAGGGAGACACAGAATCGGAAACAGGCTCCAGGCTCTGAGCCATCAGCCCAGAGCCCGACGCGGGGCTCGAACTCACGGACCGTGAGATCATGACCCGAGCTGAAGTCGGACGATTAACCGACTGAGCCACCCAGGCACCCCTCTTTTGTTCATTTAAATGGGAAAAATAATAATGCTTCTCATCTCATCCAAAACAATTTTCCCAAATATCACTAAAACACCAAAGGTTTCTGCATAATATAAAGCATTTATAACCCAACCGTCTAATTATTTAATATTTCATGGCGATTTCATACAGTGTGCAATGTGAATTATATTCTCCTTCCACACTGCAGGAAACACATTCTGTAACATAAATAGGACGAAGTCTTATGTTTGCATTTTATCTATTTTATTTTGTAAACTACCATACCATAATGTAACAGCGTGGTATTGAAGAAGAGATAAACACACGTATCAATGGAACAAAATAGAGTCCAGAAATCGACTTACACATATATGGCTAGTTGATACTTTACAAAGATGAAGAAGCAATTCAAAGCTTTTTTGTCTTTCAGCAAACATGTTGAAATAATTGAACGTCAATAGTCAAAAACAAAAAAACAAAAGAAAGAAAGAAAGAAAGAAAGAAAGAAAAAGAAAAATTGTGCCTTGACCTAAAAAATAACACCTTATTCAAAAATTCATCCAAACTGGATTACAAATCTAAATGTAAAACATAAAGCTGCAAACATTCTCAGAAGAAAGCACAGGAAAAGCTGTGTGTGCCCTGGGATTGAGCAAAGAGTTTTTATACATGACATAAAAGTATGATCCACAAAAGAAACAATTGGTAGATTAGACTTTATCAAAATGAAAAACCTGTGCTCTTTGGAAGTCGCTGGTAAGGAAATGAAAACACAGGGTGATGTCTAGAATTCTACCAGCTCTGAGAGTTTACCATAGGTATAGGCTAAAAAGGTAACTTGTTACTGCTTCGCCGATATTGGCAAAAGACACAAGATTCCCGAGTCTGAGAAAATGACCTTATTACTCCCAGCAAAGCAACTTCCAGGGGATCTGCCGAGTGCCCGTGCTGGCTTCCCACGCTCCCGAAGTCCCACGGAGGTGATGCAGCAGACTTATCATGGGTGTTGGCGCACGCAGTGGACTCCAGTGTAGGACAGCAAGTGGAAACAAGCCTTGTCTGTGTGGGGGGAGACATCACCTCATCCCTCAAGGCAGTTTGCCGTGACGCAAAAACAATCTCGAGAAAAGCCAGGTAAAGAGCAGTCAGGGCCTTCCAGTCTTGGCATGCCCGGCAAAAAAAATGTGCGAAGGCACCGACGGCCCGGCCCGTGGTGGATTGCCTCCCCCAACGCTGCACCCTTTAGCCCATCACATTCTTAGCCAAATTTGAATTTTTACATGAGCATGCCACTGATTCATCAGAACACCAGCGTGTGGGGTCAAATCTGCTTAATTTGTCTTATAAACGATTTTCATCCCTGCCTCCCAGAGTCCTGGTCTCAGCCAACTCTGAAAAAGTCCCCGGGGACTAAGTCTTCTTTGAAACTGGAAGGATATAGTCCAAGGCCAGACTGTTAGCCATCACACATAACCCAGGGCCACCCAAGCAAGTGTCACAAGCATAGGAATTGTACTGCATCCCGTGTTGACACGTGTGACTTTTCAGGAGCTGCCATTCATGGCGACAGGAATAAAATAGTCTCCGGCCAGCATAGGCACACGAGTTTTTCTGTTTTCATAGCACGTGGAAGGGGACTACAGACTCAGCAGCAGGTCGGAGTGCCAGTGCAGCTGCTGTTTGACTCCAGTGGCAATGCCGGACCCAGGGAACAAAAGCGGTATTAATTGTCCCCTATCCTTCAGAGGTCTAACGGAATTCTCTCCCAAGCTCCTAGCGTTGGCACTTTTCCTCCACCGCCACACAGTCGCTATGTCCCGTACAAACACCTGTAACTTCGTCTTACCTTCAATCGGCCCCTGCTGTTTTCATCCTAAGCGTTGCCAAGAGATCCCTTGCTGGGGACCTGCATTCAGTGACCAAATTGCCCCACCAAGGTGTGAGGACCCAGAGGAAGCAGAGGCAGGTAGCGTTCCAGAGCTCCACGATAGCAGATACTAATGCAGTGCGGAAAGTGCATCAAACCGTTTTGACTATTGGCCCGGTTCCGGGGTGACGCCTGAGGAAAAAAGACGCACCGTTTGTCAGGCTGCAAGTGGATTCGGGAGCGGAAAGCACGCCACAGATAAGACTGAAGGAAGCCGCAACAGTGTGCTGGGAGTCAGCTGATCAGACCGGAACGGCAACGTGTGACCTGAAAACGTATCAAAAGTGGTGAGACCATTGGTAGCACCGAGAGGTACACACAGTCCGAGGTCTGGTGTAGTCAACCTGTCAGGAGCGAGCAGGGTCAATGCCGAGTGCAACGTGGTCTCCTTCGTTGCAAGAGTCACAAATGTGGCCTGTCGCAGTGGCTTCTGTATCAGAAACATAGGGTCCTGTACTTTGTGCCCAGTCCCTGATGGTAGATGTACCGCCATGTCTGATGGCAATCTGGGTAGTGCAGGCTTGATCAGCAGCTTGATTTTAGTTGGTCTCATTGGAGAACGGCCCTTTACTGTGGGCATCTCTGTGAGTGACCCAGACAGTCCCATAAGCATCCGTAGTCGGCTTCCACACTCTGTGACTCCAAAGAGAGGTGTCTTTTTTTTTTTTTAAGTAGTCTCTACACCCAAAGTGGGGCTCGTACTCACAACCCAGAGATCCGGAGTCACATGGTTTTCCAATCGAACCAGCCAGGTGCCCCAAGAAAGGTGTCTTTTTAAAAAATAAAGTTTATGTATTTATTTTGAGGCGGGGAGAGAGAGAGAGAGAGAGATAGTGAGCTCAAGTGAGGGAGAGGCAGAGAGAGAGGGAGAGAGAATCCCAGGCAGGCTCTGCACTGTCAGCACAGAGCCCGACGTGGGGCTCAAACGCACAAACCACGAGATCGTGACCTGAGCTGAAGTTGGACACTTAAGTGACTGAGCCACCCAGGTGCCCCGAAAGGTGTCTTTAATCTGCCAGTCTAACTCTTTCAACTGGCAGATTAAATGGCTAGGCCATCAACAACAGCCCCAGGGTCGGTAAAAATATAACAGGTTTCATCAAGGGAAGGATTGGCCGAACTTGTGAGAGCAGCCGAGTCCTGCCCACGGAGCAGGAGTGTGGAGCCAGGGAGTTGATCACGCTAAATACTGACAGCCACCCCCTCACACGCACTGTAATAAATCACAGGGGAATTTGTCGACTTGTGTCAGTGCCCTGAGCGGGAGATTCTCTTCTGATGCTTTATGAGCATTTGTAGTACAAGCCTGGAACACATCACTGTCCTTATACGTTTTCACAACAGTGGATTGAATCGGTACAGAGGGCCCCATCCACAGGGTCACTTGAAGTGCTTTTCTTCACTGAGAGCTTGACCCAGACCCTAATCAGTTAAATTCAGCAGCTTTACTCAAACCCTAATCAGTTAAATTCAGCAGCTCAGGGCATTTCTGCCTGGGAGGAGGGAATGGGGAGGGGACAGGACTGGAAGAGGTCAGCATGAGGGAAAGGGCTGGAGGCTTTTCCTCCTTCCTCTCCTAGCCCCAAGAGGAACCTGCACATCTCTCTCCTCCCCCTGTGTCTCCTCACCCACGGACACCTCAAGCCCTTGGCCACGTCTGTGACCAGCGCCCTTTGCTGGGGACTCGGATGCTTGTTGCCAACAGTCATAAAAGCTGAAGTCCTCCCCCCTGCAAGTTCCCCTCTGTACCCCTTTATAAAGCAGCTGAAATCCTGGTGGAGGAGGAAGCAGTCATCCGGGGGTGTGGAGGGAGACAGAGGTCTGCAACAGTAAGCCAAGCTTCCGATTCTGAATGGCTGCCCACTTGGGCTCAACAAATGAACATCTGATGTTTTTCATTACCTACCTACCTACCTGTTCATCCTTGGTTCTGACACTGTATTTCGACTTCGGTGACCCCTTTGAATCGGCCACCATAGTCATAGTCACTTCTACGTAGGGCTCCATGGCTTGCTGTCCTACTGTCATGGTAACAACCCTTCCTCTGCCCACCCAGAAGACAGGGATCAAGAACTAAGGTACTCAAGTTCCAGAAAAAGAGATCACACTTGTCGTTACCAGGGGCAGGGGTGGTGGCAGGGAGGTGCCCTTGGGGAAGGTGCTCAAAAGGTGCAAACTTCCAGGTATAAGACAAGTAAGTACTAGGGATGTGATATACAACATGATGACTACAGCTAACACAGCTGTGCGATAGGGAAGTTGTTAAGAGAGTGAATCCTAATTTTACCGACTGATCCATCATGGCTACTAACTCTGGAAATGGGACAGGTGAGCCCTTGTGCTGTGGGGCCAACTGCTCTGGCCCAGAGAATCCTGAGGGTGCTGGACAAATCGAGACCACAGCTCCTGGTGGAGTTTGCCAAATTGTTGCCAAACTCTGATAAGTTCGTCACGAGAGAAGCCAAATAACTCAAGAGACAAAGGTTTGGAAAAGAGAAAGAGAGAAATGTATTTCAGGTGCCAGCATCGGCGGGTGGGAGGGAGGTATGGGGGTGGGGGTGGGGGTGGGGGTGGGGGTGGGGGTGGGGGTGCGGTCCGTATGTATTCAGCCCATGATCACGGGCAGGGAAGAGGATGCGTTGGGTGTGGTCTTCTAGGCATTCATTCCACTGCTGTCGGGGCTTTTCTGGTCTGGCGGTTGGAATGTTCCAGTCATTGTCAATGCCCCAAGAAAATGCAGTAAGAAATAAGCGCAATGGGTTCTAGTTGAAGCATGAGTTAAGCGGTCTTGTCTCTTTTTGATTGTAACTGTTGGGGTCTACAGATGAGCAGGAGGGCTCGCTAACACTAAGAGTTTTGTCGTCACAAAGAAAACATTTCTTTCTCCATTTCCTTCTATTGTATCTATATGAGATGATGGATGTTAACTAAACCTATTGTGGTAATCATTTCACAATATATGTAGGCCAAGCCTTTATGCTGTCCACCTGAAACTCATACAGTGATCCCACTAAAACCACAGGAGCAGAGGGCGAACTATGGTACCCAGTGGAGTTTTCCACAGTTGGAGTGTGCATTGATGTGGGAAACAAAGGCAAGACAAAAAATTCAATTTCCTTACTACTTACAGCCCACTGACAAGTCCTTGAAACAGGCAGACTGACCTCCCTCTAGGAGCTCAGCTGCCTCGATGTTGACACTTTGCTAAGGGCAAAAGGCAATCTTAGCTTAACATTATCCTGACCTCCAGGATCCTGTTAAGTCTTCTTTTTTTTTTAATTTTTAAAAAAATGTTTATTTATCTTTGAGAGAGAGAGAGAGAGATCGAGCAGGGGAGGAGCAGAGAGAGGGAGATACAGAATCCGAAGCAGGCTCCAGGCTCTGAGCTGTCAGCACAGAGTCCGATGCGGGGCTTGAACCCACGAACTGTGAGATCATGACCTGAGCCGAAGTCGGACACTTAACCGACTGAGCCACCCGGGTGCCCCATAATATATAAAAATCTTTTGGAAACTTCCTTTATCTCTACACGCCCCCCCCCCCCGATATATGTGAACAATTATCCTCCAAGCATACGGACCACTGACATATATCTGAAGGGTCCCATGACTAACAGTTTACTAGACACTAGTAAATGACCCCTCAAGGTCCTGGAAACCTTGCTTCCAAATTCCTTCAAGACTTAGGCTATCCCTAACTCCCTCCCAACTTGCAAGTATATAATCAGCCATGCCTCACAACCCCAGTATAGCTCTTTCTGCCCACAAGTCCTGTTCCTGTACTTTAATAAAACTGACGGGGTTTTGGAGTGGTGGGGGTCAGGAGCTGACAGCCAAAAAGAATTTTGGAGACGTCTCTGGTGCAAAAAGGTGATCTTGTTAAAGCACGGGGATAGGACCCTGGGGCAGAAAGAGCTGTACTGGGGTTGTGAGGAGGGACTGATTATATACTATGGAATTGGGAGAGAGGAAGGTAAAAGAGAGGCCTCCAGAAGGCTTTGATATGCTAAAGAGGACTCCTAAGATGCCAGAGGCCTTGCTATTGTCCAGAAGCTAAGGTTGTTTTCTGGGTGGTAAGGTATTAACATTAAGACAGTAGGCAGTTCTGGAGAAATGTTATACTCTGCCTATCTCAAGGATGTGTCAATGGGCTGCAGGCTATAAGGAAATTTCATTTGACTGCCATTTCCTTCTTGCCTTTGTTCCCCACATCACTATGGAGGGGAGGGTGATATTGGAGCTCCAGAAAACGGAGTCTGTAGGTTTCTGGAGATTAAGCTATTGACAAGATTGCCTTTTTCTTGTAATGTACTAAGACATTTGTAAACGGATGGAGACTTGTCCTGCGGGACTGTGACCTCTATCAGTTAACTATTGGTTTTTCCCTTTCCTTAGTTCTTGGGCAGCCAGGAGTGCCCGAGGAAAGTCACATATATCCCACCTGGGCAGGGGGAGGCGGGTTGCGGGGTATCAGCTTGCCTTATGCTCCCTCATCAAAACCGCCTGTTTGCACCGAAGATGTCTCAAGAATTCTTTCCTGACCTCTGAACCCCAACCTTTCCGCATCATGCGCTGTCGTCATAATTATAAATGTTCAGGCTTGAAGCCTCCCACCTGTGAGTCCGTGTGAGGATGAAGAGAGAGCCCGGGGCTTCTGCTCAGGGGCTTGGGGTGATCATTTCCTTCTGGCCATCCCTCATCACAAGCAGCGGCTTACCCTGGGTGTGTGTGTGTGTGTGTGTGTGTGTGTGTGTGTGTTGGGGGTGTACCCATTCTGGGCCTGATGCACTTGTGTCTGCTTTTGCGGTGAGACAGGAGGCAGGCCACCTCAGCATTTCACTGTTGCAGCCCAGAGAGAATGGCCGAGGAGTGGAGTGTGCGCTTTCCAAGATGTAGGACATCCTTAACATGGCAGCAAGCTTCTTGTCAGCTTCCCTTTACCCCCACTCCCCACCACACCCCAGTTCACGATAGAAGAAACAGGGTAGCTGAAGAGCCTAAGGGAAGGCCACGTTTAACCTCATCAGCAGTGACGGGGAGCAAATTTCGCCACCCCAAAATACGCTTCTTTGGCATATGTATTATTCTCCCCAAACCCAGTTATAAATTACCATTTTGTGATGAGGTTTTTGGGGTGATGGGGTTGGTTCAGAGCCGACGGCCAAAAAAAGAATTCTTGAGACGTCTTTGGTGCGAAAAAGGTGATTTTATGAAAGCACAGGGACAGGACCCGTGGGCCGGAAGAGCTGCCCTGGGACCATGAGGAGAGACTGGTTCTATAGTTGGGAGTTGGGGGACCTAAAACCTAGGGGAAGTTTCCAGAGATTTTCATATGCTAAAGAAGACTCCCAGGCTACTGGAGGCCTAGCTATTGTCAAGCTAAGATTGTTTTTCCCTCTAGTTAGGCATTAACATTAAGACAGTAGGGGGTTCCCGGAGAAAGGTCACACTCCGTATTTGCCTCAAGGATGTGTCAAAGGGCTGCAAGTTATAAGGAAATTTAATTTGACTGCCATTTCCTTCTTGCCTTTGTTCCCCACATCACTATGGAGGGGAGGGTGATGTTGGGGCTCCAGGAAACTGAGTCCACAGATTTCTGGAGATTAGGCTATTGATAAGATTGCCCTTTGCTTGTAGTTTAATGAGATATTTGTAAACTGATGGAGATTTCTGTCCCGCAGGACTGTGATCTCTATCAGTTAACCATTTGTTTTCTTTCCTTTCCTTTGTCCTTGGGCAGCCAGGCGTGCCCGAGGAATATCACACATATCCCAAGGCGGGGGTGGCATTTGTGGGGTATCAGCTTGCCTTATCCCCCTCATCATTTGTTTATAGGAGAAATCTCCATTTGTAAGAGTGTCTCCTCCTCTGTTCCAGGAAGAGGGGGATGGCTCGAAACCTATAGAAACTTTTACCAGTGGAAAGGGTAACGATTTAAATCTGCATAACAAAGTTAACAAACTTACCCTGGTCCACCGTACTTTTCCCCATTGTTAGCCTCTCCAAACTGACTCCCCACCCCCAACATCTTCCTCTTTTTTAGTTTATTTACTTTTTTTTTTTTTTTTAGTAATCTCTATACCCAATGTGGGGCTTGAACTCACGACCCTGAGATCAAGAGTCACATGCTCTCGTAACTGAGCCAGCAGGCACTCCCCCCTTTGGTCTTCAGCTGAAGGCGGTAGTTAAGGTGATGCCTTCAGCCATTTTGTAGAGTTACCCTGGTTTCCTGGGTCTCTTCCCACATACACCAGAGATACACATTGTTAGTAACAAAAAACCAAGTCCATTTAAAAGATTCAATTGGCTTTATTAAACGATTCATGAATTGGGCCCCATCCCATCTAGCAAATAGAGGGCGCTTCAAGGAGTCCCACAAAGTGGAAGGTTTTAACAGGGGGGTGGGGCAAGAAGTCACTAGGGAAAAAACAAAACCAAAAAAACCCAAAAGATTGTTCCAGACAAGGTGGCTTTACTTTCGGTGAGGGGGGAGAAGCAAGGGGTCTTATCATGCAGACTACCTCACCTTTCTTTGGAGAATCGGGACGCTGACTCCTTGGTGCTGACCAAAAAATTCCTGACTGTTTAAGACCACATTTCCGGGGGGCGGCTGAAACTGCAGTTAGATTAGGTATTCACCCCCAGTTCGGGAACTCGGTCTACGTGACACCAACTTGGGCCCGGGGTTTTCTTGTTAAAGAACATGTTATTAAACTTTCGTTTTTTTCTCCTGCTAATCTGTCTCAACCAAGAAAGAATCCACTGAGAATATAAGCAAATGGGCATTTAGTTGGGCAACTAAAATTGCAATTTGGGAGACACAGACTCCGGTAGAGACACTAGATTCGTGTTCGCAGGAAAACAAGGATTGAAACTAGGTTAACTGGGATTGGTTGGGTTAATATGTAAATGTGGGACTGAAATTTGTTCCCGGGTTGGCTTTCACAGTGGAGAATGTGGAGGGAGTTAAGTCCAGGCTGAGGGCTGCACCCGGCTTGAGAAGTTTATCGTTTACAGTTTCACCCACTGAGGACGCGCATAAATTCTGCCTCCTTCGTGGCCTCCCTACCCTATTTTAAGAGAGATTCTCTTCGGTAGGCTGGCTTGCTCGGTTTGGAAATCTACTTTTACATCTGTTTTACAGCAATTGAATTAATAGACCAGCCAAAGAACCTAGGAGGTGGAAAGGAATTTTTGTTTTCTTCCCAACAGTAGCTAAGGAGCATGTCCCTTACATTCTATTTATTACACACTACCCGGTTTATTTCCTCTGCAACCCGTATCTGCGGGCTTATTGGTGTCTTATTCCCTGGGCTTCCAGTGTCCGGAGAGTGAGACCGAATCAACGCTCAGTAAATATTTGTTCTACATCTGATTGTTGAAGAGGTACAATTTAAACCAACTATGATGTAATATGTTGCCTGTCAAATTGGCAGAGATTTCGAAAGATAGTGCTACAAAGAAAACCGCAGGGCCATAATGGAGCCACTAAACTAAGGCCCCAAGTCAGCAAACCCAGGATTAATACCCAACCCGACTGCAGCTTCAACCATCCTAGGAATGTAACCTTTCGCCAGTCAACACGGGAATTTCCTGGTCAGCACTAGGAAATTTACTGATAGACGCTTTCCGTTTCCTTTAGGAGGACGACCTTGCCCAAAACAATGGATTCTTTGCTATAATAATTTCCTTTTTTCCCCTGCTCCCTCTTTACTTTTAAAAACCTTTCCCGTTCCGTAGCCCTCGGGATCTCCTTTCTGTTTGCTAGATGGAATGCTGTCCGATTCATAAGTAGTTTAATAAAGCCAATTAGATCTTTGCATTTTACTGGGTTGAATTTTGTTGTTTTAACAATAGGAACAGCGTTGCAAATGACAGGGCAAAGAGTATCTGTCACCCTCTTTGTGGAAAGTAACTTGGCAATGTGTGTCCCGAACCTAAAAGGATGGCATTGCCTTTGAGCCGGCAATCCCTCTTAGAGTCATCGATAACTTACAATGAAGGGCTTACCAATGATGTTGAAGGGGAGCAGACTTTGCTATCCACAATTATTTTGCCTCTTTGGCATATTTATTTTGGGCTGATTATTTTTGAGAGGCTCTGAAAACAAAGAAGTTACCCCTTCATAAAAGACATTTACATTTACTTATTTCTAAATGTTTATTTATTTATTTTGAGAGAGAGCGAGAGAGCACAAGCAGGGGGAGGGGGAGAGAGAGAGAGAGAGGAGAAAGAGAATCCCAAGTAGGCCCTGCAATGTCAGCGCAGAGCCCGACAAGGGGCTCGATCCCACGCACTGTGAGATCATGACCTGAGCCAAAAGCAAGAGTCAGATCCTTAACTGACTGAGCCACCCAGGAGCTGCAAGAGACATTTACATTTATAAGAGAAATCTCCATTTTGGAAATTTTTTTTTATTTTTTATTAAAAAAATTATTTTTTTTTTTACATTTATTTGTTTTTGAGACAGAGACAGAGCATGAACAGGGGAGGGTCAGAGAAAGAGGGAGACACAGAATCTGAAACAGGCTCCAGGCTCTGAGCTGTCAGCACAGAGCCCGACGCGGGGCTCGAACCCACAGACTGTGAGATCGCGACCTGAGCCGGAGTCGGACGCTTAACCGACTGAGCCACCCAGGCGGCCCCAATTTTTTTTTATTTTAGAGGGAGCACGTGTGTGGGGGGGAGAGGGGCAGAGGGAGAGAGAGAGAGAAAGAGAGGGAACTCCAAGTAGGCTCCATGCTCAACGTGGAGTCCAACATGGGGCTCGATCCCACGATCCTGGTATCAAGGCCTGAGCTCACATCAAGAGTCACTCAACCAACTGAGCCACCCAGGCACTCTAGAAATCTCCATTTGAATGGGTTTCTCCTTCTCTGTACCAGGAAGGGTATGACTCTGAATCTCCAGAAACTTACCAGAGGAAAAGACAGCAACTTAAATCTGCATAATAACCTTATCCTTGTTTACTGTGCTTTTTCTCATAGCCTCCCATAACTGGCACCTCCTACCTCCAACATCATTATCTTTAGCTGGAGATAGTATTTAAAGTGGTAGCTTAGGCCATTTGGGGGAATTAGTCCATTTTCCTGGATATACATATTATTTAAATTGTTTGTTTTTCTTCCATTAATCTTTTATTTTTTTAAGGTTATTTATTTCTTTTGAGAGAGAGAGAGCACTAGCAAGGGAGGAGCAGAGAGAGAGAGAAGGAGAGAGAGAATCCCAAGCAGCCTCCACACTGTCACTACAAAGCCCAACTTGGGGCTTGAACTCACAGACCGTGAGATCAGGGCTTGATCTGAAATCAAGAGTCGGATGCTTAACCACCTGAGCCGCCCAGGCACCCCTCTATCTTTTATTATCAGGGAGAGTTCTGAACTTATAATCTAGAAAGTTAGAGGGAAAATTTTTCCTCCCCTTCTGTATGTACAAAAATTTAACCACAATGATGTTAGATAGGGTTTTTTTTTTTTGATAATTAAATAGAAAATAATGCCATAGAAGGATATATAACACCTAGGAAAGATTTTTACAAGATTTTGTTACAGAGTAGACACAAGATAGTATGTAGAGAAATAGTACATTTAAAAAGTTTTATTTACATTTAGGTAAAGGGGAAAAAGAATGTAAACAAAATGTTGTAATGTTCTGAGTGGTTATCAGAGGTATGGGCTATCAGGTGATTTTTATTTTCTACTCTTGGTTTATCTATATTTTCCAAATGTTGCATACTTTGTCATAAGAAAGAGACAGTTAGTGGGGTGCCTAGGCGGCTCAGTCGGTTGGGCAACCGACTTCAGCTCAGGTCATGATCTCACGGTTCATGGGTTCGAGCCCCGCATGGGGCTCTGTGTTGACAGCTCAGAGCCTGGAGTCTGCGTCTCCCCTTCTCTCTGCCCCTCCCCTGCTCATGCTCCGTGTCTCTCTGTCTCTCAATAACAAATAAATGTTAAAAAAAATTAAAAACGTGGATATTTCTCAAGACATTAAAAAAATATATTAAAAAAAAAAAAAAGAGAGGGAGACAGAATTTACTAAACTAAGGCAGTTTTGCCCCCTGGTGGCTCATTCAGTAATCGTCTGTCTTTAGTCCGAGGGAGGAATGTCGTCATCCACCCAAATTAGAGAGTAGACAAAACTGCAGGCTTTAATCCCAAGGCAGAACTTTCAAGATTCACAAGTCCTTTGGTAGGACAAGCGGTTGGGCCCTAAAGGAGTGGTTCCGTGGAAGTCTAATTGTTACCTTTGACTATATGACAACATGCTCTCAGCTGCCACGAGACAGAAGGAGACGCCAACAGCCCGAAGGGAAAAGAGGTTCCTGAATCAGCCGGGCACTTGCGCCGGGGCCCCCCGCAATCCCCGGATAGAGGGGGCAAGAGATCGGAATTGGGGCTGGTGCCTTGGGGCTGGAGAAGAGGGGACCCACTGAAGCGAAAGCGGGGCAGAACGGATTTGGGGACCGTCTATGAGGCACCAGTAAGAGAGTGGGCATGAAGAGCGCTCCCCCCGAGTGCTCTAATATAGGCCACAAAACCGGGGGCCGGTGGTGGAACCAGCAAGAGAACCGACGGGAGCAAAGGGGAAGGTAAGGACCAGAGGCCACTGAATCCGGTCACGCAACCAAAGCCTTCTCATAGACATGTCCTACATCATCATGATATCAAGGGCCACCTTCCTCTCCTCCAGGTTCTTAGGGGTCCATGGTTCCTCTTCAGGGGCCCAGGGAGACCCTCACATTTTCCATAAATAGTGATTTCCCAGCTGACCTCTCCTCATCCATCGAGTGTAACAGGAAGCGGTTAGCACTGGGTCCGGGTCTGGGCCTGGGGATGCCCCTATCTTAGGACTGTCAGGTTTTCCCCGGGGGAGAACCATAAGGGGGAGAGGAGAGAACTCACTGACATAGGAGCGCTCTCCCAGGGTTCAAGGTTTAATGTCCTGGCAATGACCTGTGGATCCAGTCCTGCTTGAAGCTGGAGAACAGGGGAATGGGGCGGACAAACAATGGCTGCAATCAACGAAGTGAACATGCCAGAACAGATCACATACTGGGGAAGGAATCAGAAAGTTCAAGGTGTCACAGGTGTGGCAATTTTATAGTGAAGTTACAATGTGAGCCCAGATAATCTGCTACCTGGCTATGTTCCCTGGAGGGCCCAGGAGACGGTCGTTCGCCAGGAAGGCGCCAGTAAGCAGGGGCACCAGTTTCCCTGTGAAGGTCAATGGTGGTTGTCGTCTGTAGACCAGGACTGACAGTAGGAGATGCTGTGGTGGAGCTGGGCCCCCTTACGTCAATGAAGGTTCTGGCAGGAGCCAATGACGATACTTAACTGGCCTAGGCAAGATCGAAGTCATTATCGAAACAGGCCGTGTCGCGGGCTGAATTGCATCCTCCCCAAGTTCATGTGTGGACGTCTTAACCCCTCGTACCTCAAAACGACTGTGTTTGGATACGGTTTGGACAGTGTTTTTGAAAAGATAATTAAGGCAAAATGAGATCATAGAGGTGGGTCCGAATCCAATATCTGGTGTCCTTACAAGAAGAGGAGATCAGGACACAGACACCCACAGAGGGAAGACACGTGAAGACACGGAGAAAGCAGCCGTCTATAAGCCACGGAGAGAGGCCTCAGATGAAACCAAACCTCGTGACGCCTTGATGTCAGATTTGTAGCCTAGTCACCCGGTCTGTCGTACTTCAATATGGCGGCCTGAGTAGACTAATACAGGCCACAAAACTGGAGAAGCAACCAGAATGCCTTGACCTGCAGTAACCTGTAGTGATGGTAAATAGACATGGTATTCTTAGGGACAAGCGAGAGTGTGGCCAACTAGGGTGATAGTTGACTTGTCCACGCCCTCGAAATTTCAATGTGGGGAGCAAAAGGCCGGTGTCAGCCATTGCAACAGAGAATCATGATCCTTCGTCCAGTTTCGAGATCTAAGTCAGTTCACAGACCCAGAGTCCAGCAATTGAAGGGAAGGATGAGTACCTTTGGGGAAGCACTCTGCAGTGCTATGGAAATCATATGTAATGAATATTCCCCCGATGCTTCTCCAAAGGTTCCAGTGTCCATTTACCTTCAGTTACACTGGGAAGGAGGTTCAGGCAAGCTGGTTACTCACCAAGGCCAGCACTCATATGACGAGGAGAACAAAGAAGCTGTAGGTGGAAACAGGACAGTAGTATGTTGCCATGGACTGAATATTTGTGTCCTCCCACAATTCATATTTTGAAGCCTTCACCTTCTTTTTTAAAATTTTATTTATTTTATTTTATTTTATTTTTTCAATATATGAAATTTATTTTCAAATGGGTTTCCATGAAGCCTTCACTTTCAAGGTGATAGTGCATGGACCAAGAAATGGCTATGTGAGGCTATAACCAGGAAGAGAGCCCTCACCAATCACCACCAGAATCTGGTCATGCTGTCTCCGTGATTTGGGACTTCCAGGCTCCAGAGCCATGAGAAATACATGTTTGTTGTTGTTGAAGCCACCCAGTCTATGCTATTTGTTATGGCAGCCTGAACCGACTAAGACTTATCTCAGAGTCAGACAAATCATCATCAGTGAGTATCCAGAAGGCAGACATCAAGGTGAGACAGTGCGTCAAAACCAGTTAATACCCAGCAGCACAGAAGTGCGCGTACTTCTTGGCAATTCTGTTACCCGATCGTTTAAGCTCGACTTGTGATAACTTTAAAAAAATATTTGCATGAATTCCTGAGTCTAAAGCTGTCTGATTACATTCTTTTCTATCATTGGTCTCTTGGTTGCTATCAATACCAGGGTCCTGGACTATACAAACTTGAGTGTTGACTCATTTGCAATCCTTTTGTTTCTACAGTTTTTTTTTTTTTTTTTTTGGAATGATGCCACATTCTATGATATCTCAACTGCCTAGAAAGTATCATCATTTAATAAAACCATCTTGTTCATTTAAAATGCAAGTAGTGGTGCGCCTGGGTGGTTCAGTCAGTTAAGCATCTGACTCTTGACTTAGGTTCAGGTCATGATCTCATGGTCGTGAGGTGGAGCCCCGTGTCCAGCTCTCTCCCTCTCTCTCTCTCTCTTTCCCTGTGCCCCTCTCCTCTCCTGCTTGCTCTCATCCCCCCCCCCCCGTCTCAATCAATCAATCAATCAATCAAATAAAATGCAAGTAGCTGGAGAAAATAGACCCACAGCATCAAGATGTGGCTTGGCCAATATCTTCACCAAAGAAACAAAGATTATACACAGTGGCTGCAGCATTTTGCTAATTCATATCAGCTTAACAAAGTTTTATGGCATTTCCTGGCACCCACCTTTTAACACAGAAAATCCTCGGGCCTAGTGAATCCTGATGAGACGATCTTAGCCTGGCTTTGGGAGCACCCGTGCAACTGGATTGGCTTAAAGGATGGTGTTGCTCGCAGCTTAAAATCTTCGTAAATGAATGCTGAGTGTTTGTTGTTATTCTTACACGAATGCTCTGAAGAAAGGAATTTTCATATTGACATTAATGGGATTCTTGCAACACTTTAATAAGTCGTGCAGCAGGCACTTAGCAAGGAGCTTAAGGTGGAGTTTTTTTTCCCTTCTTCTAGGGCTACAGTAACCATATCTATTTTTTAAGATTTTATTTTTAAGTAATGTCTACACCCAACATGGGGCTCGAACTTACAATCTTGCGACCAAGAGTCGCAGGCTCTGCCGACTGAGCCGGCCAGGTGCCCCTATCGTAACCATATTTTTAAGATTATTGTTTTCTATCACGGAAGAGAGTTTTGTGCTGTACATAAACTGAGTACCACATGTTTGTTTTTTTTTTTTTAACCTGTCGACTCATACTGAGTTATGCCCTCACACGGAAGGGAAAACCTTTATGTTAGATCTGAGGGCCAAGGCCCAGTTTACTGCAGTGGGGCCACCCAGACAGTGACGATCTGAGAAATAAAGCTGGAGTCTTCCCATAAAGAGTGGCAACAGGCATGAGGGACGGATACAACTGTAGAGTCTCAAGCAAGGAGGTGGCTTTCGGTTAGGGTGTGTGGTCAGAGTGAGTCGAGGGGTTCCAACTAGAAGTGACAAGAAGTTTATCTTTTTTTTTTTTCCCAACAATTTTTTTTATTTATATATGAAATTTATTGTCAAATTGGTTTCCATACAACACCCAGTGCTCATCCCAAAAGGTGCCCTCCTCAATACCCATCACCCACCCTCTCCTCCCTCCCACCCCCCAAGTTTATCTTTTTTTAATGTTTATTTTTGAGAGAGAGAGAGAGAGAGAGAGAGAGAGAGAGCAGGGGAGGGGCAGACAGAGAGGGAGACACAGAATCTGAAGCAGGCTCCAGGCTCTGAGCTGTCAGCACGGAGCCCGACGTGGGGCTCGAACTCACAAATCATAAGATAGTGATGTGAGCCAAAGCGGAACGTTTAACCTACTGAACCACCCAGGCACCGGGAAGTATATCTTGACAGAATCTTAAAGCAGGGAATGAACCAGAGCCTGTGCAGATTTATTCTGAAGAAGCAGGCCTCTGGTAGCTAAAGAGGGAGGAAAGTCACCAAATGGGAAGGATACAGAGACCTAACACTTACACTGGACGCCCTCGAGTCTCCACTGGAATCTCACTGTTACCGCATGATGACGTCTTCTCCCCACGTCCTTGACACACACATGTCATGGACGGCACATAGGTCTCAGGGTTGAGTGGACCTGCCTTCCAGTCATGGTCCTGTCATTTATTTATCTGCTCTGTGACTTTGGGCACACTACGTGCCCTCTCTGTTCTTCAATTCCTTCATCCATAAACTAGGAATAACAAGAATACTTACCTTATAAGGTGTTTTTAGGATTAATAGAGGCATTGAAAGTGTAACAAATTGGGATGCCTGGGTGGCTCAGTTGGCTAAGTGTACCGCTTCAGTTTAGGTTATGATCCCATGGTTCGTGGGTTCGAGCCGTGCATCAGGCTCTGTGCTGACAGCTCAGAGCCTGGAGCCTGCTTCAGATTCTCTCTCTCTCTCTCTCTCTCTCTCTCTCTTCCCTTACCCTACTCATGCTGTATCTCTCTCTACCTCTCTCTCTCAAGAATAAATAAACATTAAAAAAAATTAAAAAAAAATTTTTTTTCAACGTTTATTTATTTTTGAGACAGAGAGAGACAGAGCATGAACGGGGGAGGGGCAGAGAGAGAGAGGGAGACACAGAACCGGAAGCAGGCTCCAGGCTCTGAGCCATCAGCCCAGAGCCCGACGCGGAG
>NW_024420481.1:34978-75601 GCF_014898765.1 Herpailurus yagouaroundi
TGACCTGGCTGAAGTCGGACGCTTAACCGACTGCGCCACCCAGGCGCCCCGTCCAAGCCTTACTTTTATGAGCAGGTCTCTTAGAGTGTCTCCTCTCTCTGCTTGGGGAAGGAAAACATTGTGAAGCCCCAAATTAGACCTCTTCTATCAGCTGGGCACTGGGGCAGAGAGCTGGTTTCTCCCCAGCGAGATCGGGGGACTGGTGGCTGGTCCTAACAGCTGCTGGTCCTCTGAACTCAGAATATGGGGTAATGAGTGTCTTTTGCCTCAAGTTTTGGGCCCTGAGCTGCGGTCCCTGAAATATAGGCATCAGACCAGTAGTCTCCAGGGGCTCCAGATGGGGCTAGGGCATTGACTGGGAAGGGGTGTGCAGAAACTTCTGGAGGTGATGGAACATTCCACATCTTATTCTGGTGGCGATGCTGTGATACAATTCACGGGACTGTGCACCTAAAAAGGGTGAATTTTACTGAATCTAAATTATACCCTAATCAAAGGGAAATAAAAAGCCAGGGGACAGGGAAAATCGTCTCTTCGGGGAACAGTATCCTATCGCAAGGGCAAGCGCTTGCGCCTGGCACATAGCAGTCAAGAAATGGTGGCTCCTGTCCCCGGTGTGGGCCAGCTGTACTCCTCAAAGTACGCATCTAGTCACCCTGTCGCTGCCTCTCCTGGGCTGTCCTGTGATTGTGAGAGTCGCACCTCTAATGCCCACGCTGGTGAGGTTCCTATTTCGGTGCGTCTCTGGCAGAGGGAGGGCCGCTTCAGCGTTCCTGCAGGGGGTTCCTGAAGGCTGGGAGCCGGGCGGAGGTGCAGAAGCCCTCCAAAGAGGAAACAACCCTGCCTACGACCTCCCGGGAGACTGGCCGGGTCGGTACTTTGGGCCCTGCCCTCCACGCTGCCTTTCCCGACCCTCCTGCAGAGACGCAGGACCTCACCCTGAGCCAGACCCACTTATTCTCATATGGAGCATGCCTCCCTGTTTTCAACGGAAAGTTTAAAATATTTTATTTCCATATTTCAAGCTCTTGAGGCTTGACACTTTGGAAAAGGAGGCCTTGCCCAAGGCTATCGAAGAGCAGTTACAGAGGAAATGAGTGACCGCCTGGGGCGGGCAAGGGGTCCGTAAAAGTCAGATGTCAACTAGGATCACCCTGTCATGTGAGATTCTCATATATTTGGCTTAACCCCCTGTCCCACATCCACAGGGACCCTACCATGTGTCTGGGCACTCTAAGGAGAACCTGCTTTTCTCCTAATTATACGCCTCTGGCTCCAAGTTCTTGCTTGGGCTGAGTTAGCTCAGGGAACAGATGTTCTCACCATCTCACCCACACTAACCCTGTTCCCCGCCCTGGAGACTGGGGACTGTAGAAATTAAGAGCTCTGCCCTGGCTGCACATTTGCGTCACCTGTGGAGCTTTTAAAACTCCCAATGCCAAGGCTGTAACCTGAGCCGGTTCCATCAGAATCTCTGGCAGTGGAACCCAGGCATCAGTATTTTTTAAAGCTCTCCAGATGCCAGTGTGGTGCAGCCAAAGTTGAGAAACCGTGGTTTCGAAGTTCAGACAGACTTGGGTTCATTTTTTTTTTCTTTTTTTTTTTTAAGTAGGCTCCGTGCCCAACATGGGGCTTGAACTCATGACCCTGAGATCAGAAGCCACATGCTCTACCGACTGAGCCAGCCAGGCGCCCCGACCTGGGTTCATTTCTTACAACTACAAGTGAATCTATAATTAAGTCAAAGTGAAAAGTTCTTTGGAAAGCCAATTTCACAGAGAAATAAGTGTGGGATGATTGATTCGCTTTCTATTCATGCCCTCAAAAGGATACACACATAGATATGTGTTTCTCTATGCTTAAATTTTTCCAGAAGGCCATACAAGGTATGATTAGTAGCAGTAGTTTTGTGGCCCTGTGGTAAGGAGACCTCCTTTTCAAATTTTTTTTTTCAACGTTTATTTATTTTTGGGACAGAGAGAGACAGAGCATGAACGGGGGAGGGGCAGAGAGAGAGGGAGACACAGAATCGGAAACAGGCTCCAGGCTCCGAGCCATCAGCCCAGAGCCTGACGCGGGGCTCGAACTCCCGGACCGCGAGATCGTGACCTGGCTGAAGTCGGACGCTTAACCGACTGCGCCACCCAGGCGCCCCGAGACCTTCTTTTCAATATACATCCTCTTATACTCTCAATTAGTTTAACAATGTGTATATTTCCTTTTTGATTTTATCCATTTTTTCAAGTTTTTTTTTAAAGTAATCTCTGTACCCCAAGTGGGGCTCAAACTCACAACCCCAAGATCAAGAGTCACACGTTCCCCCCAACTGAGCTGGCCAGGTGCCCCTCCTTTTTAATTTTAAAGAAAAATTAGGGACGCCTGGGTGGCTCAGCCGGTTGAGCGTCAGACTTCAGCTCAGGTCATGATCTCCTGGTTCGTGGGTTCAAGTCCCACGTCAGGCCCTGTGCTGACAGCTCAGAGCCTGGAGCCTGCTTCAGATTCTGTGTCTCCCTCTCTCTCTGCTCCTCTCTTGCTCATGCCCTGTCTCTCTCTGTCTCTCAAAAATAAATAAATGTTAAAATAAAAAAAGAAAAATTTGTTGCAGAGAAGACATTGTTGTAGTCACTGGAGTCAGATGTACTGCATCATCAGAGTACCGGCATCTGATTCCTCTTGCTTTGCTGCACCCTGAGGAGTAACTTTCATCTTTGCATTGTTGGATGAGACTCTGATGGCCTGCTGACGCTACTATGGGCTGAGACCCATCTCTGATGGATAATTTTATTTTTTATTTTTAATTTTTTTTTTTTAATTTTTTTTTCAACGTTTATTTATTTTTGGGACAGAGAGAGACAGAGCATGAACGGGGGAGGGTCAGAGAGAGAGGGAGACACAGAATCGGAAACAGGCTCCAGGCTCTGAGCCATCAGCCCAGAGCCCGACGCGGGGCTCGAACTCACGGATCGCGAGATCGTGACCTGGCTGAAGTCGGACGCTTAACTGACTGCGCCACCCAGGCGCCCCTCTCTGATGGATAATTTTAATGTAACCTATGCCCTTTATGGTTAAAAGTAGTAACCCTCTTCTGTTTAAGTGGATAAAAATATTGGGTGATTCTATAAAGGATGTTATTAAATATATATATATATATATGAAATTTATTGTCAAATTGGTTTCCATACAACACCCAGTGCTCATCCTAACACGTGCCCTCCCTCAATGCCCATCACCCACTTTCCCCTCCCTCCAACCCCCCATCAACCCTCAGTTTATTCTCAGTTTTTAAGAGTCTCTTATGGTTTGCCTCCTTCCCTCTGTAACTTTTTTTCCCCTTCCCCTCCCCCATGGTCTTCTGTTAAGTTTCTCAGGATCCACATAAGAGTGAAAACATATGGTATCTGTCTTTCTCTGTATGACTTATTTCACTCAGCATAACACTCTCCAGTTCCATCCACGTTGCTACAGGGATGTCCACTCTCACCGCTGTTGTTTAACACAGTGTTGGAAGTTCTAGCATCAGCAATCAGACAACAAAAGGAAATCAAAGGCATCAAAATTGGCAAAGATGAAGTCAAGCTTTCACTTTTTGCAGATGACATGATACTATACATGGAAAACCCGACAGACTCAAAAAATATGTATGTATATTTTTAAATTTTTTTAATGTTTATTTATTTTTGACAGAGAGAGAGAGACAGAGCATGAGCAGGGGAGGGGCAGAGAGAGAGGGAGACACAGAATCCGAAGTAGGCTCCAGGCTCTGAGCTGTCAGCACAGAGCCCCACTCGGGGCTTGAACCCACAGACCGCGAGATCATGACCTGAGCCGAAGTTGGACGCTTAACCGACTGAGCCACCCAGGCGCCCCTCAAAATATATTTTTAATCAAAGAAAAAAGAAAGTTACAGAACCATGTTGCGTTTAAAAACATCTGCATATGTGCATGAATTGTGAGCACTGCACATGAATCAGCACTTGTATATACATAAAACGTTTCTGAAAAAAACTATCAGCGGCCACCGTTAAGGAATAGTGTGGTAGGCAAAATAATGTCCCCTCAAAGATGTCCATGCCCTCATTCCCACAACCTGTGAATATGGTTTGGTACATGGCAAGGGGCAGTTAAGGTTCTAGATGGAATTAAGGTTGCTAATCAGATGACCTTGAGATGGGAGATTATCCTGAATTTTTCAGGCATGCTCAATGTAATCACAGGAGTCCTTATGAGTCAAAGAGGGAGACAGGAGAGTGGAAGTGAGGGTGAGAGAGACTTGAAGATGGAAGAAGAGGCCACGAAGCAAAGGATGCAAATGGCCTCTACAAACAGGAAAGGCAGGTGAACAGATTCTCCCTAGAGCCTGCAGAAGGAATTCATTACCTTGATTTTGGTCCATTGAGAGCCGTTTTGGATTTCCAACCTACAAAACTATAAGATAATGAATTGTTGTTTGAAGCCACCAAGTTTGTGGTAATCTGTTACACCAGTGATAGGAAACTAACATAAATGGACATCAAGGCAAGAGGATACACTGGGATATTTTTACTTTTCGATTTATATCCTTAAGAGAAAACGAAACACATTCATCAAATTTAAGAGCTAAGTGGTAACCCGAGACAAATGGTTTTCATCAAAGCTCTGGGGCCCAGAAGGAGACAGGGGCTCTGAGTGGATGGGGCTGTAGACCCACTCAACCGTGTCAGAGCTGAAGCATTTTCACTGGTATCTGTTATTTATATTGGGCTTTGGTGGCTGTATTAGGCCAAGTTCTCTAGGTAGAGGGGGAGAGAGAGAGAATTGGACAAACCTACAGTTTTCCTTTTCTCCTTCTGTGTCTTTCCTTACTATCACACAGAATATTCACAACACCTCTGACACCAGATATGGTGGGGTTTTCCCCTACCTAGCAAGTCTCTGTGACACCAGCTGGGTGTCCTACAATTCAACTCAATTCTGACACTATCTACCTGGATGGGGCATTATATCCCACAGGTTAAGGGCTTAGTCTCACAGGACTGCTCGTATCCCACTTCAGACACCGTGCTTTTAACAACTAGGCTATAAATTGCGGGTTCCAAAGACTCCCTTCCTTGGGTTTGATTAATGTGCTAGAATGGCTCATAGAGTTCAAGAAAACATTTATGTTCACCAGTTTATTAAGGGATATGATAAAAGGACACAGAGGAACAGCCGGATGAAGAGATACATTGGGCCAGGTCTGGGAGAGTCCTGAGCACAGGCACTTCTGTCCCTGTGGAGTTGGGATGTGTCACCCTTCTGGTATGTGAATGTGCTCACTGACTTGGGATTTTATGGAGGCTTCCTCATGTAGCCATGCTCAATAATTAACTCCATTTCCAGCTCCTTTCTCCTCTCTGAAGGATGTGGGGGTGGGGGGTAGAGTTGGGCAGGACTGAAAATTCCAAGCTTCTAATCTTGGCTTGGTCTTTCTGGTGACCAGTCCTAATCCAGGACCCCAACCAGAGTCATCTCATTAGAACAAAAGATACTACTAATGCTCAGGAGCTTCAGGAGCCCTGTGTCAGGAATGGGGACAAAGACCAAATATATATTTCTTATTATAAATCACAATATCAGAGACATCTGGGTGGCTCAGTTGGTTGAGTGTCTGACTCTTGATTTTGGCTCAGGTCATGATCCCAGGGTCATAGGATGGAGCCCTGCATTAGACTCCGTGTTGAGTGTGGAGCCTGCTTAGGATTCTCCCTCTCTCTCTCTCTCTCTCTCTCTCTCTCTCACCCCCTCCTTTTCCCCCTCCCCCCACTTGCACAATACTCTCTCTCTAAAATAAAAAAAATCACAATATCAGCGAGAGAGAGATTTATCATAAGGAATTGGCTCACATGAATACGGAGGCTCATCAGTCCCAAGATCTGAGTTGACAATGTGGAGTCCCACGGGAGCTGATGGTTTAGTTCCAGTACATGTACAAAAGTCTGAGAACCAGGAGAACCAATGATATACTTCTCGTCCAAAGGCCAGCAGGCGTGAAGCGTAGAAAGAACAGCTACTTCAATTTGAGTCTGAAGGCAGGGAAAAAGCCAATGTCCCAGTTCAAAAACCATTAGGTAGGAAGAATTCTCTCTTACTTGGGAAGGGTCAGCCTTTTTGGTCTATTCAGGCTGTCAGCTGATCGGGTGAGGTTCACCCCCACCAGAGAAGACAATCCGATTTTATCCGTCTACCGATTTAATATGTGTGCTGCTGAAGCAAGCACTCAGTCTACCAAATTAAATGTTAATCTCATCCAAAAGTATCCTCACAGCCACATCCAGAGTAGTGTTTGACCAAATATCTGGGCACCCTGGGGTCCGGTCAAGTCAATACATAAGATTACCCATCACAGTGACTAAAAAAGATTTGAACATCATTGATCTATTAAAAATCCACCATTTTGCTGATGAGAAATTTGAAGCCAGAGAAAGGAAGGCCCTCGATCTTCTGAATCTTCCTTACTGCATTTACTTTTGCTGATTCAATTTAGGTGCCCAGCTTCATTCCCTTGTGGAGGTTCCAGGGTAGAATCTGTTTCTTTGCTTTCTCCAGCTTCTGGAGCCCATCACATTCCTTGGCTTGTGACCCTCTTCTTCTATCTTCAAAGGTAGCAAGATAGGTTGAATTTTTCTCATACCAAATCACCCCAGCACAGACTTCCCTGACTCCTTCTTTCACTTGTAATCTTGTGATTACTTTGGGCCAACCTGGATAATCCAGGATAATCTTCCCATCTCAAAGTCAGCTAATTAGCAACCATAATTCTGTCTACAATCTTAATTCCTCCTTGCCAAGTAATATAACATATCCCCAGATGCTGGGGATTGGGAACTGGACATCTTTGGGGGTACATTATTCGACCTACCACAATACTACTGCCAGAAGTCTCTGAAAGAACCCCTCTCTTCACACTGCTGACCTGCGTCCAGAGGGACACTAGCTCCCTAGATCAACACTGAACCCTCCCAGGGCACCTGGGTGGCTCAGTCGACTGAGCGTCCAACTTCGGACCAGGTCATGATCTCAGAGCTCGTGAGTTCCAGCCCCCCACGTCAGAGTCCGCTTCGGATCCTCTGCCCCCCTCTCTCTCTGTCCCTCCCCCACATATGCTCTCTCTCAAAAATAAAATAAACATTAAAAAAAAAGACAACCTTCCCAACTCTCTAGCTCCAGGTCCCTGCTTAGCCAGCATTACCTTCTCAGAATCTCTTCTTGTAGTGATTGCCTGCCTGGAGAGTGGTTGTTTCTTTTGGGGCCAAGATTATAGAACCCAAACCAACCAGCCAACCTAAGGTCAGCTGACCTGCATTAAATGGCACATCTAATCAAAAACCTGGCGCTGAGGCTTTCCATAATTTGGTGCCCGTCCACTTGTCATCTGATCACGAATTAAGTGCTTCACGAGCACCTACTCAATGCCAGAAGCCGTTCTAGAGGCACAATAGTGGATGCAACAGAAAGCTCATAGGACTAGCTCGTAGGTCCTGAAATGAACAGATATGGAAAACTGAGTGCATTGAGGGATGGAAGTCAGAGTGGAATGGCTGAAACAGAAGGTGTAAGAAGTAGCATTGGTAACCAGCACCCACCCCAGTGACTGCTTTCTTTACAAAGCAAAAAATATACCTTGGGGGGGGGCCTCAAGAATGAGTACTGGGACCAGGGAGAGAGGCAGAACAGAGCCTTCTGACCTCCACAGCAGCCCCAGAATTAAAGAAGAAAAGAAAGCAGCACTCAGGGATAAAACGAAGGAAGAATAAAGTCCACCTCTCGTCAGCAGTGCGGTGTTGGGAGAATGACCCGCGCTGGCTGCTCGGCCCATTACCCAAAGGAAAGCCTGCTTGCTGGGGACCCATTTACTTATACAGAGCCTGAAGTCAGGCAGTCCTTTCAAGGAAGATGATCTTGGGGTAAATAGGTCTATTCAAAGGCAAAGCTGTATCTCCTATTCATCAAAGTCCCCCAGTCATAAATATATAAATATAAATATAAATATAAATATAAATATAAATATAAATATAAATGTAAATAGACAACGAAGGAACACCAAATATTTGAAAGAAATGGCAACATAAAAGAAGTCCAAGACGGGGCATCTGGGTGGCTTAATCAGCTGAGCGTCCAACTCTTGCTCTGGGCTCAGGTCATAATCCCAGGGTCATGGGATCGAGCCCCACGTCGGGCTCCACACTGAGGGTGGAGCCTGCTTAAGATCCTCTCTCTCTCTCTCTCTCTCTCTCTCTCTCTCCTTCTGCCCCATCCCCTGCTTGCACTCTCTCTCTAAAATAAAAAATAAAAAATAAAAAAAGAAGTCCAAAATGAACAAAGAAATATCCTGAAGGGAGCAGATCAAAGGATCTAAAGGATCAAAAATGATCTTTAAAAAGATCCTTTATTGGGGCGCCCGGGTGGCTCAGTTGGTTACGTATCCGACTTTGGCTCAGGTCATGATCTCGCAGTTTGTAAGTTCGAGCCCGACGTCAGGCTCTGTGCTGACAGCTCAGGGCCTGGAGCCTGCTTCGGATTCTGTGTCTCCCTCTCTCTCTGCCCCTCCCCCGCTCATGCTCTGTTTCTCTTTCCCTCCCAAAAAATAAACATTAAAAAATTGCTTAAAAGATACTTTATTTAGCACCCCCAGAAAGATTAGAAAACACATCACGTGGATAAAACCAAAAAGAGCAATCAGAAAACAAGAAAGCTCTTAGATAAAGATATGATCAGAAGGTACTACAAATATGTGTGAGACAGCACAAGAGCTAAATTGGATTCTCAGGGAGACATAAAAAGTATGAAATAGATTTTTACCTGTAACATCGAGCTCACAGAAGGGAAAAATATTTTCCAAGCTGTTGCCACAATTGTTCGGAAAATCCCTGCTTCCGTACTCAGTGTTGATGGACTCTTGCCATTAACTTTTAGGCCTACAACTTGTTTCCATATTTGATGGCACAACACATCATTGTGAAAACCAGCATCCCTTAAATCCTGAAGACCTTTTTGACAGTTTCACTCCTCGTATCACAGCCAATATTTAGAATTAGTAACTGGTAAAACAAAAATCAGCCATGTATAAGGAGTAGAATTACCCAAGTATTTAAGAGAATCCAGGAATATTTCAATTTATACCAGTAGGTCTGGACAAAATCTTACTATCTCAGTTTTAGGAAAAGTAAGCTGAGGACCATAGAGAGTAGTGCTGAGACTGGCTTTCAAATTTCTAGCGCACTACGGAATGGAAAACAGTTTAAAGTTAGCTTAAAACCGTCTCAGAGTTTCTAAATTATATGCTTTTCAAAACTTTGGGGATTGATTCAGTTGAACAGACTTTTAGTAATAAAAAAGAAAAAACAATAGCTACCTTACAAAATAACTTTTTAAAAAATGGTTTTATTTTTTTAGGTAATCTCTACACCCAACATGGAGCTTGAGCCCACAATCCTGAGATCAAGAGTCGCATGCTCCACGACCAAGCCAGCCGGGTGCCCCCAACATAAATTTTAAAAAGGACCCATACAGGGATGCCTGGGTAGCTCATTCAGTTAAGCATTTGACTCTTGATTTCGGATCAGGTCATGATCTCATGTTTCATGAGTTCAAGTCCCGCATCGGGTTCTCTGATGTTAGCACAGAGCCAGCTTGGGATCCTCTGTCTTCCTCTCTCTCTGACCCTCTCCCGCTTGCTCTCTCTCTCTCTCAAAAATAAACAAATATTTAGGTGGTGCCTGGGTGACTCAGTTGGTTAAGCGTGTGACTTTGGCTGAGGTTGTGATCTCACAGTTCATGAGTGCAAAGCCCGCTTTGGGCTCCATGATGACTGTGCAGAGCCTACTTGGGGTTCTCTCTCTCTCCCTCTCTCTCTGCACCTCCCCCTCAAAATAAAGAAAGAAAGAAAAAGAAATAAACCCTTTTTGAAAATGTAAAAAACTTTTCAAAGAACCCATACGGATAGTTTTAGAGAAACAGAAACTATTCAGCTCAACTGCTATGGGGCTGACAGGGATACCAACAGCTCTTGACCAGGAGTTATTTATATATATATATTTTTTTTTTTTAATTTTTTTTTCAACGTTTTTATTTATTTTTGGGACAGAGAGAGACAGAGCATGAACGGGGGAGGGGCAGAGAGAGAGGGAGACACAGAATCGGAAGCAGGCTCCAGGCTCCGAGCCATCAGCCCAGAGCCTGACGCGGGGCTCGAACTCACGGACCGCGAGATCGTGACCTGGCTGAAGCCGGACGCTTAACCGACTGCGCCACCCATGCGCCCCTATATATATATTTTTAACGTAAGTTTTTACTCTAATTTTGAGAGAGAGTGAGCAAATGTGAGCAGGTGAGAAGGGCAGAGGGAGAGAGAGAGAGAATCTTACACAGAACGTGACCTGAGCCAAACTTAGGAGTTGGATGCTCAACCGACCGAGCCACCCAGGCGCCCCTTGACCAAGATTTAAACGTCTGTTCTCACATAAATGTGCACATTCCATATGACATTCTAGGGCTTGTGGTCACGAGTTCCCACAGAACTATGATGTCCTGTGAGAAATCACTTGTCAGTGCCTTTCACATTTTATGAGTGATGTCTGTATAAGCTCATCATGTGGGCTCTACCTCTGGGTCTGATGTTAAAGACTATGAAGACTGGGCAAGTGACCTCTCTGAGCTGTTAGACAGTCAAGAAGTTGTAGCTGTTAGTATTATTACTATTATTATAAACTCCTGCTTCAACTGAGGATAATTAAGTACCTACCTCAGAGGATTGTTCTGATAATTATGTGACATGAGGCACTTAGCACTCTGGTGTGTACTAATCGCTCAGTAAATGGTAGGAGTTATTAGTAGCAGTGGCAGTGTTCTATCTAATGCCAAGGTTAAGTTACAAAGTCAGCATGTCAATTCCAAGTCGCATGAAGACTATTCTTGAAGAGTCCTACAAATTCCCCAAAAAGTGCGCTTTTGTGTGTGTCCTGTCCAGATGTTTGGCTTCTATCTCCGGCTCATCCTGTGGCATCCTCTTACGGAATAGGATGGCAAGTGGAATTGTTCTTTGTATTTCTTTTCTTTTCCTGCATTGGCTGGAGACGGAGGGGCGGCATGAACCCACAGTTAAATTTGCATAAATTAAATGCAGCAGATGGGACACCACTGGTTTATTAGTATTAGGAAGCTGGCTCCCTTCGGTGTCACCTACGTGAGAGCCCTACACTTTGTTACTTTCTTGTGCTCTGAGATGAAACAGACTAAATGTTTTAAAAGGCTGGCCATGAGACTCCTTTCTATAGAAATCACAGAATTTTAGCATTGGAAAGGACCTTGAAGGTGTTGCCCAATGCACCACATGGCAGAATATCGAGCTCCAGATGTGAGCGTGCTACTTATAAGCCAGATAAGCCATTTAACCCCTCTTTCACTATGCTCACAGGCGAAATGTTAGCCTATGCTGTCTGCTTTCCAAGGTTGTGGACAAGACTCTCTGAGATAGCAGTTATCAGTAAAGACACCAGCAATAACTAACACTTACTGAAGGCTAAGTTATCTCATTTAATTCTTACAATACTCTTGGGGCGCCCGGGTGGCTCAGTTGGCTAAGCGTTCGGCTCGGGTCATGATCTCATGTTTCATGGGCTCGAGCCCCATGTCGGGTTCTACGCTGACCCAGGAGCCCTGTTTGGGATTCTCTCTCTCCCTTTCTCTCTGTCCCTCTCTCTCTCTCTCTCTCTCTCTCTCTCAATAAATAAATAAACATTAAAAAAAAGAAAAGGAGGGTGGAACACTTTCAAGGTACATCTAAAACTGCAAGGGTCTAAATACAAAAGCTTGAAGTAAGGTCTGTTACCTATACACCATAAAGTAAATTATTTCGAGAACAAATCCTAATGAAGTCACTTGTCAAGCTCTCTGCAGCAGCTCTATTAGGTTCACGTGTTGAAGCACACATGCCATTTCACCCATTGCCAAATAGCCCCTTTCTTTTATGTTTAATTGACAAGCATGAATGCTTCAAAATGTTCTGCATATTTCCTCCTTAGAGCATAATAAAAGGACCCAGGAACATTCCCAGTAAAGCCTGCTTAGTGCCGGATTATACTTTTTTTTTTTTAATTTTTTTTTTCAACGTTTATTTATTTTTGGGACAGAGAGAGACAGAGCATGAACGGGGGAGGGGCAGAGAGAGAGGGAGACACAGAATCGGAAGCGGGCTCCAGGCTCTGAGCCATCAGCCCAGAGCCTGACGCGGGGCTCGAACTCACGGACCGCGAGATCGTGACCTGGCTGAAGTCGGACGCTTAACCGACTGCGCCACCCAGGCGCCCTGGGGATTATACTTTAATAATACATCCTCGGTTCCTTTGGTGTGCCTTACTGAAATATTTACTGTGCATTTTTCTGTAAGACCGACAGAATGTCTTTCTTTTCCCATGTTTTAATTATAAATGTAACAGTAAAATTTTTCAGAGAGACAGACAAGAGGGAAGAAAGGAAGAAAGGAGAAAGGAAGGAAGGACAGAGGAAGGTGGGGTGGGGGGGAGAGAGAGAGGGAGGGAGAGAGAGAGAAAGAGAGAGACCAAGACCCTCTGCTCTAACACATTCCCAATATTTTTCATTCACAGATGCTTCCTTCAGTCCCTGTTCAGCTGCTTACAGATTTTTCCACAGTTCGTTCGTTCATTCCACAGGTATTTATTAGGCCATATCATGTACCAGGCACTCACTGTTCTAGGAACTGAATATGCAACAGTGAGCACCACAAAGTCCCAGCCCTGACTGTAAGCCCTGGGTCCAAATGCTTTTCCTCCCCCACACCTTTCTTGGGGGGTGCTTAATATGACACCATAAGCATTTTTCCACGTGTCTGCTTTCTGGTTCTTCCTTAGGGAGCTTTGATTTGGTTCCATTTCTTTGTCTCTCTCTTTTTTTAATTTTAGAGAGAGAAAGGGACAGAGCACACGAGTGGGGGAGAGAGGCAGAGGAAGAGAGAGAGAGAATCTTCAGCAGGCTCCATGCTCAATGTGGAGCCCGACGTGGACTTGATCCCATGACCCCAGGATCATCACCTGGGCCGAAATCAAGAGTGGGACGCTCAACTGACGGAGCCACTCAGGCGTCCCTGCGTCATTTTTATTTGGATAAATAAGTGAGAAAATAGTACAGTCTACTACCAGTGGCAGAAAATGCAAATTACTAAGATTTGGTAACTAGACTCGTGAGTTGAGGAATGCCAAAGACCCACAGCTGCATTGCATACAAGTACCAGTGGTTGAAGAGGCCAGGGTCACCTTGCACCCTTGAGATATCTCCAAGGTAATGACAGCAACAAAAACAAAATTTCAATAGCAGGGATCCCTGGACACTCATGCAACTCTTTACAGTCTTTAACACCCTGTACAGCAGCTTCTCAAATATGAGCAGTGTGTGGATGCTTTCTATTGGGAAAAAAAAAATGCTTCGGACCCTTGGTGTTGATTTTTTATTATCATATTACTTAAATATACGCTAATGTAAAATGAGACATACTCCTTATGCTTACAATAGTTAAACAACTTTAAAACCAGAAGGATTTTGCATATTAAATGCAAACGAAACCATAAAATCAATAAAATTCAAAATCACTGACATTAACTTGATGGATGATGGTGTTTTGCTGAAACTACATCACTTTCCCCAAGTGTATATTGGTATGTGCATTATTAAAACACTGCCTCTGAATTAACTATGATATTATCTGCCTTTGTTTGGAGCAAATACATCATTTACACTTTAGATCTGTTATTTTCTCTTGGATCCAAAATAATTAAGACAGTACTCTTTGTATTATTATGACTGTAGATAGAAATGCAAATTATGAGGCTGAAATTGCATGACAGTACAGTTGACCCTTGAACAACGCAGGGGTTAGGGAAACTGATTCCTGCACAGTCAAAAATCCACATGTAACTTTTGACTCCCCCAAATTTAACTGCTAATAGCCTACTATTGACAGGAAGCCTTACTGATAATGGGAACTGTTGATTAACACATATTCTGTATGTTGTATGTATCACACACTGTATTCTTACAATAAAGTTAGCTAGAGAAAAGAAAATGTTACTGAGCTAGAATAAACAATCTCAAAATCTGTATGGAACCACAAAAGACCCCAAATAGCAATCCTGAAAAAGAAAAACAAAACTGGAGGCATCACGATTCCAGAATTCAAGATATATTCCAAAGCTGTAGTCATCAAGATGGTATAGTACTGGCACAAAAACAGACACTCAGATCAATGGAACAGAATAGAAAACCCAAAAATGAACCCACAACTATATGGTCCACTAATCTTTGACAAAGCAGGAAAGAATATCCAATGGAAAAAAGATAGTCTTTTCAACAAATAGTGTTGGGAAAACTGGATGGTGACATACAGAAGAATGAAACTGGACCACTTTCTTACACCATTCACTAAAATAAATTCAAAATGAATCAAAGATCTGAATGTGAGACAGGAAACCATTACAGTCCTGGAGGAGACCACAGGCAGCAACCTCTTTGACCTCAGCAGGAGCAACTTCTTGCTAGATATGTCACTGGAGGCAAGGGAAACAAAAGCGAACATGAACTATTGGGACCTCATCAAGATAAAAAGCTTCTGCACGGCAAAGGAAACAATCAACAGAACTAAAAGGCAACCTATGGAATGGGAGAAGATACTCGCAAATGACATATCTGATAAAGGGTAAAGGGATGCAGAGAAAGGGGAACCCTCTTGCACTGTTGGTGGGAATGCAAACTGGTGCAGCCACTCTGGAGAACAGTATGGAGGTTCCTCAAAAAACTGAAAATAGAACTACCCTACGACCCAGCAATTGCGCTATTAGGTATTTACCCAAAGGATACAAAAATGCTGATTTGAAGGGATATATGCACCCCGATGTTTATAACCACATTATTAAACTATGGAGAGAGCCCAAATGTCTATTGACAGGTGAATGGATAAGGAAGTTGTGGTATATATATTATATATTATTGTGTATATATTATATACACAATGGAATATTACTCAGCCATCAAGAAGAATGAACTCTTGCCATTTGCAAGCACATAGATGGAGCTAGAAGGTATTATGCTAAGCAAGACAAGTCAAACAAAGATGAATACTATATGATTTCAGTCATATGTGGAATTTAGGACACAAAACAGATGCATATAAGGGAGGGGGGAAGGAGAGAGGGAAACAAACCTCAAGAGACTCTTAACGATAGAGAACAAACAGAGTTGATGGAGGCAGGTGGGTGGGGGATGGGCTAGATGAGTGATGGGTACTAAGGAGGGCACTTGTGATGAGCACCGGGTGTTGTACGTAAGTGATGAATCACTGAATTCTACTGCTGAAACGAACATTGCGATGTATGTTGGCTAAGTAAAGTTTAAATGAAAACAACAACAACAAAAAGAAAATGTTATTAAGAAAGTCATAAGAGAAAATCCATTTCCAGTACTGCACAGTATATTTATAAAAAAAAAAGGGGGGGGGGGCGCCTGGGTGGCGCAGTCGGTTAAGCGTCCGACTTCAGCCAGGTCACGATCTCGCGGTCCGTGAGTTCGAGCCCCGCGTCGGGCTCTGGGCTGATGGCTCAGAGCCTGGAGCCTGTTTCCGATTCTGTGTCTCCCTCTCTCTCTGCCCCTCCCCCGTTCATGCTCTGTCTCTCTCTGTCTCAAAAATAAATAAAACGTTAGAAAAAAAATCTGCGTATAAGTGGACCCGCGTTGTTCAAACCTGTGTTGTTCAAGGGTCAACTGTACTTGTTTATGAGGTGGCCACCCACTTAGTACAATTCTGGGAGACAAGTTGAGGACCACAGGTTTGGAAACACTAGTGATCAAGAGCATAAGCTTTGGAGTCCACCAGATCTGAGTTTGTACCCTGGCACTGGCATTGCCACTTCCTAGCTGCTCCTTTTGACTCAGACAAGTTATTTAACCTCTCTGTTCCTCAGGGTTCCTCCTCCATAAAATGGAGATGATAATAATAGTCCTTTAATTTTGCCAGCAGAAACAGACACCATGACCCACTTTCTAGACATGCATGATGTTGAAGCCTGAGACTGTAGAGACACTTCTGAGCAGCTCTAACTTATTTCGGAGCTCCTCTGTAACTTGAGCACTACACGGAGTTGGGCAAGTTGAAAAACAAAATGTTTCTCTGGCCTCCCACTCTCCCCTCCCGATATCTGCATTCACTGTCCCAGGTTCACGCTTAGAGAGGGAACGGAAAATATGATTGAGCCTAAAAGGGGAAACAACTAGCAATGCCAGTAAACGGACAATCGAGACTCAGCTGAGGCCATGCCACAAGACGGCTGTTTTTATCTGAAGCCCACCGATAAGGGCTTGCTTTTTTGCTTCCTGGTCTGGCATGAATCCCTTGATTCCTGAGGCCCCCAAGGTTGAAAATAGCCTAGCCACCTGCCAATGGTCGGTATATTTTTAGGACCAGCAGGATTGGAAACAGGGCTCTGTATGCCTGGAACTCGAGCCAGGCTGCTGGGTGGGTCTCTCACCTCCATTGGGTCACTAGGTCCAGAGCTGTTGGATCAAATCCAGCCAGTCACGGAAGAGAAGAAGGAGTTCTGAGAGGAGGTGAGGTTTGTCCATGTTAGTGGGGGGAACGCAGGGAGAAGAGGGTGGGTAGGAGCCCTTCGCTGGTGGATATTTGGATAAAGGATGTAGGAAGATTGTGTAAAGGGTAGGACCCCACGGCAAGCAAAATGCACAGCATTAGACACTTTCTTTGTTTAAAAAAAAGTATAGTTAGGGGTGCCCGGGTGGCTCAGTCGGTTAAAAGTCTGACTCTCAATGTCTGCTCAGGTCATGATCTCATGGTTTGTGAGCTTGAGCCCCGTGTTGGGCTCTGTGCTGATGGCACCAGAGCCTGCTTGGGATTCTCTCTCCCTCCCTCTCTCTCTTTCTGCTCCTTCCCCACTTATACTCTCTCTCTCTCTCTCTCAAAAAAAAGTTAAAAAAATATAGTTAAAATTGATCTTATTGTCTTTTACCAATCTCTCAAACAAAAAGGCCAATACACTTGAAACTGTCCAAATACTGGGTGTTTGTCAAATTATAACAGACAGATCCAAAGATTTTGTTCTCTGCTTCCTCTTATCCCCATCTCGCTCAAGAGAAAAACGAATCCTTCTGGTCTCACCGTGGTGATTTATCTCATGAGCGATTTCTCCAAGTCATTCGCCCAAACCAACATAGTCCTCCTAAGCAAACACACATTCACAGAAAGGGAAGACATGAATAAATGAGAGTAGAACAGGAGGGCCGCAGTTAATCTGGGAGATAGAACACATTTCCAAGAAAGTAATAGGATTAAAGCTAATTGTACACAAGTGTTCATGGCAGCTTCAAACTAGAAACAGCAGCTTCAAACTAGCTTCAAACTATAAACAGCAGAAATGCCCACCAACTGGTGAATGGATAAACAAGCTGTGGTAAATACATACGATGAAATACTACTCAGCAATAAAAGGGAATGAACTATTGATACACACAACACCATAGGTGAGTCTCAAAATAATTACGCTGTCAAAGAAGCCAGAGCAAAATAAACACAACACACTGCATGATCCCGTTTATGTAAGTCTCTAAAAAAGGCAAACTATGTATATTAAATATGTACAGTATTTTGTATGTCAATTACATCTCCGTAAAATCATTTAGAAAAATTTTCATTCCAGTCGAGTTCACGTAGTGTCATATTAGTTTCAATAAAGTCATTTTTCTTTTTCTTTTCTTTTAGAGAAAGAGAGAGTGAGCAGGGGAGGGGGCAGAGGGAGGGAGAGAGAGAGAGAGAGAGAGAGAGAGAGAGAGAGAGAGAGAAACTTAAGCAGGCTCCACGCTCAACATGGAGCCCAATGCAGGGCTCGATCCTACGACCCTGAGATCATGACCTGAGCCAAAATCAAGAGTCAGATGCTTAACCGACTGAGCCACCCAGGTGCCCCCGAGTCATTTTTCTAAAATGCAAACTAATCTACAGTGACAAAAAGCAGATGAGTGGTTGACTGGAGAGTGGGGGGAAGCAGGGAAGCAGGGACTAAACAAGGTCATGAGGAAATTTTGGGGCGGATACATATATGTTCATTGTCTTGATTGTGCGGATGGTTTCACGGTTGTGTACATATGTCAAAACGTGTCAAACTGTACACTTGAAGTAAGTGCAGTGTATTGCACACCCATTATACTTTAATTGATCTATTTGGAGAATATGGTTTTTAAATTGACTTTGGCCCCCGAAGGATGCATAGTGGGAAGTCATGGTGCTGATGTGTAGCATAGGGTGATGTGGGAAGAGAGCACTCCGGGCAGAGGGAAGGACACGCGAAGTTTCTGAGTGGGGGACCGGGGATTGACCCATCTGAGGAGTTCAGAAAAGTTCCGTCTGGAAGGAGTTGAGAGATCCAGGGGGAAAGTGGCAGGAGATGAGGTGAGTGAGGACAGCAGGGGCTGGGTCGCGGAAGGCGGCACGTTCATCTCTTCTTTTAGCCAATGTTTGCTGAGTGCTTCCTATGCGCCAGGAGCTCTTCTGTTAGGGACGGTTTCAGTTTTCTAGGGCTGCCATAACAGAGCACCTCAGGCCGGGGGGCTTAGACCGCAGAAATTTAATTTCTCAGGTTTCTGGAGGGAGAAGTTGGATATCGGGGCGTCGGCAGGGTTAGTTGCTTCTCAGGCCTCTCTCCCTGGCTTGGAGATAGCTGTCTCCTCCCTGTGTCCTCACGTGGTGTTCCTCTGTACACATCTGTGTCTTAATTTCCTCTTCTTGTGAGGGTACTAGTCATGTTGGATTAGGGCCCACAAATGTGACCTCATTTTACCTTAGTTACCTCTTTAAAGGCCCTCTCTCCAGTATGGTCACGTTCTCTGGTACTGGGGGTCAGGATTTCAACATACGAATTTTAGGCGGGGCACACTTCGGATCATAACAGGGATAAAGCTGTGTACCCAACAAAGATGCAGGGTCTCCTAGAGGGGGTCTCATTCTACAGGTGGGAGACAGAATAAACAACAGTCATAATAAAGTACCCGGACTGTTGGAAAGTGATAACCACGGTGGGGGGAAAAAGTAGGGCAGCAGGATGAGAGATTGGGAATATGAGCTGTGTAACAGAAGGTGGAGGGGGGACGGAAGTAAAGGAGAGTTACAAGTTTTGTTTTTTATCCTGGAGGAAAATGGGAAGCTATCGAAGGGGTCTACACGGCAGTGTGACATGGTGTTTGTTTGTTGAAAAAGATCACTCTGCTCCCAGAAAATAGAATGAAGACTTGGGGAGGCAGGTGGGAGAATATGGCAATAGCCCAGATTCAGGGTCATACCGCCCTGAATTAGGGTGGTAGTAGGGGGTGGGATGATGTGAATAGGTTTAAGATATGTTAAGAAAATTGACCCAATAGGATTTGGTGATTGACTGAATGTGGAGGGTGAGGAAAATGGACTCAATAAGGATGATTCCTAGGATCGGGTCTTCCATAACCAGCTGGATGATGGTGTCATTCACCGGGATCAGGAACACTGAAAGACGACCTGGTTTGGGAGAGAGGATCATGAGTTTGATTTTGGATGTGGTGAGTAAAACGCCTGTATTTGGATATCCCAAGTGGAGATATCCGACGGTCAATTAGATATGTGGGCCTGGGGGTGCCTGGCTTGCTCAGTCGGAAGAGCGTGTGACTTGGTCTCAGGGTTGTGAGTTCAAGCCCCACGTTGTGTGTAGAGACTACAAATAAATACAACTTAAAAAAAAAAAAAAAGATACGTGGGCCCGGAGGTCAGAAGAAATGCATGGACTGGAGGCATAGGTCTGGGAACCAGCAACAGAAATAGTAGAGGCAATGGGAGTGGGTGAGATCCACCATGCCTGGCAAGACTACTTTATTTCTCTATTCTACTTGCTTTCCCGATTTCAGCAATGACAACTTCACACTTTCTCCACCTTCTTCGAAACTCCTACTACCCCTGCTCAACCAACACACAAACACACCACCTCCATCATCAACTGAGTCCCAGATCCCAACCTCTTCTCCTGAATCTTGCCCACTACTCCCTCTCTCTTCTGTATCTTCAGTCAATACCTCTTAATTTTCTCCATGCCATCATTATTTATACATGCTCACGCCTTTCACGTGTCTCGAACAAATTTCCTTGACCCTACTTCCCCCTCCAGCTATTATTCTATGTTTTCCCCTTCATTGTTTTTTTTAAATGTTTATTTATTTATTTTTGAGAGAGAGAGAGAGACAGAGAGATGAGGGGAAGGGCAGAGAGAGAGACAGGGAGACAAAGAATCCCAAGCAGGCTCTGTGCTCGAACCCACAAATTGTGAAATCATAACCTGAACCGAAATTAAGAGGTGGATGCTTAACCGACTGAGCCACCCAGGCATCCCTCTTCATTGTTAAACTTCTCCCAAGAGCTGTCTATTCTCACTGCTTCCCTTTTCTTTTTCATTCGCTTCTCAACCTACCTTAACCTGTATCCCACCCCCACCATCCACCGAAATTTTTCAAGAAAGATGGCAGGACCTCCATGTTCCTACATCTACTGGGAATCGTTTGATTCTGATCTTTGATATCTCAGGGGCATTTGTCACAGTCGATAGCAGTTCAGAACAAAGACTGTTCTCTGAAATACCAGACGCACACTATTAATTTATGCAAAAAAGTATCTGACAAATGCTCAAGTCCAAATGACCACAGCTTGTCATTCTTTCAGGTGAAAGTCAAGTTACATGAAGAAAGCAGCGAGTGGAGTTTGCAACTCCACTGAGCCAGTTCTGTTTTTTTGAGACTACCATCATACTTTCTATTTTTAAAAGATTATATTTTGGGGGCGCCTGGGTGGCTCAGTCAGTGGTTGAGCCGCTCAGTCGGTGGTTGAGCGTCCGACTTCGGCTCAGGTCATGATCTCACGGTCCGTGGGTTAGAGCCCCACATCAGGCTCTGTGCTGACAGCTCAGAGCCTGGAGCCTGGTTTGGATTCTGTGTCTCCCTCTCTCTCTGCCCCTCCCCTGCTCATGCTCTCTCTCTCTCTCCCTCTCAAAAATAAATAAACATTAAAAAATGTTTTTAAAAATGTCCACACAGGAACAAAAAAAGACTACTATTATGCAAATAGTTTTGACCTTGTGGGACTTTGGAAAGGGACCTCCTGGGGACAACAATTTGAAAATCATTCTTTTGGATTCATCAAAGTTTACCCCTAAACTGATGAATCACATTCCCTGAGAAGTGGATAGTGGGAAACAGTGGGTTCTGTTAACATGGAAGAAGGAACAGGATCGTGTTGATAGTGTTAAACAACAAAAATTCAACTGAGTAAACTCAAGGATGTAATTGGCTCTATTCAGCGATTTCATGAATCAGGCAGCATCCCTTCTAGCAAACAGAAGCATGCTCCGGGTAGTAATACAAAAATGGAAGGCTTTTATAGGCAGAAATGGGTGGGACAAGGAAGTTATTAGCAAAAGAAGAAAAGATTTATTCCAAGCAAAGTCACTTTTATCGTGCAGATTACCTCACTAGTGCTGATCAGGACATTCCAGACTGATTGGTTTAAAACTCCACTCCCGGGAGAGGTTGAAACTGTAATTAGGTGTTAAGGCCTGGTGGAGCTTAACATAAGTGACTTCATTTGGGACCTTTGGGCTTTTGTTTCTTTCTAACAACAGCCACTCAAACGTCCCTTCATTGTGAAACGAAACCAAACCAAACAGGTGGTGTGGGATAATTAAGGGAACAATGGCCTAATGAGATGTTTGAATTAAGATATATTTCTGCTGCTTACAAGAGTAATCTAGAGCAAAACTGTTGGAGTGGGTGGCTGAGTGGAGGAGCGGGGTCTTTGGAAACAAGGAGATCAAAGGTAATGGGTGGGTTGGCCATGTGGACATTGGAGGCCCCCAGCAAAATGGCGGCAGGGCTTACAGTAGTAAGGAAGACTAAGAGCCAGTCGTTAAAGTCTCCAGTGGATATAGAAGAGTGGCCAGAAGTTAGTCAGTCACAGGGACCAAGATGAGGAGGCATTAGCACAGCTGAACAGAATGGACTTCAAAGGAGGGAGCAATGTTTGACAGCGGTGTTCCCCAATGTGGAGGACACTAACCGCACCTCCCAGCCTATGGAATATGTTGTGTTGCGAAGGCTGCAAGGGAAATGGTGCCCTCAGAGGGAAATCAGGTTTCCATTAAGGTAAGGGGGTGGTGGGGCGCCTGGGTGGCTCAGTCGGTTGAGCCTCCGGCTTGGGCTCAGGTCATGATCTCACCGTTTGTGAGTTCGAGCCCCGCGTCGGGATCTGTGCCGACAGCTCAGAGCCTGGAGACTGCTTCAGATTCTGGGTCTCTCCTTCTCTCTGGCCGCCCCCCCCCCCCATGCTCATGCTCTGTCTCTCTCTCAAAAATAAATAAACATGAAAAAAAAAAAGGTAAGGAGGTGGAAAAAATTGTTCAGAAAAGGTGTTGAGAATATAAAGAGTGATAGTTATGTAGCGGCCATTCCAGAATAGGCATGATGGAAGTTTTTGGTTGCTGAGAGAAGAGTAGAACTTTGGGTAACAAGAGAAGAAACAGTATTATGTTGAGGAGTATACTTGGGAGATGGGGGAGAGGGAATATATGACTAGAGAGACTTAGATTTGGGAAAACACCTCTGAAAATAAGTCTGTAACTACCCTAGATTTAGCCCTGACAGCCTCGGGGAGGACCAGACTATAAAAATTAATAAAGGGAGGGGCACCTGGGTGGCTCAGTCGGTTAAGCGTCCGACTTCGGCTCAGGTCACGATCTCATGGTCCGTGAGTTCAAGCCCCGTGTCAGGCTCTGTGCTGACAGCTCAGAGCCTGGAGCCTGCTTCGGATTCTGTGTCTCCCTCTCTCTCTGACCCTCCCCTGTTCATGCTCTGTCTCTCTGTCTCAAACATAAACATTAAAAAAAAAAATTAATAAAGGGAAACCTCACTAAACTAGGGTCAGGAGGTTGGACCGGGTGGGGGTGGGGGGCTCCCACACCCTACCATTCCTCTCAATTACAGGCTCAACAGGAAGAGAAGGACCTTGCACATGGCTACTGCTTTACTACCCCAGCAGGAGGAAGGAAGTCTTCCTCTTCCCCTTACACCCCGGCAACAGCCCAACCAATGAGAGGCAGTCACAGCTCAACCAATGAGAAGCCACTATACTTCCAACTCCCAGTTTACTCCAATGGACTTCTTGTTTACAACCACCCTTCCAACTGCCCCCCTTTCCTCTATAAAAGAGCCTTCCTAAGCTTTGTTCTCCTGACTTGCCTATGGTTTTGCTGCAGCTTCCTTGTCCCAGATTGCAATTCTCTGCTATTCCTGAATAAACACATTTTTTTTTTTTTTGCTGGTAAAATAACTGGCAGTTTATTTTTTTTATTTTTATTTTTTAATTTTTTTTTCAACGTTTTTTATTTATTTTTGGGACAGAGAGAAACAGAGCATGAACGGGGGAGGGGCAGAGAGAGAGGGAGATACAGCATCGGAAACGGGCTCCAAGCTCCGAGCCATCAGCCCAGAGCCTGACGCGGGGCTGGAACTCACGGACCGCGAGATCGTGACCTGGCTGAAGTCGGACGCTTAACCGACTGCGCCACCCAGGCGCCCCTATTTTTTAAGGTTAATAAGACAGACCTCGACGAATTCAGCCTAGATTTGGAGAAAGAGGCCATGAGGTTACCAAGGCCTGAGGATTTTGGGGTGGGATGGAGTGGGATGGATGGGAACTGACAGGCTTGTATTTTGTTAGACTGAAGGACACTTCATTTGTTTTTTCAGAACAAAGGAATATCTGCCTCAGAGAAGTATGCAAATTCATACCTCTTAAGAGATGGAAATGTTTCCAGCTTTGAAATTAACTTGTCCTGTTTCTAACAATCTCATTCAAGTTATTTAAAATTGTAGGGGCTTCTGCCAGAGCACTTATTCAGTTACAACAAATCACCATTAAGTGCTATAAATTGTTTTAAGAAAGACTATGAGACTATTGTCCTCAGTGGGACCAAAAAGATCCAGGATTGTTCTCGGTTTAAATATTTTAAGATAGTGCTCCAACCTACCAAACAAACAGACAAAAAGGATTTGGTACCTATATCTAAATCATCTCTACAGATTTAGCCTGAATAAAGTCACTTGGTTTGTCATGATGCTTTAAGGTAATATGACCACAACTAATTACTTCCATAGTGGTCAATGTTACCTAAAATGCTGCTGCACTGGTAGATGACTAAAGGCAAGGAAGTGGTTTGCTTTCCTGATGAGTAAATTACCATAGCAGTGTTTTCTTGCTTATTTTCAGAGGCTTGCTAATGTGACCACAGATGAGTAGCAGAGAACCCAAAGCTCCTTGGTCCTTTGCAATCACAAACAGACAGGCAATCACGGGCTCTCCATCACTGCCAAGAATATACAGTTCCGGAAGCTTGAATACCACTGGCCAAAGTGTATTTTGATGACCTCGTCATTTGTAAATTTTGTTTTTATGGGTTAAATATAGTTTTATTTGGAGGTTTTGCTTCAAAGACTAGGCGCTTATTTGGGTATGTGTAACCAGATTAAACCAGAATTGGCTTCTTAAACATGGACTGTGGGTGTTTTCAATGTTGGAGTTCATTTATTTAGTAACGTTACTCATCCAAATATATGTCTAAACTTTGATTTTACTCCCAATGCCAACATTAAAAATAACTTTCATGGTGTTGTATAGAGAACCTCAACAGTTATATAATCACTCCCATTTTACAGATAAGAAAACTGAGGCTATAAGAGGCAAACTTGCCCAAGGTCACACACAGCTCGGCAAGGGCCAGAGATGAGGTTTTCACCCAGATCTGAATGCTTCTTGTCAATGCTCTTAACCACGGCACTGCAGCATAGTGTGCCTGCCTCCTGTAGTGGACATTTGGAAAAATACTTAAAACTGGATTACAGGGCTGTCACTTTTGAAGTACGAAATCCCATGGTCTGGAGTGAAGTATAATTACATACAAGCTACGTCTTAAGTATGTGTTTTGCAGGATCTCCTTGCCATGGTTTACTCATCCCAGTCGTTAAACTCATCTGTGCGTGTGTGATGAAATGTTCCCAGATGTGCTGTGGCGTGGGTGCTTACCTTAGAAACATTGTTTTCAGGTATATTAGTGCAGTCTGCCTTCCAAGTTTGCCCATGAAGTGAGCAGATGAGCAGGTGGGTGTGACAAGTTAAACATCTAGGAGCCCTGATGAAATTTTAGGTGCTGCCTTTTGGCATGTTCCTTCAACAGGGTGTCCCCAAAGTCTAAGAGCAGCTTAAAAAATATATATAAATATATTTTATGGCGTACCTACCAGCTTACTAGAGAGAAAAGTCCCAGATTGGCCTGCCATTGATGAGAGAAGCCAAGGAGTTAAGCATGAAGCGTTGGGTCACAAGGAGTGCAGGCTTTGGAAAGGAGCAGAGTACAAAGGTGAAGACAGCAGGAGAGCAGGAAGCTACTTCGTACCATGTGGGATCTTCCCGACAACCCTTCAAATTTTCAGCAAAGTTACCGAATTTGGAAAATGCTGAATGTGTCAGGATTTCAGGTGGGAAGTGGTGAGACCCACCTGGGTTTGCTGTGGGAACCATGTTTCTGTGCTTGATTCTAGAAGAAACAAAATGGCACATACAAACGTCAGAGAGCACAGAGGCGCTGATGTATGGAGGACGTAAAAGCATGGAGATCCCCCGGGAGGGTCCTGAGATATAAGCTGGAATCGGGGGTAACCTAAGCCAGTGTCTGGGCTATCCCACCATTAGATAGTATGGACCCCCCCTTGAGTTTTTGTTGTCGACTTGACCAGTGTCGGTAGCCCGTGGTTTTTATTTCTTCTTTCATCATCTCTCAGATTCTCCATAATAAGAAGTAACATGTCCTAAAGGCCTTCGATGCTGTAGTCTCTTTATAAGCATGCATTATTTCCTCTCTTCAGGCCATCTGAATGAAAGTTTTACAGATGAAGGATTTGAGCCCAGGGAAGTTAAGACTTACCCCAGTTTCCATAGCTCATGACTACACGCTTCTTCCTGTAAACCACACCACCTCACACGCGTCATTCCACAGTCGTCGTCTACAGTCAAAAGGAACTCCTGAACTTTGCATCTTTCCCCTGAACTTAACTAAGCCTGAGACCATCTCCTTGTCTTGGTCAATTTTCTCTAGTGTGGTAAACAGCCTTGTGTAACCGTGTTGTAACCTGACAGGTGCAAAGAGTACAGGTGCCCTGGTTGCCACAACAGAAGGTAAAAATCATCCCACAGGCTCACTAAGTCACAGGCTCCTCTTGGTGTCACCGAGGCCACGACAAGCTCCTGGAGCATGAAAAATGCCCCCGCCATTTCAAGAATAAAAAACAAAATCATTCATACGCAGTGTTGACATCGAGCAGGCAATTCAATAAATGTTCTTGACTAATTGGTAACTTAGTAATTTTTATAATATGGGTCATTGGGTGAAGGGGATGGGAAATACAGAACCATGTTTCTGTGCTTGATTCTGTATGTTTGGGTGAGGACTCAGGGCAGGAGAAAAGTCTATTTCCAGGACCTCGAGCAGATATTTCTGGCCAGGCCTGCCACAGACTCGTTGTAGCCCAACAACCTCATTGTACAGATGGCTGAATTTCGAGGCCCAGGATAAAGAAAGGGATTTATACAGCTAAAGAAACTCACACAGGGGTGCCTGGGTGGCGCATTCGGTTAAGCGTCCGACTTCAGCCAGGTCACGATCTCGCGGTCCGTGAGTTCGAGCCCCGCGTCGGGCTCTGGGCTGGTGGCTCGGAGCCTGGAGCCTGTTTCCGATTCTGTGTCTCCCTCTCTCTCTGCCCCTCCCCCGTTCATGCTCTGTCTCTCTCTGTCCCAAAAATAAATAAAAACGTTGAGTTCCATTGTCCCGCTAATTAGCTGTATGAGTTTCTTTTTTTTTTCAAACTGTCTCTCTTCTCTGCCACCAAATGCCTGCTATTAGGATTCCTATTTTGTTTTCTCCAAAATGAGTTATGGCAAGAATGAACAGGAGAGGAGCTCTGGGCAAAGGCTTCCAAAAGGAATAGCAACACACTATGTCTGAACAGTCTAGAAGTAAAGGCATGGCCTTTAATGCCTTTGTATGCCTGGATTTGCCATGTGTCTGGACTGTCAGCAGGTAAGAATGCAGTTGAAGCCTTGTTGATGTTCGACACTGTTTTAGCGACATCTTCCAGCCCCAGCCCCTGTCTCAAGGTAATGGGAGAGCCAAGCAGTATTCCCCACCCCTTTCAGAAGGCCTTTCTCAAACTGACCTCAAAAGGCTATGAGCAATCCGTTTCCCCCGAGTCCTAATCCCAAGATTGCCAGTGCCAATGCCTAGCAAGCAGACTGCCTCTCTCCCGAATTAGTTACCCTCGGCTCTCCCAAAAGGGAGACCATTCGCTCTTGAACAGGCAGTTGCTGACCGATGACTCTGTGTGGCATGAGGCGAGGATGTGAGGATACAGAGTTGACTTGTGGCTGCCCTCGATGAGCTCCCAGTCAAGTACGTGAAGCAGACAGTAAGCAATTTCACAGATCCGCCCAACATAAGTACTTACAATACATCAGGCACAATGCCACGTCCTTTGGATGCAAGGATGGACAGGACCAAATCCAGCCCTCTTCACCTCAGAGACAAACAGGAAAACAATGACAATAACAGTGTTTAACTGCCGTGAAAGAGCTCAGCTCTGGAGCTGGGGGGAAGGAAGTCTGAAGAGAGGGATCTAAAGGGAGTGTTGTTCACAAAACCACCGTGGCACTGAGAAAATTCTGGGAAACCACCAATTGGACTGAGGCAACAAAGGCCTCAAAATGAAAGGCGTAACACTTTGTCTTAAGTGTTGTCTTAAGAGCTGCAAGCTCTCTGGCCCCAAGCCAGCTTCTTAGAACTCCAGGCAAGGACAAGGAACTTCAAGGGGAAGGTTTTGCCGATACTAAATTGCAGGCACAATTGTGACGCAGGCTGAAATCTGTCCTTCTGGAGCCTCCTCCAAAGCTCTTCTCCAGTTGTGATTTCTCCCTGCCTGAAAAGACCTGCCCCAGAAAGAGTCCCAAACCAATTCATTCTGATAGGTGAACAACTGGTAAAGGCTGTGTCTCCCAGACCTGCCTGGGGATCAACCAGTCACCTGGCGTCACTCCTGACGGCACTGTTGACCTTTTCTCCTGGTGTAATACTGCGAGTTATAATAAGTAATATATATTTGGTCTACCTCCCCAATTCTGGCACAAAGCTCCTAAAACTCTCGGAATTTCCTAGGTGATGAGAGTGATAAAGGTGTCTTGATACTTATCAACCCCCCTTCAACCACCCGTGAGCTTGTGTCAATGAAGTAATTTTTGGAAAAGCACTAAGGACAGGGGAACCAACCACGTGACTGGAAGGTTGAGCCTTTCAGTCCTACCCTGCTGACCTCTCCGGATGGGAGAGGGGCTGGAGGTTGAATCAATCACCAATGGCCAGCGAGCCAATGATTTAATCAACCATGCCTGTGCAATGAAGCCTCCACAAACCTCCTCAAGGACAGTGTTCTGAGGGCATCCAGGTTGGTGAACTGGAACCCTTCCACATGTCACCACGCTGGGCCCGAAACTCCACAGGTACGGATGTTACTTTGTGCAGGACCTCACCTTAAGTATCCTCTCATAGCCTCTGTAAGACACTGGTAATCTAGTAAACTGGTTTCCTGAGTCCTGTGAGCTGCTCCAGCGAATCAACTGAACCCAAGGAGGGGGTCCCAGGAACCTCTGACTTATTGCCAGTTAGTAAGAAGTATAGGTAACAACCTGGACGTGCCACTGGCATCTGAAGTGGAGGGCAGTCTTGTGGGACCGAGCCCTTACCCTGTGGGATCTGCCGCTGTCCCCAGGTGGAGAGTGTTACCCTTAGTAAATAAAAATACCCATTATGTTGCTAACAAAAAGTGGGCTTATTTAGGAACAGCAGAGAATTGCAACCCGGGACAAGCAAGCCACGACAAAAACCATAGGCAAGCAAGTCTAAGGAACAAAGCCAATGAAGGCTCTTTTATAGGGGGGGGGGGGGCAGTTGGGAGAGCGGTTGTAAAGAAGAAGCCCATTGGAGTAAACTAGGAGTTCCAAGTACAGTGGCTTTTCATTGGCTGTGTTGTAACAGTCTCTCATTGGCTGGGCTGTTGCCGGGGGAGGAGGAAGCCTTCCTTCCTCTGGCCCGGATAGTAAAGTAGTAGCCACAGTGCAAGGTCCACCTCTTCACGTTGGATCCACAATTGACCAACAGTGGTAGGGTGCGAGAGCTGCCCCTGCCAAACCTCCCGACTCCATCTAAGTGAGGTTTTCCTTTAATGATTTTCACGATAGTGTCAGAATTGAGATGAACTGTAGGACACCCAGCTGGTGTCAGAGAATTGCTTTGGTGGTGTTGAAAAAAAACCCCCACTTTAGAATTGTTGGGGCAGAATTTTATCCGGGGATTTTTATTGAGTGGATCTGGGGTAGGTTCTGGGAATGTTCTTAACAAGGGCTCCAGGTGATGAATCTTCTTCCCTTCAGGCAAATTGTGGAAACCATGAAGTAAAGCATTATCCTCAGGAATTTGCAATGAAGGCTTTGATTCCTAATGTGGGATCTCAAACACACCCACCTAAGTAGTAGAGTGTAAAGGTTTTTAATAATAAAACAGAACTTACATTTGAAGAGCATCCTATAGTTACATTATCACACCTGCTATAAATGTTACCACATTAGAACCTCCTAAGAGCCTAGTAAACTGGGTAGGCCAGGGATTCTTGTCCCCATTTTAGGGATGAGGAAACCCGCCAAAGTGTAGCTTGTAATATAATTAGAGCAAAAACAAATACGCATTAAGTGATGCAAGAACAACGCAAAGCCAGATGCCTAACTTTGCAACAGCATATTTTATAACACGGTATTCAAAGTCCGAAGGGATATAGAGCCCAAGGGTAGCCTGAAGCAAATAGGAATCCAAAGCCTCCCAAAGGGGGAGAGAGTTCTACATCTGGAAACTGTTATTTTCTATGTCACCATGAAATTTGTCTACACTGAATTCTCATGTGAACTGTGCCAGTTACATTTTCCACAACCACATATTATACCACAAACCAGTCTGACCTGCAAGGGAAGTACAAGCTTTGGGCCTTTTGCAATTGCAATGCTCTGCTGTCTAACCAGTTTGTTTTTGCAGAATGACATGTGGCTGGGTCAAGATGAAGACGTCCTAGTGAAGCCTTGCCTAGGCTCCCTTCTGGGCCTACTTTGGGCTTCAGATACAGTGGAGTCGAAGGATATCATTTCATCCAATTGTACTGATGTCTTTTCTGGATTAGGCATTGTGCCGGCAGCTGTGGGTCACTCTGAGGAATTCATAGTCTAGGTAGGAGAGAAAGGAAGACATAATACACAACCAGTGATTGCCTAAGTCAGGAAGAATTGCAAAGCAGAATAAGCAACGTTCTACGGTGATGGAGCAGGAATCAATAGTTCTCATGGAAGATCCTGGAAGGCTTATTGGAGGAAGTGGCATTTCTGCCGGGCCTTGAAAGAGAGGTAGGCATTCCAAAGAGAGAGAAGGGAATCCAGAAGCAAAGGCATCAGAACTTGTGGCAGCTGTACCTTGCTTATCCTTTCTGAACATCATTAACATTTAATTCCGAGGGTTCCATCTTTAACGATATTTCAAGGGGCCTATGGACAGTACAGTGTGGCTTCCTTTCAAGGGGGAGTGTTTTGGGCAGGCAGTGCTGTCCCAGGACCCGCTGTCTTCCAGGGATGCCTAGTTTATTGGGTTAGAGCATTGTGCGCATCAGAAAACGGTTACAGAAGTCCTTCTATACCACGCTGAAGGATTGTAGGGACTTGCGACACATTGAAAGGTTTTAAGCGGGTAAGTAACAGGTCACCTATACATCTTAGGTAAGATAAATCCCTTTGGTTGCAGTCTGGGAGATGGCGTGAGCCTAGGCAAGAGTGGAAGGAGAGACCCCAGCCGGGAGGCTACTGTAGAGCTCCAAAGCAAAAAGTCATGGGGGCTGCACGGAGCCCATAGCACTGAGGACAAAGTGGAGAAAGGCGGTCAATAAGACGTGTCTCAGAGGTAGAATCAATTAGCCTTGGGTACTCACGGGATGGATGGATGGATGGATGTGTGTGTGTGTGTGTGTGTGTGTGTGTGTGTGTGTGTAGGGAAGAAGGGGGAGGGAATCAAGCGTGACTGCCCGACAAGTGCAAAGAGAGATGAGCTGACCCTCTGTAAGAGTCTCCGGTCTCCTCAAGGGGCGGCGGGAGGGGAGGGGAGGGAAGAGGAAGGACAGGTCCTAGGCAGCAGGAAGAAATCTGGAGCGCGGATTAGGAAGAAACTCAGAAACTCCGGAGGCCAGGTGGCAGTAAGGAGGCTCCGCCCCCGGCTCCGGTCCCGCCCCCGGCTCCACCTCTTCTCCCTCTTCCCACCCACCCCCAACCGCAGCTCATCCTCGAGGGCGGAGAGAGGTGGCATTTGAGTCCTCCGGTATCCCAGCAGGCAGTGCAGCTTAGAGACGCTGACAAAGGACCGGAGGAGCAGTCGCAGCTGCTTTCCGAGGAGCCGGTGTTGCCGAGGTGAGTCCCCCCCCGCCCCCGTCCCGTCACCCACTTCCTCCGACTTCGGGAAGACGTGGAAGTTACGTTGGCGCGAGACCCCGCGCAAAGAATGAGCCGTACCCAACCCCCGGGCTTGGCTCTGTGACTGACGGCGGGGCTCCGCGGCGCCGGGATGCGGGTGGGAGGTGGGAGCGGGCAGATGGAGTCCTTTCTGCCCCTTCTCTGACTGTCAGCTGCCCGGCCGCCCGCGGATCCCGGCTCCGGGGTCGGGCCGGCCCGTGTGTGCCTTTTTCGTGCCTGGGCGGAGGCAGCAGGCTCGGGATCCTCCCGGTGCCTGCCCGGCAGAGTTCGGTTGCCCCGGGGATGCGACTCCAGGGACAACTCTTTGGCGGATGTTTCGAGGAGGACTGCGGGAGGGAGGTTGACTCCCCATTCGGGGTGACACCGACCTCGCCCTGACTCCTCCTTCCCCCCCACCCGGTGGGTCCCCCCCCCCCCCCCCCGGCGAGCAACTGGAAGGAAATCGATGGGGCCGGAGCGAGGCGTCCCGGGATGGCCGGAGGGAGGTGAAAGTGGGGTGGCGAGGCAGGGAGGGAGAGCGAACGCCTTCATGGAATAGTGACGGGGGGCGGTAGTGGAAGGGGTACGTGGCCTGCATCCGTCCCCTTTCCTGGACCTCCGCACGGATCCTGATGGTTGCACCAGCTGCTCGGCTGTAAACAGGCTCACATGACCGGTTTCACATGGAGCCGGCCGGTGTGGGGACGAAGGCTGGAAAGGCTGGGCCCCAGTCAGGTGGAGCTGAAGTCCTAGAACGGACCGTTTGATACTCCCTCTCCTGCCCTCCAGCCCTTAATCAATGTTCTGCGGTTTCGAAGTAACTGACATCTGCCCTCTCCGGACTGAAGTTGCATTTCTGCCCGAGTAGAGTCTAAGAGACCTCACAGCGGGGAGCGAGAGGGCAAATAATAAAAACGGTCCCGATTGTTGACCTCTGAGGGGAATCAGAGATGGACGCAGACCTGGAAAATGGGATCCTTTGGATCTTGCCTAAAAAGCAGCCCTGTTCTATCGGAATGCATTGCGTTCTTAATGTGAATTCCAGACAGAAGGGGAGAAGTCTACTTTTTCAGCCAGGGCACACCTGGAATTTAATACATTCTTGATGATGAAAACCGTGTCCACATTTCCTTTAAGTGCTTGGAAAGCTGCCTGTAAAATGCTATATACAGGATACTGACCAGGGAGTGAACACCAACTTTTAGATTACATACATATTTGATAGAAAGCAGTGGGAAGTTTGGAAAACAGGAAACGGGGCCAAAATGTGCCTTTCAAGTTGTTCACGTCTATATACCCAAACGGCATACAAGATCAAACTAGTTTCTGAAGCATTTCTAGAGCTGTCAAAAATACAAGGTTTACTCAAATACCAGGATGTTGGAAAATCTGGAGTTTCTCAAGTCTGTAAGGGGTAGTGGTGATAGATTCCCTTTACAAGTAATATGTAATTGGATGTAATGGACAACATTCAGTGCAAAGTTACCCCTTGGTAGGCAAAGACAGAAAACAGAACAGGTAGCTTATAAAAGAATGCATGTTTCTCTCCTTGAATTGTTCATGCACATTTTCTTCCCCAATTTTTAATTTTTTTCTCCTGAAGTTTTGACATTTAACTCTAGTTTCTGAAAACGAGAAACTACAAGAAAAGCTTCCCCATCCTCTAATAGCCCAATAAAGTAAGTAATTTGCTACTCTTTGTTTTCTGTTTTTAAAACGTTTAAGATGGAAAATAGAGGAATTTTATTTATTTATTTAAAAAAAATTTTTTTTTCAACTTTTATTTATTTTTGGGACAGAGAGAGACAGAGCATGAACGGGCGAGGGGCAGAGAGAGAGGGAGACCCAGAATCGGAAACAGGCTCCAGGCTCTGAGCCATCAGCCCAGAGCCCGACGCGGGGCTCGAACTCCCGGACCGCGAGATCGTGACCTGGCTGAAGTCGGACGCTTAACCGACTGCGCCACCCAGGCGCCCCAAGGAATTTTAAATGTTGCCTAAAATTTACACGAACCGATTATCCATCCGTGTTGCTCTGAATCTTGTTTTGCCACCTTGTAGTATTCTGGAAAAGCTTGCCCTACAATAAATAGATGAAGTGATTTGCTCTTTGAGGCCCTCTGTTTCCTCATCTATAGTATGAAAGTTTTGTTTTAATCTCCAGGGTGCCTGATTGCTCTCAACTTCCATAAAACAGTGCAGTTTTTGATCGGGAACTATTCTTGGACAAAATAAGTTGGTCAAATAAGCCAAGATATCGATATCAGCTGGAAAACATACGGTACATAATGAGAGGTATCCAGAGTCCTAGTAGAAATAGGAATTGTGCTCAAACTCTCATTAGGTAAATTAGCCATGTGGGTTGTCCCTCTCACCTCTCGATCAGGAAATGGAAGATTTAGCCTCAGCTAAATCCTGCCTCCAAAGTTAGAAATAACAGGTACACCCGACTTTCTTGACCTTCCGGGCATAGTACAAAGTGATTCTTTCATTCATTCCAGCTTCTTCCTGAATTAAGTGGACTGTGTGATCAGTGATGAAGTTAGGATGAAAAGAAGGCTCTAGCAGGGTCTCACCTCGTCCGTGCCTTGGTTGGTTCGATCACCGGAACCGATGCCTACTTTCAGCTTTTCAGCGCTTGAAATTTAATTTTGCCAGCACATCCAGAAATTGTCAGTCAGTCTCAAGGATTGGATTCACACTAACCAAACTCACAAGAGATTTTTATGTTACTATGAATGCCAGTTTACTGACTTCCAGTGAGAAGTCAAACTGCCCAGCTGACCGGAAGACTCGCGTGGAAGCCAGGGCACCGTTTGTTTTTGCCACTGGAAACACAGACATTGCGCTCCACCTCCCCTTTTGCTAGGGACCGTGTGGAACACTTCTTTCAGGAAACGCCTAGTGAGTGGTTGATCCCTCCGGCAAGGCTGCAGCTTTTATCTAAAAACCATTTCAGTCACACCTTTGTATGGATATAGCCTCGGCACCTGATTGAATCTGGGCCACCCGTAAAAGATCTCTAAGCTCTGTTTCCTCTCCATTCCTACTGCCTTCATCTGGGCCCTCGTCTCTTCATGTCACATTCAAGCGTTGTTTGTATTTTCAAGCGTTGTTTGTATTTTCAAGCGTTGTTTGTATTTTCAAGCGTTGTTTGTATTTTCCTGTAACTACTCCGGAGTTGGGAGCCGTGCTTGCCCCGGCGGCGGCAACCGGTGCTCCTGCTTGAGATCTTACCCAGGCAGTTCTCTGCTCCAAACCCGTCAGAGCACCTTCTCATCGCCTGCAGCGTGGTTCTCGAAGCGCGGCCTGCGTCAGAATCATCCGGAGGGCTTGTGAAAGCGCAGGTGACCGGGCCCCACCTCCAGAGCTTCTGGGTCAGTAGGTCTAGCTTGGGACCCAAGAATTTGCCTTGTTAACGAGATCCCGGGTGAAGCTGCTGCCGGTCCAGTACCACATGTTGACAACCACGGGCATCCAGGATCAAGTCTACACCCCCGAACGTGGCTTACAGGATTTTTCACCATCCCTTGCCACTCCCCCATACATGCTATTTTTTAACCACACGCAGTGCCAGAGCTTCATCTTAAGAGTCCCTTTCGTGCTTCGACACATGTTCTTCCGGGAACTCACCCCCCCCCTCTCCACTCCCACTGCAGACTCCTATTTAAGGCACACCGTCACTTTCTTTAGGCCCCTAGAGCTTTTTAATCCACCGGCATTTTAACGCGGTCACATGATACCCTAATTACTATGTATATCTGGTTTTTGTGCTAGACGGAGTTTTTCGAGGGCGGAGACCATGTTTCCATCCTTGCTCCACCTTCCCTAGCACAGTGCCTAGCGTATAATAAGTGCTCAGTTAATGGTCCTTGAATGACTTTGTGACTCTAAAACGTTGGAGAGTGCCGTAGGTAGCAACATAGGTATTTCATATAACGAAGTAATTAATGTGGATTAATAGGGATTTCGCTTTGAGAATTGCACATACATCTCGAAATAACGGAAGATCTTGAGATCTTGTAAAACAAAGTTGGAAATAACTAGTTTAAGAAAAATGTGTTTCTTTAAAAAAATGTGTATTTATTTTCGAGAGAGCGTGAGCAGGGGAGGGGCAGGGGTGGGGGGACAGGGGATCTGAAGTGGGGTCTTGGCCGACAGCAGCGAGCCCCATGCGGGGCTTGAACTCGCGAACCACGAGACCATGACCTGAGCTGAAGTTGGACGCTCAACTGACTGAGCCACCCAGGCGCCCCTAAGAAAAATATTTTTAAAAAGATGCTACTGGAGGGCATCTTTATTTTATTTTTTTTAATCTCAAAACATACACTACTCAACTTTTACAGTATATAGACTGCTGTGAAGTCTTACTTCGGTAAGACCTCAAAGTACGTGGAAAACCTAGAAAATGTGTAAAAACCAAATAGCCTAATATTTGTACAATGAACCATTTAACCTATAGTGAACAGCAGAACAGTGCCTGTGAAACACCTGACTTCAGGAATGTACCAGCCCTTAAAAATCCTAACAGACAGTACTGGAAATTTAAAGAGGAAGAGAGCCGAGTCGATGAAATGGGAAGGAAGAAGCGGTTTTAACACTGGCGAGACTAGAGCAAAAGAACTCACTGCTCTTAACTGTTTAGTATTTAGCTGGCCACTGGCAGGCCTGCACCAAATATGGCAGAAGGAGATAGTTCCTGTGCCCAGATAAAAGGGAGCGGGCCCAGGGGTGGAGCCAGAACCCTGATCAGAGTAAACACGAGAGCTGGAGAGAGGGGGTCCGTAGCTGGTACACTGGAGCCAAGCAGACGGGTCACTTCACTTGTTTCTGGGGAAGTCTGCTTCAGGTTATCCTTAACCGTTTCAAACCTCAACCCACTTTCTGCACAAGAATCCCCAAGGGCCACTTACTCCATTTGATTTTCTCACAGCCTCCCGTGTCCCCCCAAAAAGGTGGGGTGCAAATGACACTATGCCTTTAAAGTGGTTTCTGTCTGCAATCTCCATTTTGAGTCTGTAGTGGGCAAAGGTTTGGAAATTCCCACTTCTCTCCGAGTCTTCTCTTTTCCTTCTGGTCAATTGAAAGGGAGGAAAACAGAAAAAAAAAAAAAAAAAATCACACTGTGGGGGGTGCCGGTCTCCCTGGACTGATAGTGGAGAGTATGTGAGGACTTTATGTGTTTAGACTTTTGTGTGAGTGTGTGTGTGTGTGTGTGTGTGAGAGAGAGAGAGAGAGAGACAGAGAGACAGAGAGAGACAGAGAGGGAGGGAGAGAGAGAGTAGTTTACAAACTGGTCACAAGGTGGTGTACAGGCATCGGATTTTCTTTCAGATTTTCGTTCATGGTCGTATCCCTGTGCCTTTGTACAGAGGAAAAGGACAAGGCCGTTCCTGCATCGCCAGCTGCCAGCTGCACTGTCTCCCCGTAAGGCTGGGGCTCTTCGGGAACCTAGGCGGCCACTGAGGGGCCAGGGCTGATGACAAGGGAGAGGGGCAGGAGAGCGGGCGGGAGGTGTGGGGAGAGACAGCTGGGAGCGCGTGTTCTCTGTTCTCTCACCTGAACCCCTGGCAAGCAGCCACCATAGATTTACTGCTCCCTTAACTGGGATCCTTTCCCTGTCTTTTATGGACAAAGTGCGCTCAGCTGTGAGGTACAGGAATGTTCCTTGATGGGGGAGACTGTTATCAGTAGACGCCCGTAGGCAAAGCTGCTAAGTGCCCGAGGTTGGGTCCATGTAGGATGCCCCCAAACCCAAGCCGACAAAAAACCCACAGAAACACAATATGGCATTATGCTTGAAGTCTGGGCCGTCAGAAGTAATCCACACAAAGCCAATGTCAGGATATGCCACGACTACAGTAAGTACAGTAAAAGATCACGTGACAAAATCAGTGAGATCTGTATAGATCAGGGACGTAGAGGGGAGACCACAAAGGGGAAATCTGAAGTAGGCTTTGAAGAATGCAGAACATTTTGGTGTCCAGAGAGGAAGAATAAAATAAACCTTGGGTACCCATGCCCTAGTGAATAGCTACTGACAGCTGTAACTGTTCTGTCATAACCCGGAAAAGAAAGCGTGCTCAACTTAGTAAGTGAAATCGGCTCTCGGTTTCTTTGTAAAACTGAAAAGGAAACACACACACATCAGGACTTGAATTTGGGATCCTCCTTTTGAGAGCTCTTCTCTCCTGGAAAAGCAGGGAGCTTTTGTAGAGATGAGGGCACCTGTGACAGTGAGCGCACCGGAGGCAGGACTTTGGGAATGAGACCCAGAGGAGATGGTTACTGTACAGGGAAGTGTGGGTCTGAGGACCAGAGATTCGCCACCAGTACCCTGTGCAACCTCGGGTAAGTCCCTTAACTCTCCTGGGCGCGCTCTCCTCTTGGGTCAAATGAGAACGGCTGAGAGCTGACATTCTTTGACTTGGTGTGTCTTTGATTTGGGGAAAGCGACCTCCTCAACCGATCTGTAGCGAGGCTTTACCGGCTTTAGTATATCATCTCTCCCCAGAATTTTTGCACTTTATCATTTTGCGATATGGACAGAAGCAAAGAGAAAGCGTTAGTCTCTGGAAAACCATCAGTTAGAGGCAGGTGTTAGGCTTCATTATGTTTGTTGGCAAAGTCTCTAACGTTGCCCTTGGTGACCTGGTGCTAATTCCTCTCCGGTTTCCATTGGTTGGAGTTCGGGAGGCAATTTATATCTTAGCCAAGGTACGTGCGAAATGGGAACGGGGCTACAAAAAAGAAATAATAAAGTGCTAAAGCCAACGAAACACTTCTTTTCTTTAATGGTGACTGGGGGATAGACAGCCTATTCATAATTCATGGGAAAAGGTGTACGTATCCAACTCGTAGAGAGAAAGCTTCGAAATGAGAAGGATAAGAATTCTGAGCCATTATGGAGAGCTAGCAAAACTTGCACTCCGACGTATGCCAGTGAACCTCCCCCTAGGGTTAGAAGCAAGAGTTTAGTGCTTGTTCTGTGTGGTTAACTCTGACTTCCCAGTCAGATTTATAAAGCGTGTCCTACTCCTGTGTAACAGAACGTTGCACGTTTTCCTCAGGTTGCCAGCCATCTTAAACCTTTGTTTTTCTCACTGTGATGTGTTTCTGTTGCATATAAAATCATTTTAGGGGCGCCTGGATGGCTCAGTCGGTTGAGCGTCCGACTTCGGCTCAGGTCATGATCTCGCGGTCTGTGAGTTCGAGCCCCGCGTCGGGCTCTGTGCTGACAGCTCGGAGCCTGGAACCTGTTTCAGATTCTATGTCTCCCTCTCTCTCTGCCCCTCCCCTGCTCATGCTCTGTCTCTCTCTGTCAAAAAATAAACATCAAAAAAAAATTAAAAAAAAATATTTTAAAGAATTGCTGTCGTTGTATTTAACAGTTGAGGGCTTTCAGCGTTATTAAAGGATCATGAATTGGAAAATGCAGTTAACGGGGATTTGTCACACATTGTTTCTAAATTCCTTTTTGAGTTTCAACACTGGCACCTTTTCCGAATTAGGCCCTGGTAGAGTGGTTGTTTAATTCGAGTTTTAATTTAATTTAATATAACTAAATCTAATTTTCTTTTATTTATTTTTTATTTTAGGGAGAGAGTGAGCACACTCAGGGCGGAGGGAGGAAGGGACCGAGAGAGAGAGAGAGAGACAGAGAGAGGCAGAGAGAGAGACCGAGAGAAGGAGAATGAGAATGAATGACTCTCAGGCAGGTTCCATGCTCAGTGCAGAGCCTGATGTGGGGGCTCAGTCCCGCAACCCTGGGATCGTGACCTGAGCTGAAATCAAGAGTCGGATGCTTAACCGACTGAGCCACCCAGGCACCCCCTCAAATTTTTGTTTTAAACTTTTGAATAGGTATTCAAGGGTTCAGAATTCAAAAGGTACAAAAAGTCATCCAGAGAAAACTTCCCCTCCAACCCTGTCCCCAGCCACTCAGTTTGTCTCTCCAGGGGCCGCCCTGGCTATCCTTCCACAGATACTTGACCCACGGCCAGGAAATGTCCCTCTACCACACAAGCGGCAGCATACTCTATACTCTGCATCGTGCCTTGCTTTCCCCACCTAACACTACCCTTGAAGATCAGTCCATATCCACGCTACACAAAGAGCTTTCTCCTCTTTTTTTAAAAAGTTTTTTTAATGTTTACTTATTTTTGAGAGACAGAGCGCGAGCAGGGGAGGGGCAGAGAGAGAGGGAGACGCAGAATCCGAAGCGGGCTCCAGGCTCCGAGCTGGCAGCACAGAACCTGACGTGGGGCTCGATCGAACTCAGGGACCGTGAGATCACGACCTGAGCCGACGTTGGACACTTAACCGCCTGAGCCACCCAGGCGCCCCAAGAGCTGCCTCTTCTTAACAGATGCCTCGTATCCCAATGATTGGCTGTATCATACTTTATTTTATGAATCCCCTATTAATGGACAGTTGGGCTGTTTCCAGTCTTTTACTACTGACGACAGCTAGCCCTTACTGAGCGTTGGGCTTTGTTCTGTGTGCTTCACATAAATTATTTAATCCTCAGTACTGAGGATTAAAAAACCTCCACATGCATAATTTCACACAAGAGGAATATTTATGGTGGATAAATTCCTAGAAGCAGAGTCTCTAGCACCAAGGACATGTGCGTTCATTTTTTACCAGCTATAGTCAGTGAGCCAGTTTATAGCCCTGTCAGCAATGTTAAGAGCGTGCCTGGTTGCTTCCACCATGTGCTATCAAACTTTTTAAAAAATATTTTTTTAATGTTTATTTATTTATTTTGAAAGAAAGAGCGGGGGGGCGCCTGGGTGGCGCAGTCGGTTAAGCGTCCGACTTCAGCCAGGTCACGATCTCGCGGTCCGTGAGTTCGAGCCCCGCGTCAGGCTCTGGGCTGATGGCTCGGAGCCTGGAGCC
>NW_024420481.1:75701-123675 GCF_014898765.1 Herpailurus yagouaroundi
ACAGGCTCTGGGCTGATGGCTCGGAGCCTGGAGCCTGTTTCCGATTCTGTGTCTCCCTCTCTCTCTGCCCCTCCCCCGTTCATGCTCTGTCTCTCTCTGTCCCAAAAATAAATAAACGTTGAAAAAAAAAATTAAAAAAAAAAAGTCAGATGCTTAACTGACTGAGCTACCCAGGCACCCCTCAAACTTTTTGATTTTTGCCAATGTGACAAGTAATAACGTGTTTCAGTATAGCTTTAGTTTGTATTTCTCTTGTGAATGAAGTTACATGGCCTTTGGTAAGTTTAAAAACAATTTGTGTCTTTCTTTCTTTCTTTCTTTCTTTCTTTCTTTCTTTCTTTCTTTCTTTCTTTCTTTCTTTCTTTCAAGAGGGCTCAAGTAAGTGAGGGGCAGAGAGAGAAAAGAGAGAGACACAGAAGCAGGGCTCACCCAAAGTGGGGCTTGTGTTCACCTGATGTGGGACTCGAACTCCTGAATTATGAGATCATGACCTGAGCTGAAATCAGATGTTTAACAGACTGAGCCACCCAGCACCCAGTATGTCAGTTTCTATAAAATATTGTAGCATTTGCTCATTTTTATAGAGTGCTTTTTCATAGTGATTTATATTTCCTCTACATACAGTAGGGGAGTTAGACATGGCCTGTGATTGAAAATGTTCTTTTGGCTTTGCTTAAAAGTTTTCTTGTCTTGCAGTGTTTTAAGAGTTTTTATACAGTTGAATTGATCAATATATTTTGGTTTCTGGTTGTTAGAAAGCCTCAGATTATATAAAAAAAAATGACCCATGGTTTCTGGTGTTTTATGGTTTTATTTTTCTACATTTAAAACTTGGATCCATTTGGAATTTACCCTAATAAAATTTTAGAATTTTACAAGGTGTTAGGAATAAATTCAACTATTTTCTTCCCCCTAGTTGGATTCCTGGTTTTACCAACATTTATCGACTAACCTATTTTCCATAAATCAGAGGCCATCCCACCTTTTACCATAAGCGAAATTGTCATCTTAACATAGTTTCAGAATGAGATGTTGAATATTATTTAGTGAGGGCAAACTTGTTTGTTCTGTTTCTAATAGCCAAGCTTACTGAGCAAGTAATAGAGCTAATTATTTTCTGTCAAAAACAATATGCCAGACTTCTGAGAGCACATTATCCAAATAGAAACGTGTATGGCTCTTAGCAGACAGAAAAGTCGTGAAAGAAAAGACAGAAAGTCGTGGCAAATAAAAACTCAAAATTAGAATGATTTCGCCAGATGTTCTTCAGAATGATCTTACTTTTATTGTATTACAACGGACAGTTTGGTAGAGTGGAGACGCCGGACTGAGGGCAGGAGGCCTGCTGACTTTATTGTCTCTGTCTAGTCTCTTCCTCATTTAATAACCCCAGCAAACACTTAGAACATTGCCTGGCCTACAGTAAGTGCTAAAAGCATTGCATGAATTAATTAATTCAGTATGCGTAATTAATAAAAAGTTTGTAATCTGTTATGAATTATACACATATTAAATGTTATTACTAATAGAAATGTCAATAGGCCCTTTCAGCTTGGTCAAAAAAACCCCAAACACAAAACCACCCCACAGCTGTCATGAGCTACACGTGTGCCACAAAGTATAAGGATAAGTCAAATGATGATCCGGGAAAGCTTGGAGATTATGACCTTCCCAGTGTTGTCCCTCACCTCCGCATTTCTGTGACTTGGCATAGGCCGTTCCCTAGGTCAGAGAGCCTTTCCTACCTGTGGCCCCCACCCTCCCCCCAGACACAGAAGTATATATCTTTTGTTTCTTTAGGAACTACCTCAAATGTCGTCCCTTGGCCCCTCTTCCAGGAAGACTAACTCAGGTAGTCTTGTAAATGCCTAGCACTTTTATATAGAGTGGTGTGCCTCATGACAGGGGTAGATTAAATATTGTTCCATCAGTTAGACTCGAGTCTTTTGAGGTCAGGGCCCTCTGTGTATCTCTGCACAGCCCCTGACATAGTTGCTGGCTTATAACAGGTGTTCAGCTGAAAGGAAAGAATAAAAACGTGTATCCATGATTACACAGTATCTTCCTCGATGAAAGTTAGAAAGGCCTCAGGCAGAATCAGCACACAGGCCCCTGATAGCTGGTAAAACCAAACAGCTTAATCTTCTGTTCTATTTCTCTTTGACTGTGTGGGAACCTGAACGCAAAGTATTAAGTGGTGTATGGCCTATTTTAAAGGTATGCTCTACCGAGTGAAAAATCAGACATTTCCTGTGATCGCGTCGTTCCAGCTTCTGCATTTTCAAAAGCCACATTCTTAGGATGGTAGCTAAATCGGAACGTTGTTGATTAAAATTAGCCCGAGAAACAAACACAGAAACATCACACACACCAGACCGTCAGACTTCTGCCAGCCACAACTATTCAGAACATACTCGAGAACCCCAGAAGGAATCCAAAAGGTCTCTAAGCTGGAAGCAAATAGTTCTCACGAAGCCTGTGTACTTGACGTAGGAGGGGAGGCACAGTGCCACTTGCATGCCACAGCCTATTTACTGACTTTGAATTTTCATAGAAGACTCCCAAGGACTCCTTAACAAGTCTGGATATTCAGCTTCCTTTCAAGACATTTTTGCTTGTCTTGGGTTTTCGGTAGAAAAAAGATGAAAAGAACTCTTCCACCCATGCGGCCAGAAAGCACTGACTAAAGCATGGTCGAAATGAGTGTGAAAGTAAGTCTCATGTTTTTCTCCCACAAATCACGGAAACTTCCTTTGTTTTATACTTTTTAGTCTTTAAGAAGTCTGGTTAGCTCACATAAAGTCAGTTGTGACAATACTTGATTTATTCTCTTTTAGAGAAGTTGGTTTATTTAAGAGGGAGTGCGAGCAGGGGAGGGGCAGAGAGAGAGGGAGAAAACGAGAGAGAAAGAGAGAGGGAGGGAGAATTTCAGACAGGCTCCATGCTGAGCGTGGAGCCTGACATGGGGTTCAGTCCCACAACCCTGGGATCGTGACCTGAGCCAAAATCCAGGGTCGGATGCTCAACCGACCGAGCCACTCAGGCGCCCCTGATTTATTCCACTTCTTAAGAAATCCGAGGTTTTAAAAGAGTGCTGTCCGTGATCGCACCTCTTTGGAAGAGGGTGATTAATTTGAGGTGGAAACACTTCTTTATGCTAGCATTTATGTAATTTATCATAGGTTGAAATCTTGAATGTGAAGGAGTGTGTGTAAATTTCTTTGCATAGTTTGGTACTAACCGTGTAAGTAGGCCAAGAGGAAAAGTCAAAAGGTATCTTTAAAATGATTTGGGGACCTATTTTATTTATTTATTTATTTATTTATTTATTTATTTATTTATTTTATTAAAAAAAATTTTTTTTTCAACTTTTATTCATTTTTGGGACAGAGAGAGACAGACCATGAACGGGGGAGGGGCAGAGAGAGAGGGAGACACAGAATCGGAAACAGGCTCCAGGCTCCGAGCCACCAGCCCAGAGCCTGACGCGGGGCTCGAACTCACGGACCGGGAGATCGCGGCCTGGCCGAAGTCGGACGCCCAACCGACTGCGCCACCCAGGCGCCCCTGGGGACCTATTTTAATGCAAGCTGAACATGCTTTTTTGTGGAGGGACAACAAATGAAAACAGGTATCATTCGGTTTCCTTCTCTCTTCTTCTCTTTCTAGATTGCCAAAATGCTTTGGAGTTTTTAACTAACTGACTTAAGAAAAGTCCAAAATAGATTTGAGACTGTAAAAACAGAAGCCGCAGCAAGGGGGATTCAGTGCCAATGCATCAACAAAAAAGACAGCCAGAGTTAGTGGAAGGAAATCTTCCTGTTTTTGTGTTTCCCACGGAGCTAATATTTTATGCAGATGACCAGTCAACACATAAGCAAGTGTTGACTCTGTATAATCCCTATGAGTTTGCCTTAAAGTTCAAAGGTGAGTCTCCCAGGTCTATTTCATGGAGTTTTAACTAGTCCCTACTAATTTTTTACTTGTAGAAACTAATTTTTAAAAAACACTAATGGCCATTGTGACTTTTTCTTTCAGTTTTGTGTACTACTCCAAATAAGTATGTTGTCGTCGATGCTGCAGGTGCAGTAAAGCCTCAGTGTTGTGTGGATATGTAAGTCGAAATCACTTCCCGGTAACATGTTTTAAGTGTGTTCGTATTTATGTGTTTCACTTGAAAAGGCTCTCGTCCTGAAGCCGTTCCCACATAGGCATTTGATATATTTTGAATTTCTGCTGGAAGTTTTTAGTCTCAAAATTCTTAAGAAGTCCCTAAGATTCCAAACGGGTTGACCAAATACTTAATAGTATTTCATGGTGTTGGAGCTGATATGTGTGTTAATACGTCCACGAACATTTCCTCATTGTTGTGCTTTTAGTCAGAGCAGGGTCATTTATGAAGGTAAACTTCTGACTTATTCTTTTAAATTTCTCTAGCTGTAATAGGGAATTTAGCTTTCTTCGGAACATCCTATTATAGCGGCATTTGGGAAACGAATAACACTACGTTCACAGAACGATGGTAATGTGAGTTCATCTGAAATGATTCAGCTAATAAGCCTGGAAGTTAATCTATACACACAGGAAGGAAGTGTGTGACTGCTCATCTGTAAAAGGTTATCTGAGCTCTTCCAGATAATTTCGTCTTAGGGTGTCAGATAAATGATTATTTGTTCAAGCTCTTCATATTTAATTTTCACTTTGGAGCCAGTGGTGACCAGATGGATCCATTGACCAGCTCTTTAAAAAAAATTTTTTTTTTAAATGTTTTATTTATTTTTGACAGAGAGGGAGAGAGAGAGAGAGAGCGAGCGAGCGCGAGCATGAGCGGGGGAGGGGCAGAGAGAGAGGGAGACACAGAATCCGAAGCAGGCGCCAGGCTCCGAGCTGTCAGCCCAGAGCCTGACGCGGGGCTCGAACTCGTGAACCACGAGTTCGTGACCTGAGCTGAAGTCGGACGCTCAACTGACTGAGCCACCCAGGCGCCCCGCCATTGACCAGCTCTTAATTTAAGCTACCGAGTAAACCATATTTGTTTAAATCTTCCATGAGAATGAGAAGCACACGTGTTTTTTGTCCGAACACATTTTCATCCTCTCCTGTCCGTAAGATGATATATCTTTAGAGGACGTGTTTTCACAGGTTTCTTTTGATTTTCATTCAATACACAGTAAGCAAAGGACTACTCCAAAGAAATGTAGTCTCTTGCCAAATAAACGTGTTATCTTTGACCTAATCGGTTTGTGTTCTCTATTAACAACGAAGCAAAATAAATGGAATTGCAGATAACTCTCATAAAAATTGAAGTGCTTTAGACTCTTTTCAGAGGAACACAGAAGTGCGTTGTCAGCCTTCTGGTTAGCCTTCTGGTTGACAGTGGTCATACTGGGTTATTTACTTATTCAATTGCTTGTTTTTACCTGTGTGCATAGACTTGCAATTCTGAGTCTAGGTGAGGTTTGTTACGTGAATGATAAGTGTCAGTAGAAGTCGATGAGACTTTTGTGAGGAAGAAACCATCTTACACATGTCCTATTTAGTAACTTTTGCTGCCCACAGATATCAGGGGGAAAAAAATGCCATTGCTAAAAGGAATTTTCTTTACCTATGTTTTCTTTTACTTCAGACTTTAAAAACATTTTTTACATTTACTTATTTATTTTGAGAGAGAGAGAGCGAGCAAGTGGGGTGGGGGCAGAGAGAAGGGAGAGAGAGAATCTCAAGCAGCCTTTTCAGCGCAGAGCCGGATGCGGGGCTCGAACTCACAAACTGTGAGGTCACGACCTGAGCCGAAATCAAGAGACCGATGCTTAACCAACTGAGCCACCCAGGCACCCCACCTGAGAGTTTTATTCTATGTTGCAGAGTATGTGTTCTCATCAGAGATTTTATTAAGACATTTTCTTAAGTTTATTCATTTTGAGAGAGTGAGAGATTGCACAGCATGAGCGGGGGAGGGGCAGAGAGAGAGGGAGAGAGGGAATCCCAAGCAGGCTCTGCGCTGTCAGCGCACAGAGCCCGACACAGGGCTCAGTCTCATGAACTGTGAGATCATGACCTGAGCCAAAATCCAGAGTTGGACCCTTAACCGACTGAGCCACCCAGGCGCCCTGTGTTTTCATCGAGTGTTTTAGAACCACCCATTTCCTTTTGGTCTGTGCTGTGATTTTGTTTTAACATCATTAGCCAATTTCTGTATTTGAGTATTTGGGTATAAGTCAGTTAATGTTCTCTTGTATGAAATCTCTGGCTGAATTCTGTTTGACAGGCCCCCAGAAACCTAAACAGCATTTATTTTTTAATGTTTTCAGTGTGATTCGTCATAGAGACGTTCGATCCTGTCACTATGGTGTAACGGACAAATTCCGTCTCCAAGTTTCCGAGCAAAGCCAGAGGAAGGCTTTAGGAAGGAAAGAGGTTGTGGCTACTCTTCTCCCGTCTGCAAAAGAACAACAAAAGGAAGAAGAGGAAAAAAGGATAAAGGAACATTTAACTGAAAGTTTATTTTTTGAGCAGTCCTTTCAACCAGGTAGTCTTGGGTTTGCTTTGAAAGCCCTTTGGAGGTCTTATGCATGTCTAACTTGAAAACAGGGAGCTAAGAATCATTACTAGAAAACTGATCTGCCCCCTTAAACCTAATTAACTACTTCCAAACCGAACTTAGAGATCTGGTACCCTAACGTCAAGCAAGAGGCCTCGAGCTAGCCTTGAAACAGGGAGAAAGCGTCTCGGCAGCAGCCGAGGCCGTCAGGACAGGGTTGCCATGGCCTTTTACGTGTGTGTGGCCTGAGAATGCAGCTACCGCGCTCGATGGGGCCAGCGCAATTTGGCAGTTACATACTTTTGTTTCTGTGACTTTCCCGTATCCTTTCTCATTTAATTAGTTCGAAGAAGGAGAGAGATTGTGTTTGGCAATAGGCCAAGCTTGGTGCACCGTTCATATTATTTTGAAAAAAAAAAAAAAATCTCATTAAAGTTGAAGTTAATTAAACTAAGTAGATTATAATATCCCCTGTGGGCTATTAATTGAATCCCTCTCCATTCCTCATTTCCTTCCAGCTTAGATATTCAGAAGCGTTATGATATATTCTTTCAACATTGACACTATCCTCATAGTCAACTCTTTGGACGTCAGTCCTCCTCCCTCTTAACTTCTCATTATCTTCTTCCAACCCTATTATAAGAGGAGGAAGATAAAATTTTCCATAGAAACACATGGAAACTTTTTGATAGTGATAGATGAATGTGATAGCAGCTGTCCTTGAAATTGCAACATTATCTATGAGGAATTAAAAACAAATCTGCTTGTCAGTACATTAATTCACAGATCCCTATCAGTTTGTTCATCCTAGAGTGTTTATTTGGATACCACAGGGAGTAATGCCTCTTTGATTTACTGTAGGCAAGAGTCTTCTCTGTCCATGCAGGCAGCGCCCAGATTTTCTGCTGTACCAAGACCAGGGACTAGGTAGCAGCCAGGACCAGATTTTCAGCTTTTGAAGCTGAAAGAGAACCTCTGGTAAATGTCGCTTTGATCTCCGATCAGTATTGCGAAGTTGACTTGTAAATATTTATGAAATGCAAGATTCCCCCTGTAAAATGCCTTCTGTAGAATAAGAAGAGTCATATAATGAGGATTTGTTTTTTGAGGTTAAATTCAAAAATGCATCATTGGCTCATTTCTGTTTTTAACAGACCAGTTTATTTTATTAAAAAACATTTTTTTTTTTTTAGTGTTTCTTTATTTTTTGGGGAGAGAGAAAGAGCAGAGCACAAGCAGAGGAGGGGCAGAGAGAGAGGGAGGCACAGAATGCGAAGCAGGCTCCAGGCTCTGAGCTGTCAACACAGAGCCCGACATGAGGCTTGAACTCACAAACCGTGAGATCATGACCTGAGCCGAAGTCAGGTGCTCAACCGACTGAGCCACCCAGGTCCCCAACAGACCAGTTTGATAGCCAAAAAACATAAGGGTTAAAAGTTCAGTTTTATCTATCTATCTATCTGTCTATCGATAGATATTTCCTTTAGTTTAAAATTTATTACAGTTCTGGTGAAAATCATCCTAAAAGGTTAACTAATTACAGCGTGTATTAATTGAGCATTTTATTCTTATTTTACTTTGATAATGATCCTTTGGTATCTGAAGTGTGTTAGGAAATCCTTCTAATTGTGAAATCAAAGTAGGTAAATGAATGAGGTGATTTCTGTTTTGAAAACAAAACAAAAAAACCTCTCTAAGCCAGCCATGTCGGGAAGCTGAAGGAAGGCAAGCACCTTACTTGTCTCATTGACCGTCATGTCCTCGGCACCTAGCACAGTGCCCGGCACAGGGTAGTTACACAGGAAGTGTGTACGTGGCCTTCACTAGGAGGCCTGGACTTCTCATCTGGCAGGGTCTGTTGGCTTGGTTTTCTTTGTCTTACAAGGTTTCCATGGCTCTCGCCAGTCTTCAGAGCAAAGGGGATACCGCAGTAGAGCCCCATATGAAGTCCTGACCGAGCTGTCCAGTTAGCGAGTAGTTACCCCAATGTTTCTAATGTGGCAGGAAACCAAGTAAAGTTTTCTTCTCTAATAGAGTATAAGGGTGACTGATGGAGTCTATGTTGACAAAGTAGTATTTGTCGCTTCTCCTGTTTATTAAATTCATAGTAAATTATGTCTGGTTTCCGGTATGTAGAATTCTACACTTTTTCATTGAGTTTCTCTAAACCGAAATGTTGAAACGAATCGAGATTGTTTGGGGGGAGGTTTTGAACTGTCCTTAGTTTTGCACATCTTTGGCTCAGAAAGATGTTTATTAGACATATTACAAGGGCAACAGCGTTGTGAGCCTCCGCGAACCAGCCAGAAAATGGTCAAAGGCTAGATCATGAAAGATTTGGGTTTTATAAATGTATTGAAAGGCAGTAAAAATGAGAACTGTCTTCTCGAGTTGATTGTACTAGAAAAGACATAGCAGTAACAAATTCAAAAAGGAAGACAGCACCTACAGTCCCACACACTTCACAGATCTGCTTATGTAAGTGTTCCGTGTTACTTTCCAGACCTCGTCTATGTGCGTGAATACACTCATACATACATTTTTTTTCATTTAACAGAAATTTAAGAGAAACCCGCAAAGCATACTTTTACAAACGACCACAGCCCAGGTTTATTAGGAAGATGTTTTGAAAAGATGCAGCTGAACCTTAGTGAGTCTGTCTTAATGATATTACTAATGAACTGCCCTGTCTATGCAGTGTTTGAGTCCGTGCCCTCTGGCTTAAGAAAATTACAGTCGTCATTACTGTTTGTAACAGTGAAAGACTGAAAATGACCTAAAAGTCCATCGATTGGGGATTGATTAAATTATGAGCGTTCATGAGATGGGATGCCAGGCAGGCATTTATTTACAAGGATCTGATAGAATGATAGATGGTTATACATTGACCTACTAAGAGGCTCAAATGTATTTCTGAGAGGAAAAAACAGTTATAGAACACTGTGTATATTATGGTCTCATTTATGTTAAAAAAAAGTTTTTACATGTTTATATGGGTATTTATAAAATCCAAAAGGATCTGTATCAAGCCTTAACCGTGTTCCCTCTGGGGGGATGGGACCGGTCAGGAAACTGTTTTCTCCATCTCTGTAAAACCTTTGCAACAATCTTGTAGTTTCAGCAAAAAAGCAATTTCCCTTTTGAAAGATTTCAAGCATCTATGCAAATGTCTTTGGAATTTTTCTAAATACTAAAAGTTCCTTGAGATGATCTTTATTGTGGGTTTGTAGCCAGCAGTGTAGTTTTCACAAACAAATGTCGTCCTTGAAAGCCTACCTCTGCAGCAGATATAAAGATATTTCATTTATTAACTAACATAAGACTTGTTTTTCGGTATTTATGCTATGGTTTCATCTCAAGCAGTAATCACTACAGAATCTGAATTTGTTTTCACCTGTGTGGCTTTGGCAAGGCTCCATTAAACTTCATGCAACAGCTAAGGTGTTAATAATTTAGAAAAGCTGCATTTAATAATAAAATGAGCAGCGTTATTTCATTAATAAAACACCAGATTGTGTTGCTGTTGGCTATTCCTTTTAATGAAAGAAGGGTGGTGTGAAAAGCTAGATGACAGAATGTACTGTTACTGGGTTTCTTAAAAATATGGCCATGAATATTGTACACATACAGCCAGAACTGTCGAATAGCAGGCCTGATCGTGGTTTTTTTTTTTTTTTAATTTTATTTGATCGTGGTAAGAACACTTAACACGGGATCTGCCCTACTCACACATTTTTAAGTGCACGATACAGTAGCGTTAACTATAGGCACAATGTTGTACGGCAGATCTCTAGAACTTACTCATTTTACTTTATGCCCATGATTAGCATCTCCCATTTTAAACACACACCCCCCAGTCCCTGGCAACCACCGTCCTACTCTCCGATTCTGAGTTCGGCTCTTTTAGACACTTCACGTGAGTGGAATCATGCAGCATTTGTCCTTCTGTGACTGGTTTATTTCATTTAGCGGGATACTTGCCAGATACTGCTTTTGCTTTCTTCTTGGCTGTAAATGGGGTAGAGCAGAGGACAAGAATCTTCACAGGTAGCTTTAAAACACTCAAGTAGTGCCTTTCTGCTGCTTTAAACATTTTCAAAAACGGGAGCAGGATGCTACAGTTATTAGGACCACACTTGTCTGGAGACCTACCTAAGATGCTCTCAGAAGGCAGTGCGCTCCAAAATGGAGTAGACACAAGAAATACATTGGGGTGAAACTGATTAGGGTGAGGTTGGGGGCGGGGTAAGAATGGTGACCTTTCGGCAGGAGCTCGCTACCTCATAATGCCACTTCGCCACTCTATTCTGTAATGGCCCAGCAGTTATGGGCTTCCAGATAAGTCCAGCAGGTAGGTCCCCATGGAATGGAAATGTTGGGGAAAGAGAGAAGTCAGACAGAACCAGAATCCTGGTGAGTGGTGGACAGTTTATGTGAACCAACTTTGGTCTTAAGTCCTTTTCAAACAAGCAGGCTCGGGGATTTTTGTCTTTTTACAGAAAACAGAACTGTCTCTTCAGGACCTAGTTTACTAACTGTCTTCCTGGGAGTGGTGTGCATTGCGGCTTTGATGCTTCCTACGCTGGGGGATGTGGAATCGCTGGTGCCTCTCTACCTCCACTTAAGTGTGAATCAAAAATTAGTGGCTGCTTATATCTTAGGTAAGTGTTTGGAGGATGCATTTGGGTCCTATGTGTGGGCTCAGAGGTGGCGGTGGTGCTGACACCTGTTTAATTTTTTTTTTTTTTTTTTTTTTTTTTTAGAAAAACAGGTAAGATTGCTTCAAAAGCATGTGTTGGGGTGTTGAGGTAACGTGCACTTTAAGATTTAATTTTTGGCTTTCACTGAGTTCTTTTTTTTTTGAAGGTCATTTATTTAAGTAATCTCTACACCCAACGTGGGGCTCGAACTCATGACCCCAAGATCAGGAGTCGCCCGCTCTTGTGACTGAGCCAGCCCGGTGCCCCTACAATTAGTTCTTTGTAGCCTATTGATCTAGCACCTAATACTGTATTCAGTTATCTTCATTTTGCTGACTTTCAATGGTATAAGACATGTAAAAGATGTAAAATGCATGTATTCCACGATCCAGCATTTCTATTTCTAGGAATTGATTGTAGGGAATCACCTCGACGTAGTGCATACAGTGACCTAGGTGAACACTGCAGCCTTGTCGAACCTCGTGAGCCTTTCTCTTTAAGCCCGTTCCCATATTTCCTGTTAAATTATTCTTTCAGCCATCCTAGCTTGAAATCTTACAATTACCTTAACCGAACAGTTACTCAGTACCTGCCATGTGTCAGGGATCAGGGTTCTGGTGATGACAGACCCTGTCTTCGTGGTCTCCTGGCACCTCTTCTGAGACGCCAAGTCTTCAGTATTCTTTCAGTATTCCTTGGAATGCTCTTCTTTTTTTTTTTTTTTTTTTAATTTTTAAAAAAATTTTTTAGAGAGCACAGGTGAGCAGCGGGTAGGGCAGGGGGAGAGAGAGAGAATCCTAAGCAGACTCCATGCTCAGCATGGAACCCGGTGCGGGGCTCGATCCTACAGCCCTGGGATCGTGACCTGAGCTGAAATCAAGAGTCGGATGGACGCTCAGCCGACTGAGTCACCCAGGCGCCCCCTTGTCTCTTTTTTTTAATTGAAAAATTGTCTTCTAAATATGACACCCCACCTTCTGTCTGTGTCCCTTCTCTTCCTATTCCCCCCCCCCCACACACACCCTTGCCCTTTATTTTCTCCCAAATGCTCCATCACATTGCTGTTAGACCGATTTCCCTTCTGGTCTGGTTTTACGGCCACCACTCCCTACTGAGGAGCCTTCAGCGGTTCCCCAAGTCCATAGGAAGAAGTAGGAGTCCACAGTTTGGCATCTAAGGCTCTCCACACTCTGTGACTTCTCTGAGCTAATCTTGTCTAGCTGATTCCCTGGATAAATCCTGGATCGGAGCCTGTTGGATTATTTATTGATTCCCCGAAAAGCTCATTCTGAGAGTCCGCTCAACCTCCTTGTGCTCGCTCTTGCCATCTTCCCTCACCTGAAATGCCCGCCGATCGCATTCTCCTTTATCATTCCTGTCAGTCTTTTAGGCTTATTTCAGCTTTACCTTTTGGGGCACCTTTTCTGACTGCCCTGGTCCTATGCAATTATTCTCCTTCTCTGTACTTTATCACTCACTTTTTTTCCTTATGCCACTTATTTAGGACTGAGCATATTCTTCTGTTATTACATTTTTATGGTTTTACGTATGGAGTCTCTTCAAAAGAGACAGGCCAAACAGGAATACTATGCTTCTGTCTCTTTGTGGTCCTAGAGCCCCGGGATGGGCTCGGAATGTGATTGTCGATGAAGTTGGCGGGCTTTACTGATACTTGAAAATGCCGTGTCTGCTATTGTGGCTGATGTGACTGGATAAAGCGGGAGGTATTTTTGATGGTTAAAAAATTAGCTATGGCCAGACATTAGTGATTTAATTAAATCTGTCCAGTGACTGCCCATTGCTATAAATTGGATTTCTTGTGTATAATATCAACTGTTCACACTGACTTTGAATTCTTGGTAGAGTGCCTGTCCATGTGCTGTATTTTATTTGCTCATTGGGGCCTAAACAATTACTTATTGAATGGAAGATTATGTAAAATGCACGGCTTTAACTTTTCTTCATTTTTTTTTTCTTTCAGGTCTTATCACAATGGCCATACTTAGAACATGAGCAAGGAATTCAGTTGACTTCTGAAGTAAATTTATCTTGCAAATATGAATGTGGACTGCCTTTTATCTCTTTCACTCCATTAACATGCTACAAACTATTGAGTGATTTACAATAATTGCAAATGTATAATTGCAAACGTATAATATATATTTTAAATTACTCTATAATTTTATTTGAAGGACTCTAGCACATTATGATACAGACAGCAAGGATGCCTCTGAATTACGCCTAGGAAATTATTTGAAAAAATTCTTTTTATATCTAAACCGATTATGCAAAAGACTTTAACCATCTGTTATTTTTCTCATCTTTTTTTCTAATTTACTTTGATTAAGGTCGTATGTCCTTCACAGTTAAAGGCCTGAAAGAGCAAACTGACCAGCTTAAATGTAAAATGACATTTCCTAACTACAAACATCAATGTTCCTATGTAAATTATACCTTGTCCTCTCATTATAAACAGTTGCCATGGTGTTTCTAAAATAAGTTTCACGGTTAATGTGTGGAGGGCACCAAGAGAAAAAGCATAAAGTGCTGAGGGATCATGTTTATCCTATCCTAGGATCTCACAGGAGACCAGACATATTTCATTCATCTGGTGAACTACAGCACAGGTTGTGGTCCAGACACAAAGCATGTGGGGGTTTTTGCAACCCTCAGAATTAGGGTGACTTCTCTATTTGGCCTAAGAATTCTAAAGGAAGGTAGGCATTTGTTTAGTTAATTGGTTCACCCTGGCTTTACCTCTGGATAATGCTTTCTGTTAACAGGAGGAAAAAATCACTTTATCATTTCTTCCTAGCCCTTTGCCTGACTGTAAGCAACTAGCCCAGTCTGGGGTTACCAGATGCCGGGTGGTTTATACGGAGATGTTTTTCACCTTTAAACTCCAAGCCAAGTATACAAAATCCTTGATACGTGTCTATTTTATAACAGTCACGGAGATATTTTTTAAGTTTGTATTTATTAAAACAACTTTACCAAAAAAAAAAAAAAGCCCCTAAAGCACAACTATTTACATTTCTTTGTAGCGTCTCTGATCTTTAACCATATATATGCAGTTTGAACTGTTCTTATCATAATAACTGATCTTTTGACTTAGGGTTTTTTTTTTTTTAAGTTTATTTATTTATTGCGAGAGAGAGTGTGCACGCGAGCAGGGGAGGGGCAGAGAGGGAGAAAGAGAATCCGGAGCAGGCTCCGTGCTGTCAGCGCAGAGCCCAACGCGGGGCTCGAACCCATGAACTGTGAGATCATGACCTGAGCCGAAATCAAGAGTCGGACACTTAACCAGCTGAGCCACCCAGGCGCCCCTTGACTTAGGATTTTTATCTGAGAGCACAATGCCTTGAGTCTCTTGAAAATCATCTTTCAGATCTTTTTACAGAACAAACTTCTGCACCTGCTACTGTAGTATTCTCAAGGAATGTACATAAACACAAAATGTATGCCTGAGGTTGGTTTTTGCAGGAAATAGTACTTTGCTTCTAGAGTAAAAGCTACGTATACTCTTTCAGAGAAAATCTTCACTGTTTAACCATTTGGGGAAGATAAATCATTAAATGGATCACGTCTGGACATTGTGTAATGACTGAAAAGCACATAAATGTAATCTATTTTGAACTTTGTAAAAAAAATTATGTTTGGAGGCTATCCTTGTTTCTCTGTCCCTTTCAAGTCCTCTGTGTGTATGTGTGTGTGTGCACGTGTGTGCATCCGCGCATGCGTGCGTCTGTGTGCAAGCGCACACGTGTGTGTGAGATAACCCGTTGTAAAGGACAAAAATTACTTTTAAAAAATAAAAGAAAATGGAGACCTCCTGAGTTTCACATTGACTTCCACATTTTATTTGAGTTACCTCTGAGGAACTCAGTTTTAGTCTCCTGTTTCCTAAAGCTGTCTCCTATTCCCGCGAGTTAAATAGGAAAAAGAAGGAGTGAGATATGTGAGCTAAAATGTATTAAGTTTCTTAATTTGCCAAGGGAGTTAATTTGTTTAGATTTTTTTTAATAGGTAAGAGTCACATGCTTCAAAAATCAACTATAAAAAGGTATACAGGGGCGTCTGGCTGGTTCAGTCAGTGGGGCATGTGACTCTTGATCTGGGGGTTGGGAGTTCAAGCCCCGCCTTGAGTATAGAGATTACTCAAAGGTGTACAGTAAAAAATCACTAGTCGCCATCCCTGTCCATCCCATCCTTTGTCCCCTCGGCTCCTTTCAAGTGACCACTGTTGTGTAAATATGCTTCCACCGTTTCTTTATCCAAATACATTTCTTGTGTGGCTTACAGCGTAATTCACTTATGGTATTTTTACCATGTAAACCTTATCCTAGGGTAGTTGAATTTATGAATCTTTTATGGCTTCTGGATTTTGAATTGTAGAAAACCCCGGACCATTCCAAAGTGCCAAATCATGGATACACACACAAACACCAGTTTGAAGATCTAATGAGAATAATCCATTTAGAGTAACAAAAAAACTTAAAAAACCCTAGGTTTAAACTTAAAGTCCATAATCTTTTATAAGGCAAACTAAAAGACACTCCTGGTAAAACCAAGACTAGAACAAGTAGAAAGACATCTTTTTGTTCTTGGACATACAGTGTTGACATGAAAATTTCCCTTGTTTGTAAGTTACATAAATTTAACATGGTTCCAATAAGAATACCAAGAGGTTTTGGTATCTCTTTTTTTCCCCAGACAAGTTGATTCTAGATTCATATGGAGAAGTAGGCACAGCTAGGAAAACTTCTGAAAGAAGATTAATGGGAGAAATTCCACCAGAAATTAAAACATTTATATAACCCCCATAATTCTAGCTGTGGTACTGGGCCATGAAGAGAGCAATCGAAAAGAATTGCAAGTACAGAAATAGACCCAAATACATCTAGGAATTTAGTATATGCTAGAAGTGTCATCCCCAAACAGAAAAATAACACACTGGTTGATAAATGGCATGAAAGCAACTAGAATGACGCATTCCACCAAGATAAACCAAATGGATCAAAGATTTGAACGTAAAAAAAAAACCATAAAGGTGCTAGATCACCATGTGGGGGAATTTATTCCTTTATCATCTTGGAAGGGGGTTATTTTTGAAGACTAAATCTGTAACCAATGTCTTTCGTAGGCAGCTTTCCTCCTCTCGTTAGTGTGTCCTTTCCCAGTTTTGTAGAAGGACCCCCCCCCCCAACCAATGAGTTCCCAAAGTAGATTCCCAGAATCATAAAGCAGTTATGATTAATTCAACTTTAGTCTCAAGTCCTTCCCTTTCATTCGAAACCTGTCACATTTGGACAGGCTGTAACCACCGAGAACTGGGTGACTGGCAGGTGATCACACACTGTGTGCCTGCGCTACCGGGATTTACAGTGCGTTGGAGTGTGGTGGGATGGGGGAAGGGAGGAACAAGATGAACCTCAGTCTTGGACCCAGTTCTGCGCTCAAGCGTGTGGCACACCCCACAAATGCTGCAGGAGTTGGAAGGATCTGAGCTGGCACTCAAAGGGGGGGCTCGATTCATATGCAGAGTTGAGTTCACAAGAAAAGGCAAGGATGAGTGTGCCACAAGATGAGGCCGGTTGTTTTGAAATAATTTCCAGGGAGATATTTGAGACCGTGATGTAGGTGCCATTATTTCCTGTCTGCCATGAAGGCACTGACCACGAAGAACCAAACTCTCCAAGGGGCCATAGGTATTACAGAGTTTAATCAGGAACAAGGTAAAGAAATAGTTGTCATCGTGAAACAAATATGATTCATCCTGAAAGCAGCCGGCAAACAGGAAATGCACAGCAAGAGTTGTAATTATCTGTCGCGGCAGGTGTTTGTCACCTCGAAATCATTAGGCCTGCACAATTCTGCCACCCAAGTTAACTTCAAAAGGACTTGTACGAAGTCGGCATGGAAAGTTCAGGTTTCTAGAAGGGATTCTGGAAATGAGCGTCTTTGCTAGATATTTTTATTTGCGAACATTTAAGGGGAAAGACAGCACAGCGGCTGCCGAGAAGACGCCTTTGGGGTTTCAACATGAACACGGAAACAGCGCTGACATTTCAAAACGTTGTTATTATGAAAAAGATGGAACATTTCCAGTAGCACCTAAAGCCCTGGCATTTGGAGAGAATACGCTTAAAAGGAACAACTTAAAATGGACCGAAAGGAAATTGGAGGGAGTGGGTTGGAACTAGAAGATCCAGACGGAGAGCCCCACAGAGCCTAGCTGTGTTAGCCCAGCGGGAGAATGCCAAGTCCGTGATTATTTCATTAGGAAAATATTTGCTACACCTATAATCTGGAAGTGATAAACAACATACCAGAGCAGAACATTACTCTCCAGGATTAAATACCAAACAAAATAACAAAGAGTTGACCCAGCTACAGGCTATCGGGATGAGGCCTTGTCCAGTTACCACATCAAAGACCCTGCCATAGGCAGAAAAAAGAGGAATCAATTAGGACACTGGTTGGGAGAGGCTTTATACTTTATGTAACCAAGAGGAAAAAGAAATGCAAACAGACTAAACTCAAGCTGGCTGCTTCCTTATTTTGTTCATTTAGTTTCTTTCTGACTTGCCCCCATCACTTGGTGAATCAAAAGACGTCCAAAAATTTGGGGGCACCTATCCTGAACTGTGTCAGCTCAGTACCTAATAAAAACCGGGCCCACTTCAAGGAAGATGAAGATTGTCCAACTCACTCTGTGCGTTTTCCAATTTTGCATGGCAATTGTTTTGTGAATCATGGACTTAATGAACGCGCAAGCTGGGCAGTTCCGGATGTGATCCGGGTAGGTGGAGAAAAGCCCTGGTTCAATAAAGTGAAAAGAATAAATGATGTTATGAGGATGTGGACAGACTTTAGTCCACCAAGGTAGAGAAAAACAATGCAAAAAACATTGTGAGAAAATGAAGTGTGAGTTGTGCTAATAGTAAGGGAAAAAATGTGCTAAATCCTGGGGTGGATGGGGAAATTACTTTTGTACAATCATAGGTCACAGAAGGCAAGGTTATGAATGGATTTATTTGCAGAATTGGAAAGAAAGCTTTCTGTCTTCTAATGAACATGTTGTTGGAGGTAATCACTGTACTAGGCAACCTGTATCTCTTACAGCTCTCACGCTGTTAGGAAACAGGTCTCTTTTGTTTGTGGGGTTTTTTTTTTAATATTTATTTATTGCGGAGAGACAGAGAGAGACAGAGCATGAGCAGGGGAGGGGAAGTGAGAGAGGAGACACAGAATCTGAAACAGGCTCCAGGCTCTGAGCGGTCAGCACAGAGCCCGACACGGGGCTCGAAGTCACGAACCGTGAGATCATGACCTGAGCCGAAGTTGGATGCTCAACCAACCGAGCCCCTTGTGGGTGTTCTCTTGATTAGACTTCATCATTTAGAACAGTTCTGGGTTCACAGCAAACCTGAGCTGAAAGTACCGAGAGTTCCCATATACCCCATGCCCCCTCCCCACATGCGGAGCCACTCCACTATCCATATCCCCCAGTTGTGCATTTTTTTCAATGGATGGACCTCCACTGACAGGTCATTATCACGCAAAGTCCATAGCTTCTATTAGGGTTCACTCTAGGTGTATATTCTGTGGGTTTGGGCAAATGTATGATGACCTGCATCCTACAGAATAGTGTCACTGCCCTAAAAATCTGTTGGGGTTTTCTTCTTGGAAAATGTTAAGCATGTGCAGAAGCAGAGAGAATAGTATAATGAACCTCTCCCACATACCGATTACCTGCCTTCAGAAATGACCAACCATGGCCAATCTCAAAGAGCCATTTTGCAAAGGCTATGGGAACATAGCTATAGGCAGATTGGTATTATGTTTGAGGAAAAAGGGTTTCTTCTCAGTAATTTTTAAGTGAGAGATTGAATTATTTTGGGGTGCTCATGTATTAAGGCACTAGCTGTGCTGGCCCCTTTGCAAATGACTAGCAGCATGGCCATCACCTGGGAGCTTACTGGCCATGAAGAATCTCCCGCCCACCCCAGAACCTACTGAGTCAGAGTCAGCAGTTCAACAAGATCCCCAGGTGATGTGTATGTACATTAAAGTTGAGAAATACTGACTGCCTGACCTAGGCCAGACACTTAAAATAGCCTCATAACGATCCGACAACACTTCAAGGCAGATGTTATCTTGCCCAGTTTACAGATGAGATAACTGAGGCTCAGATAGATTATTCAGTCTTCCCAAGAGCTCACAGCTAAGAAATTTAGATCTGTCTGGCTTCACAGTTTTTGATTTTACCACTTAGAGCATGCAGCCTCCCCACGAGGGAGTTTACTTTTGGGGCAACTCAGTAAAAAAAGAAAAGATAACAGTATGTGTTTACACAACACAAAACAACGAGCCATCTCAGCAACAACAACAGCAAACAACAACAGAAAACCACACGGTCGGCTATTACGCAAGCAATCGCTTCCTCCACCGAAAGACCTTTTCGCTTTCCAATCCACTGTTAATGGCATCACGTAGACAGCTCAATATTTTAGAGTGGTCACAAAACCAAACAAAACAAAACACTGGAGCAGCGATCAAAGGTACTCCCCCTTGACAGTGACTGTGGACCCACATAGGAACGAGACTGCAACCAGTCTCCCAGCACAAAGGGAAGATACGTTATCGATCCGCAGAGCTGGGCAATGCATTAAAAAAAAAAAAAAAAAATCAGCCAGACTGGTTTGACATCACATGGGCAGGAAGGGTAGGCTGTTGACTGACTGCTATCGCACCTTCCAAGCAGCTGAGTGGTCTGAGCCTATCAGACCTGTGCAGGTGAACTGCTTCCACGGAGAAGGGGTCCTTAAGTGGCTGGGTATTGCTGGGCAAGGCCACAGGACATTTTGTTTTCTGAGGAGCTTTTCGAAAAGGAACTTCTCCCCTGTAATCCTGGGAGATGAGGCCATCTCCTTCTCTTTCTGCTGTCCTAATGACCCTAGGGACCTGCGTTAATGGGTCAGCGCGGCTACTTGGTCCTGCAATGAGTCGATCTGCTGATTAATTAGCCAGTAGCAGGAACCCGATGAAGGTCTCAGCTCAAAGCCCCAGGGATCCAGTTCAGGGCACGCTGCCCTCACAAAGAAAGATCAGGTGAAGAGGCACACAAACTGGCCTGGTCACAGGCACCACGGGGTTATTCTGATTGACTCTCCACTTTACAACCAAATGACCTGGACACAACTTGCTGTTGTGAAACAGTAATCCCACTGAAAAGTAGTAAACCTACTGGCTCCACAAAGCTAATTGCCTTTATGGCTGAGATCAAATTCCTAGTATTTGGAGGACTTTATCCCCCACTCTTGTTTTTTTTTTTTAATATTAAAAATAAAATAATATTAATTTTAATAATTAAATTTAATATTAAAAATAAAATATTATGAAATCATTAGAAGCTCTGATGATTTCATAATATTTTATGGCCAACCTCACCCTCTTGCTAAAAAATATAATGAACCCTAAGAATGGAGTCATGATCGGCCAAAAAACCCGGCCTAAGGTAAAACAGATAAGACTTTAAGAGTTATTTTAAGAATGTTTTTCTATTTCAAGATTGCTCTGGCTATGCAGGGTCTTTCGTGACTCCATACAAAATTTAGGATTGTTTGTTCTAGCTCCGTGAAAAATGCTGTTGGAATTTTGATAGGGATCGCGTTAAATCTGTAGATCACTTTGGGGAGGAAAGACATTTTAACAATATTTGTTCTTCCAATCCATAAGCCTGGAATGTCTTTCCACTTCTTTGTGTCACCTTCATCTTCTTTCATCAATGTTTTATCATTTTCAGAGCACAGGTCTTTCACCTCTTTGGTTAAGTTTATTCTTAGGTAGTTTATTATTTTTGGTGCAATGGTAAATGGGTTTGTTTTCTTATTTCTCTTTCTGCTGCTTCATTATTCGTGTATAGAAATGCAACCGATTTCTGTACATTGATTTTGCATCATGTGACTTGAATTCATGTGTCAGTTCGAGTAGTCTTTTGGTGGAGTCTTTCGGGTTTTCTATATAGAGTATCATGTCATCTGCAAAGAGTGAAAGATTTACTTCTTCCTTACCAAATCTGCATGCCTCTTACTTCTTTTTGTTTGCTGTGGCTAGGACTTCCAGTGCTATGTTGAATAAAAGTGGTGAAAGTGGACATCCTTGTCTTGTTCCTGACCTGAGGGGAAACGTTCCCACAAAAGACCTCGAATAGCCAAAGCAATCTTGAAAAAGAAAAAACTGGAGGTATCACAATTCCAGGCTTCAAGTTAGGCTACAAAGCTATACTAACCAAAACAGTATGGCACACAAATATAAACACACAGATTAATGAAATAGAATAGAAAACCCAGGAGTGCCTGAGTGGCTCAGTCGGTTGAGCATCTGACTTTTGATTTCAGCTTGGGCCATGATCCCAGGGTTGTGGGACTGAGTTGGGCTCCATGCTGAGTGTGGAGCCTGCTTGGGATTCTCTATCCTTGTCTCCCTTGTTTGCTCTATCAAAAAAAAAAAAAAAAAAAAAAAAAAAAAAGAAAAAGAAAAAAAAATAGAAAAATTAGAAAAAAACCCATAATTATATGGTTAATTAATCTTTAACAAAGGAGGAAAGAATATGCAATGGGAAAAAGAGTCTCTTCAACAAATGGTGTTGGGAAAACTGGGCAGCTACATGCAAAACAGTGAAACTGGACCCCTGTCTTACACCACACACAAAAATCAACCCAAAATGGATTAAGGACCTAAATGTTGAGACACAAAATCATAAAAATCCTAGAAGAGAGCACAAGCAGTAATTTCTCTGACATTGGCTATAGTGACACCTTTCTAGATAGGTCTCCTTGAGGAAAGGGAAATAAAAAAAAAAATAAACTATTGGAAATGCATCAAAATAAAAGCTTCTGCTCAGCAAAGGAAACAATCAACAAAACTAAAAGAAAACCCACTGAATGGGACAAGATATTTGCAAATGACATATCCAAATAAGGGGTTATTATCCAAAATATATAAAGAACTTACCCAACTCAACACCTCCAAAAACAAATAATCAAATTAAAAAACGGGCAAAAGACATGAAGAGACACTTCTCCAAAGAAGACATCCAGATGGCCAACAGACACATGAAAAGATACTCGACGTCACTCATCATCAGGGAAATGCAAATCCAAACCATAGTGCGATATCACCTCACATGGGTCCGAATGGCTAAAATGAACAACACAAGAAACAACAAGCGTTGGTGAGGATGTGGAGAACAAGGACCTTTTGTGCACTGTTGGTGGGAATGCAAACTGGCGCAGCCATTCTAGAAGACAGTATGGAGGTTCCTCAAAAAATTCAAAATAGAACTACCCTATGATACAGTGGTTGCACTACTGGGTATTTCTCCCCAAATACAAAAAAACACTAATTTAAAGGGATATAGGTACTCCTATGTTTATGGTAGCGTTATTTACAATAGCCACATTATGGAAGCAGCCCAAGTGTCCACTGACAGATGAATGGATAGAGAAGATTATATATATATATATATATATATATATATATATATATCACACTGGACTCTTATTCAGCTATAAAAATAATGAAATCTTGCCATTTGTAACAACAATGAGTGGAGCTAGAGAGTATAAGCTAAGTGAAATAAGTCAGAGAAAAACAAATACCATATGATTTCACTCATAGTGGAATCTAAGAAACAGAAAAATGAGCGAAGGAAAAAAAAGAGAGAGACAAAACAAGAAACAGACTCTCACCTATGAAGAACAAACTGATGTTTGCCAGAAGGGAGGTGGGTAGGGGCGCCTGGGTGGCGCAGTCGGTTAAGCGTCCGACTTCGGCCAGGTCACGATCTCGCGGTCCGTGAGTTCGAGCCCCGCGTCGGGCTCTGGGCTGCTGGCTCGGAGCCTGGAGCCTGTTTCCGATTCTGTGTCTCCCTCTCTCTCTGCCCCTCCCCCGTTCATGCTCTGTCTCTCTCTCTGTCCCAAAAATAAATAAACGTTGAAAAAAAAAAATTAAAAAAAAAAAAAAGAAGGGAGGTGGGTGGAGGGAGGGATGCAATCGTTTATGGGAACTATACAGCACACTGATCATGATGAGCAATGAATAACGTATAGACTTGTTGAATCACTGTATTTAACAAAAATTTTAAATGTTTATTTAAAAAAATTTAAAAAATCTTTTATCTATTTTTGAGAGAGAGAGAGACAGAGTATGAGTGGGGGAGAGGCAGAGAGAGCAGGAGACAGAATCCACAAAGCAGGCTCCAGGCCTGCTGAGCTGTCAGCACAGAGCCCTACGTGGGGCTCAAACCCGTGACCATGAGATCATGACCTGAGCTGAAGTCAGACCCTTAACTGACTGAGCCACCCAGGTGCCCCACTGAATCACTATATTGTACACCTGAAACTAATATAACACTGTATGTTAACTATACTGGAATTACAATTAAAAAAAAAAACTTAATAAAAAATAAATGAAAGTAACCATTTGAATTCCAAAAAAAGAATGTTTTTCTAAACACTGAAGAACATTTTTGAACTATTTTTTTTAAAAATTTTTTTTTTCAACGTTTATTTATTTTTGGGACAGAGAGAGAGACAGAGCATGAACGGGGGAGGGGCAGAGAGAGAGGGAGACACAGAATCGGAAACAGGCTCCAGGCTCCGAGCCATCAGCCCAGAGCCCGACGCGGGGCTCGAACTCACGGACCGCGAGATCGTGACCTGAGCTGAAGTCGGACGCTTAACCGACTGCGCCACCCAGGCGCCCCTGAACTATTTTTGATACTGAATTGGAATGTCTTGATCACTAGATTTTCCCTCTGAAACTTTCACAAAGATGTTGCTGATGTGTTTATGTGAATGACCTCCTTTGTTAGCAGGACAGTCATTATTTATCCCTCCTTTGCAGATGAGGAAACTGAGGCTGGGAGAGTTGAAGTTACTTGCCCTCCACAAGAAGGCCTCCCAGTGAGCAAGGGTCAGAGCCATGGTCAGCTTCCAGACCAGGGAGTGGCCTTGTGTTCTGTCCACTTACCACAGGTTGAAGAAAAAGCCCAAAAGTAGCCACAGAAATTACCCCCTTAAAAAACCGAAGCAGCCACGCCCGTGCCAGGATCATTAAAGCAGTTGGAGATATCTTTTCACTTTGGAAATTACAAATTCCACACACAGGCTATTTAGTTAAGGGGAAAACGTTGAGACACGAGTAGCTACATTCACCTGAAGCACATATTTCAGGCCTTTTAGCCTTTGGGTTGAAAGCTGTGATGTGGACAACAGAGCCATGGCACTTGGGGTGGGGCACACAGCTAGCTGTAGTCTTTCCTTCCCTTCCTCACTGCTCATACGCTCTTCACCTAAGGGGAAGTGAGGGTTCTGGAAGGCAGGAGCCCCCACTCAGAAAGTGGTGAGCTAGGGTCCTCTTAGCCATACTTCAAGAAGGAGGAGGGTATTCATTAGCTTGCAGTGTCTCCTGGCCCAAAGTCGGATGCCCTCCCCACCACTACCCCTTGAAATCATTTCTTCTAAAGGCCACATCCTAACGGGTCTGAGTCTGCATTTGTGTAAGTGCCGCTGTTCAGTCGAGGAGAACAAGGTGCTCTTTGTGCAGAGCAAGTTCAGTTTGTGCAAAGTGGAAAGATTTCAAAACAGTACAGGGGAGAGGAGGTGGGGGATCCAAATTAATCCCAGCCATGGAACCCCCATGGCTTGACTTCTGCTAACCCCTTCTGGTCTTGGCATGCTTTTGAGTCCTTATTTTCTGATGTTATGGGCTATAGAGTGCCTTGCAAAATTCTCTTACCCACCACAAGTGAGTCCCGAGGAGTTGGCCTCCAGGGCAGTTGGGTTCCACGGATCATCTCCCCGGAATGACTTATAGGTATCATGTAGATAACAACAGCCTGGGAAATAAATTCCACACAGGCACCACTTACGTTTGAAAGGCCCCAACTGCTGGAGGCCAGACTATTTCATCTCTAGTTAAGGAAGGGATTTCTGGCATTTTCTGTGAGCCTTCCAGGCCTCCTGCATCTCATCCCACTCACTAGGTAAAAGGGTGGAAAGAGGAGGTGCTTGTTTGGGATAGAACAGGGTGTGATGGGAAAATCAGCACAGGAGAGGGCCTTTTGTAATATTTAGTGTAAGGGTAAAAGTTTTGACAGTTATTAAATAAGTTTGCAGGAGGAAACAATGTCCTTGCTCTAAATATTTATATCACATACCGCGATATCCATAATAAGATCCTGAAGAAGGTTCTGGTTTGCATGTTGTAGCAGCTGGATGGACACTTGGAAGAACTGTAGAGGGAATTTGGGCATGGAGTGGGAAATGGGCTGGAGAAGTCACTCCTTCAAGCCTGAGATTCTGGGAAAACTGGAGATGCCAATCCATTTTCGTAAGGGAACTGTACTTTTTAAAATACACGATCTTTTTTTTAATGTTTTATTGATTTTTGAAAGAGAGAGCATGAGTGGGGGAGGGGCAGAGAGAGAGGTAGAGAGAGAATCCCAAGCAGGCTCCCCGCTGTCAGCCCAGAGCCCGACACGGGGCTTGATCCCACGAACCACGAGATCATGACCTGAGCCGAAATCAAGAGTCAGACACTTAGCTAACTGAGCCACCCAGGCGCTCCTTTAAAGTACAAGATTATAGAGATGGGAGAATAAATTAATGGTTACCAGAGATTAGGGATGGTGATGGGGGTAGGGGGCAGGGTGGGTGTGACTACAAAGGGGTACGCAGGGAGATCTTTGTGGTGATAGAATAGTTTTCCTCTTGATTGTGATGGTGGCCACACAAATCTACACATGTAATGAAATGGCATACAACTATACGTACACATTGTACCTATATCCATTTTCTGGGTTTTATATGGTACTATAATTATGTGTGATGTAATCACTGGGGGAGACTGGGTGAAGGGCAACTTCCTGTGACTCCATACTTATTTCAAAATCAAAAGTCTTAAAGGGGCGCCTGGGTGTCTCAGTCTGTGAAGCATCCGACTTCGGCTCAGGTCACGATCTTACAGTTCGTGGGTTCAAGCCCCGCATCGGGCTCTGTGCTGACAGCTCAGAGCCTGGAGCCTGCTTCGGATTCTGTGTCTCCCTCTCTCTCTGCCCTCCCCTGCTCATGCTCTATCTCTCTCTCAAAAATAAATAAAATTTTAAAAAAAGTTAAAAAAAAATCTGAGCACAACTCTGCATTTCTTGTAAGTGACCTACAAAACCTTTCATTTATCCCATTTTTCTTTTGAAGAGAACCCTCCCCCCACCTCCCCTCCCCCCATATACCATAACTCTTTGACTCTTGAGAACTAAAACTACAGACTTAAGAAACTTATTCTTTTCACTGGGTAGAGAAAAAAGTCTGAGAATGCGTGTGCCCTTCTTTTATTTTCATCTACAGATCTGATGTTTCAGATGAAGGCTATTTGATTGGCAACGCCTTGAGCAGACTGGGAAGATTCTATATCTGACTAAGCCAGCTCTTCTCCCTGCCATGGAAAAAAAAGCAGAAACACGTTCAATTCCTGCCATGCCTTCTATGTGAACAGAAGCGTAAGGGTAGGAAAGGAGGGAGAGGGGAGGCCACGGGGGGTGTGGGGTCTTGTGGTTCTCAAAAGAGAGGCTCCTCTCGGCTCAAAGGGGGCTGTGCTTCTGGGTTGAGAAACGTGGCGAAATTGTCCCACAAGGTCAGGCACTTGGAAGGTTAACAGTTCAGCCAGCCTCAGAGAGGGGGCAGCTTGAGTTGAAGGTAGAAATGTGAACTGGCTTCTCCTCCCCACCTTCCCAAGTACACCAGAAGAGAAGATGGACGGAGCCTGAGCCCTTCAGTGGGGACAGGTGGTTGTAGTGGGCAAGTTATAAAGGGATTTGGTATGGGAGCACCTGCTGCAGGCTGTCAATTTCCTGACACAGTCTTATCTCCCAGAGGCCCCATCCTGGCCTTCCTAGATTCCATGCATCTCACTGAAACTTCTTGAATGCATCTCATCTGGCCCATGCAAGCAAGTGCTTGCCTATAAGCCATCTCATATTATTCTCTTTTGTTGAGTCACAGGCCTGCTGGGCTTGAAGCCTGGTTCTACCACTTACTAGCTATGCGATCTTGGGCAAGTTGTCTCAGCCTCTCTGTTCCTCAGTTTGCTCATCTGTGATATAGGGGTAATATCTGCCTTCCCGGGTTCGTCAAGTGACTGGCACCTCATAGGTGCTTAGGAAGTGTCAACTTCTCTTTGGTCACTGTTTCCCATGTGGATGCCCACATGGTTCCCTCAGACTGGAAGATCCTTGAGAGAGCTTCCTTCTCTTCTTCCCCCACCTTCACTCCAGCACCTAGCCCATGGTTGGGCACACAGCACATTGTTACTGAGTCCTTGTTGGATGGAGCTTTCCCGGCTCCCTCAGTGATGCTGATGGAAACCCAGAAATGGGCACGAGGGAATATCAATCTTCCATTTCTGAGTATGAAGGTAACATGTTGAATTCTTTACTTCCTTGATATATTGTTATAGGAAAACTGTCCCCGTGATGAGGCCTGCCTTTAGTGCAAATATAATTTTAGACAATTATGTAGCTCAAGTAAAATTAAAGCCAATGCCTCAGTATCTTGACAAAATGGCCTCTTGATTGGTGTATCAGAAGAGGAGCAGGAAAAGAAATCAATTAGGCTGGCATGCTCATTACCACAGAATTCAGAAGGTTATTAAATATAGCAACAGAATCTGGAATTGACCTGGTCAGATCTATACTTCATTGTCTTGGGACCACACCTCAGTCTTCAGTCATTTGTGAGGTGCAGTGGAAAGAGTAATGGATCAGGAAATGGAGACCAGAGATACCGTCCCAGATTGAGTCATTCATTCACTCATTCAGGCAACAAATATTTACTGAAATTTAGTATCAGTAGTTGTGTGACTTTTTTGAAGTCACTTCGTCTCGCTGGGTCTCGTGCTCCCCATCTGTCAAATGGTAACAAATCTATTTATATCATAAGCCTCGTAGACTGTCTTCTATGCAATGGCTACGTGCCTCGCTTGTGGTCATTTGAAAATTAACGTCCAAAGTCTATTTCAAGGGGGCTGAGGATGTTCTGCCTGTCTCATTTTCCTTCCTTACATGTCGGCAAGCCAACCAAGACCAGAGTGAGCAGGAAGGACAGAGAGCTCTGTTATACTGGGCTGAGGCATCATAGGGAATAGCACTCCACTTTGTGTTCCCAAATGGGCCGGACTTCAGACATGGCTCCTGTTATGGGTCGAGTCAGGTCCCCCAAAAAGAGAGGCTGAAGCCCTAACCCTGGGTACCTGTGAATGTTAGGGTCTTTGCAGATGTAATCAAGTTCAGATGCGGTTATTAGGGCGGGCCCTAAACCAATATAACCGAGGTCCTTATAAGAAGAGGGAAATTTGAACAAAGACACAGACACAGAGAGAATGCCATGTGAAGGCAAATGCAGACACACAGGGAAGATGGCGGCAGAGACTGAAGATGTGCAGCCACAAGCCAGGAAACGCCTGGGGCCACCGGAAGCTGGAAGAGGCAAGGAAGCATCCTGCCCTCAAGGCTTCAGAGGGAGCATGCCATGCCCCTGCCACACCTAGATTTTAAATCCTAGCTCTTAGAACTGTGAGAGGATAAATTTCTATTGTTTTAGGCCACCCTGTTTGTGGTATTTTGGTACAACAGCCCTAGGAAACTAATACAGTCCCCGAACAAAAATAACTCCACCACGTACTTCCCTCTGCCTTCCATGTAGTCACGGTGCCTTTCGTTTTCTGTACAAGAACCCACATGAACATGATGCCTTGGCTCCCTGGGCTCCGACCTAGCTTGCAGCGACATGGCTAAATGCACCACGAAGGTCGGAATCGTCGGTAAATATGGGACCCGTTGTGGTGCCTCCCTGAGGAAAATGGCGAAGAAGCTTGAAATAGGCCAGCACACCAAGTAGCCTTGCTCCTTCTGTGACAAAACCAAGACGAAAAGACGAGCTGTGGGGAATCTGGCATCGTGGTTCCCGCATGAAAACTGTAGCGGGTGGTGCCTGGACCTACAACACCACTTCTGCCCTCACAGTAAAGGCGGCCATCAGAAGCCTGAAGGAGTTGAAAGACCAGTAGAAGCTCCAGCATTTAACACATTGCTAGCCTATAAGAAATAAATTTGTGTGACAAAATTAAAAAAAAAAAAAAAAAGCAATGCCTCGATCCCACCGTCTAAAAATGTGGTCTCCAGAATGGCAGAAAAGGTTGGGTGGAATCCTGAATTCTGCTTTCTGTTTTTCAAATAAGTCAAAATGGAAGGCAAGAGTGCCCCCCATCTTTATCGTCTCTGCTCTCCCCTTTGATGGAAAACAGTAAGAGTAGGCAGGCATGGGTCCCACAGGCATGCGGCTGACTAAGCAAGCCGCTGCTGCTGGGCCTCAGCATGGAGACCATCTTGGGAAGGCCACGGAGTCCATGGCCAGCAGGGCTTAGAGCAGAACTGACCTCATTTAAGTTTTCCAAGCACTGCCGACTTTTCTCCACCTAGACTTCGCTCTTGGAGCCAACTAGAAGCTGCTGTCCTAGCAAAGGAGGCATCCCTTCTGTAGGACAAATGAGCAATTCATTTAACCGATGCATAGATGTTATGTTGAAAATTACTCTTTGACAACCACCATAGTAAAAACCGATTCAGGCAAGAGTCATCAATGGATCCTAAAACTAGTGACTGAAAGTTTTATGAAAAACATGTTATTTACATAGTCTCAAAGTATCTCCCCATACATTAGTTATTCAGTACAAAAAGAAAAATTGTATCTTTACGCTGGAAAAACATGGCAGATGTCACCTTAACAATTAATCAAAGTTAACATCACCGACAATCACTGGATCCCTTTTAATGTTTGACTCATGCTCGAAATGCGTGACCTCTCATCACGAGGACACATCAAGCAAACCCCGACTGGGGACCGTTCTGCAAAATAACTGGCCAGTGCTCTTCCAAGATGCTGATGTCTTCAAAGACAAAGAAAGGCTGAGGGCTGTTCCAGATGGAAGGACACATGAGAGAAGTAAGAGACGTGACAGCTAAATACAATGTGTGATCCTAGACTGCATCATGGACCAGGAAGAAAATAGCTGTGATGGACACTCTTGGTACAATGAGCAGAATCGGAGTATAACCTGTAGATTATATAATAGTATGTTGTATCTAATGTTATATTTCTTGAATTTGCCAACTTTACCATGTTTATCTAACAGGATGTCCTTGTTCTTAGGAAACACGTATTGATGTCTGCGATTTACTCCCCAGAGCCTCACACGCAAAAATGTGTGTATGTGTGTGTGTGTGTGTGTGTGTGTGTGTGTGTGTGTGCGTGTGTGTGTGTAGGGAGAATGGTCAATGTAACAAGATGCTAACACCAGATGAATCTGGATGAAGGGCACGTGAAAGTTCTTTCTGCTATTTTTGCACACAATTTTCTGTACGCCGGAAGTATTTCAAATTAAAATTGTAAAAATGTATTATTTCGAGTATTTAACCATGTGCCCGATGCCGTGCTCGGTGTGAGATATTCAAGGGAGAACAAAACACAGGCTTGATCCTTAACCCAGGAGCTCGTAGTCTGGGATGGACAGGACAAAAAAAAAAAAAAAAAAAAAAAAAAAAAAAAAGAGGCCAGCACATTTTGGCGTCACAAAGGAAGTGGTGAGAGCACAGAGAAGGTATGCCAAACCTAGACTGCCTGAGGAAGGGGGTCATTGGAGGCTGTTTCTAGAGGAAGTAAAGGGGAGGCTTCAAGTTGGAGGAACCGATTAAGTTTGGGGGTACTAGGGCCATACGCAAGCAGAGTTGACCGACGGACTGCGGGGCACAGGGAAGATGCCCGGACCTGTAGGCAGCAAGGGGAAGCCACCTGCCTCCTGAGGACAGACAACAAGGCATGGATTAGCAGGTGTTGGGGGCCAGGCCAAAGTCCCCGTAGCTTCCTAGGTAACAGAAGAAGCGCAGACACAAGCAAAACAACTTAAGGCTGTATACTGAATGTCCTAGAGACATCAGCCCCCAGACGGATAAATATATGCAACCTGGACAAATGCATGGCCCCAAATTAGTTAGGATTGCTAATAATAGACCTTGAGGCAGGAAGAGAACATCAAGTGATCATAAAAAACTAAAGACGTGATTTTTTGAGAACAGGATGAGCTTCACCAGCAATAAGGATAAGGTGGTACCCAATTAACACACAACAGGGTGGGGAGAGGTTGCTGTTAACAGGAAAAGTCCTGAAAATAGTATCGGGTCCCAGAATAAAGGGAATCAGAGAGGCAGCACGCTGTTTCAGAAGTTGACGGGGGAGGGGCGCCTGGATGGCTCAGTCGGTCGAACGTCCGACTTTGGCTCAGGTCATGATCTCACGGTTCGTGAATTCAAGCCCCGTGTCGGGCTCTGTGCTGACAGCTCGGAGCCTGGAGCCCGCTTCGGATTCTGTGTCTCCCTCTCTCCCTGCTCCTCCCTTGCTCACACTCTGTCCCTCTGTCAAAAATAAATAAAGATTTAAAAAAATTAAAAAAAAAAAAAAGGTTGACCGGGGAATGGGACTTTATTCCCATTGAATTATAAGATACAAGAGCCGGGATGAGTATTCCTAGCAAGAGTGTGGAGGGAGCTCACTTGTTTTTCTGTCTTTGAAAACTTTTGTATCATGGAAAATTTACAAAAAATGAGAACAGCATTAGCTTAAACTGCATGGAATTGCCGCCACGTGGGCATTTTTGCCCTACAAGAGCGGCGATTTCGCGTTTCAGATGAAAACGAACCCCCACATACCCGTCACCCAGCCTCAGCAATTACTGGCACATGGTCAGTTTCATGGCATCCGAATTCCCACCCATCCCCGGGGCAAACTGACTGGTTCGAAGCAAACTCTCTGGTGGGAGTTTTCGTTGTGCTTTTATTTTAATGATGTCCTATCTATAAAAGAGATCCAAATTACATACAGATACATGGATGTCTATATATAATGTTATCAGTTAATTATTTTTATTCCCTCAGTGAGTAATATATTCACGTGGCTCCAAATTCAAAAGCTACATCACACTGTATACCTCGAATATATACAATTTTTCTCTGTCGCTTATACTTCCATAAAGAAAGACGAAAGCTACACAACAGAAACAGAAGGGCCCATGAGAAGTTGCCTTCCAAACAAACCCTGTCACCCAGCCAACAGCTCTCCCTCCTCAGAGGCAACCTGTATGAACGGTTTTTATGTATCCGTCTGGAGAGGTTTTACGCGTGGGTTAGCAAATAGACTGTGAACTATTCCCACTGATCGGTGCCTGGCCTCTTCCACTTAGCAAGAGAAACGTCCTCCCTTCTCCAGCCCTCTAGCGTTCCACTTTTATGAACCACAATTTATGTAACCAACGAAATCACTATTGATGGACTTTTCGGCTGCTTCCAATCTGTGGCCGTTACAGACAGCGCTGTCCCGACTCACCCTCAACACTCATCTTGCACAAAAGCAAGTAAGTATATCTGGACGAGACACCCCTCAAAGCTGAACTGCTGGACGAACGGGAACGTGCCTTTGGAATTTTGACAGGTATTGCCAAACTGCCCTCTATCAGGTAGGCGTTATTGTACCGCTGTCTTCACCCCTCCGTCCGCACCGTTTCCTTGCTGCACGTCCCGCTTCCCCCCAGGGCTCCAGAGGAGACAGTTCAACGTGTCAAACTCAGAAACACCCCTCCGACCTCAGTTTCCTATTGGTCTCGCTCTACACTCTCTGGCCCACACGGCCACCAGCCTGTCCTTCCTCCCTTCTCCTTTCCCAGACGCCATCAGTAAGCCTGCTGGCATCCTTTCCTCCTTCCAGGTCAGCCCCATTTAGCCATGCTAGCATTGACCCCTGGACTCGCTCTCCCCGTGTCCTTCTGCAGCACCTGCTCTGCCAATCCCCAGCCCTGTGAAAATCCCACCACCCATTCTCTCCACCCCCCACTCCCAGGCTGCTGGCTATTGCTGGAGAAGGTCATGAAGTTGGCTCGGCTACAAAGCCAGGCCAGCCAGCCTCAGCGGGGCCCCAAGGGCTGCGAGGCAGTCCTTTTATATATCTGTATCAAATTTCTCTCAGTGATTGTTCCAAATCCTCTCCCTCTCCTCAGATCCCCTACCCAACCCCCTCTGCCCGACCCCTCAGTAGAGGGCCAGCTTTGGATTTCGATGATAGGACACAGGTCATTGGGCAGGAGCTCTCAGTGCTCCCTCTTTCCCTAGCCCTGCGCCAGTTCTCTGCCTTTCCCCCAGCCCCCCGTCTGCTTGCCCCCCACCCCTCAGCCTCATGGAAACGAGGGACTTGCTCCTCAAGGTTGCCTCTTCCACCAGTGCCTTTGACACTTCGCCTGCACTTGGCCCCAGGAGCCATCCTCTTTCCCTTTGGGCAATCTCTCCCTCCCCACTGGTGGTTTTTTTTTTCCCCTCTCAGCCTAGAAACGCTTCCCACAAATCTGTGTCACTGTTCCACACTACCGCCGAGCTTTTAAAAATGGAGCCATCTTTAAAATTACACAAGTAATTCACGCCTCCTGGCGGGACTTCCTCCCTCCAAGTCAGCCCCCAAATTTGACAGAAAAATCAGGAAATTATAAGCAAAAGGAAGAAAAGAGAAACCGCCCACAATCGCATCAGCCGACTGTTAATATTTTGATATATTTCTTTCCAAGTGTTTTTTTAATGCACATCTATGCACTTACATATCTATGTGTATTTTTTTTTCTCATAAAAGTGGATCGTAGTGTACATATTGTTTTGTCATAACATATTTCAGACATCTCAGCATTGCTCCGTATTAGCAATTGCTACGGATTACTGACCCTGGGTAAGTAAATTAACCTCCCTGAATCCATTTCCTCCTGTGTAAAATGAGGACTATTATTTATTATTATACTATTATAGGAACTACCTCACAGGGCTGTTATGAGGATTAAATGAGATAAAAATATATAAAAACACTTATCGCAGTGCCTGGCACGCAGCATGCTGCATTAATGTTAGCTCTTCTGATCTTCCCACATCAATAAATATAGCCCCACATAATAATTTAATGAGTTCTGTCACTGCTGTGTCTAGTAGGAGTGACGAGTGCACTTGAGTGAGCCACCAACACACGCTCATTTGGTACATGAGCAAGTATATCCGCGAGATAAACTCCTAAAAGCAGGATTGCTCCTTCAAAGGCTATGTGCATTTATAATTTTGGTAGATAGTGCCGGATTGTCCTTCATCCAGTGAGAGTCACCATGAGTTCTCGAACTGAACTCTGATTGATGGATGTTGAGTCTGTTGCAAAGTCTTCACTGCTACAAGACGGTGATGGACATTTTTGTAACCAAATCTTTGAAAAAAATTTTTTTTACGTGTATTTATTTTTGAGAGACAGAGAGAGAAAGAGAGCACAAGTCGGGGAGGGGCAGAGAGAGAAGGAGACACAGAATCCGAAGCAGGCTCCAGGCTCGGAGCTGCCCGACTCAGGGCTCGAACTCACAGATCGCGAGATCATCAGATATTTAGTGACCATCTCCAAGGCCATGCACTGTTTTAGGCACTGTGCTCACTTCATGAACAGAACCAGTAAAAGGTTCCTGCCTTGGAGGGGCTTACATTCCAACAAAGAGACACAAATAAAGATAATAAGCAATCTAGGGGCGCCTGGGTGGCTCAGTCGGTTAAGTGTCCGACTTAGGCTCAGGTCATGATCTCGCAGTTGGTGGGTTCGAGCCCCTCATCGGGCTCTGTGGGGCCAGCTCGGAGCTTGGAGTCTGCTTGGGATTCTGTGCCTCCCTTTCTCTCTGCCCCTCCCCTGCTGGCTCTCTGTCTCTGTCTGTCTCAAAAATGAGTAACATTAATTAAAAAAAAAGTCACCTATAGAAAATGTTAGAAAGTGATACATCCTAGAGCAAAAAGAAAAAGCAGAGCAGGCTAGAGGGGGGATAGCAATATTAATAGTTAATATTAATATTTCACAGTACAATATTAAATAGGGTGGCCACTCCAGTACGGTTTGACCTTATTCTGGTGATGAGGAATCACTGAAGGAGGCATTTGACTTATATTCATCAACATCTTTGCCACATCCACATACCACATGACACCTAACAATTCTGTTTAAATCAACTTACTTTTCCCTACTTGGATTTCTTTGTTTCTTTTCTTAAGTAGTAGACCTCACGCCCAGTGCAGAGCCCAACGCGGGGCTTGAACTCTTGACCCTGAGATCAAGATCTGACCTCAGGTCAAGCATCAGACGCTTAACCGACTGAGCTACCCAGGCATCCCTTAAACTTACGTTAAAGGAAGCTTTATAACCCATGTGTAAATAAAAACCAAGAATGGCATGCCGAATGTCTAGAAAGGGAGACTGGAAGATACCTAGGATTGGCTGGCCTCTTCCTTTCCTTTTAGAGACCAGCTGGTAAATAAGAACGATCACAACAAGCACTTATAAAATTGTGTGCTTATGATTTGCCAGGAAGCTTAGCGTTTTGCACGTAGCAGATAATTTTGTCTTCACAACAACTTCCATGCTATCGGTGCCATTATTGTCCCCAGGGAGACACTTGGGCACTGCGTAAGCCTCCCAAGTGTCAGTTTGCTCCTAAACAAATGGGGACGATTTGTGTTGTGTCTGGGGAGCGCTGGAGAGGGGGCAGGAAGGGGATGGACCGTCCCATCTATGTCATCTCCTGACCACTACGCCCCAAATTCCAGTGATGGAGATTAGAGCTAAATTGTTGCTTTAAAATACAAACAACCCTCCCCAGGGTTACATTTATTGGCCACTTCCAATTTCCTTTGAAAAACTTTAATCAGGACGTCCAAATTGATGTCAGACTGGCTAGGATGGGAGCTTTTCTTTTCCAGTAGAGTTAATATACAGTGTTATATGAGTTTCAGGCAAACGATATAGTGACTCAACACTTGTATGCATTACTCGGTGCTCACCAAGATAAGTGTACCCTTAATCCCCTTTACCTATTTCACCCATCCTCCCTCCTACCCACCTATTCTCTGGGAACCACTATTTTCTTCTCTATAGCTTTTTGGTTTGTCTCATTTTCTTTGTTCGTTTGTTTTGCTTCTTGGATTCCATGCATGAGTGAAATCGTATGGTATTTGTCTTTCTCTGACTGACTTTTTCACTTAGCATTATATCCTCTAGATCCATCCATGTTGTTGCAAATGGCAAGATTTCATTCTTTTTTATGACTGAGTAACATTCCATTATAGATATATACCGCGGACACTTCGGTTGCTCCCATACTTTGGCTACTGTAAATAACGCCGCTATCAACACAGGAGTGCAGGTGTCCCTTTGGGTTAGTGCTTTTGCATTCTACGGGTAAATCCCCAGTAGTAGAATTACTGGGTCATAGAGTAGATCTATTCTTAATTTCTTGGGAACCACACTGTTTTCCACACGCAACGCACCAGTCTGCATTCCCACCAACAGTGCATGAGTGTTCCCTTTTCTCCACATACGATGGGAGTTTTGATTAGAAGAGGGAAGAAGTGTCTCTGGAGCATCGGCCCTGGCCCCTTCTGGAAGGGAGCCAACCTGGGCAGATACTAGTGGAAGGAAACAGGCAGCAGAAAGCTGGGTGGGAAGAAACGATGACAAGCTGTATCAACTTCAACGGTCTCTGCTTCAAGTCTTTAGGGAGAGAGGAGCAGAATCTAAATACAATCAATAATACATCAGCAGAGACACAGTGCCTAGGTGCTCTTAACCTGCTTCATATCTCAAAGTGTGCTCCTGCTTTTCAACTTCCTGAGAAGTGTGCTGCGTTTCTAAAAAGAGCCGTTTCATTCACATGAAACAATACAGGACTCTGAACCACTCAGTCAAAGAATTCAAACCAGAAAAACGTCTGGTGCAGTCACCATTGAATAACAATTCCACAGAGTCACAGAGATGAATCCAGGTTCCTTGAAAGGTTTACGACCAAGAAAAGTTCAATGTAATATAGTAAACCTGGAATGTGTTTGATTTATAAAGGAAAGACGAGCTCTTGTATAGAGTAAATGATATTTTTAAACGGCTTCGAGAAAATTGGAGACTAAAGAAAAGCTTCTCATAGAAACAAAAAAAAGCTGGGAGCAGAAGGGGTTAGTTCTCTGGGGCAGAGCGGGCATTGCCAAATGACCCCAAATAGCCCACAAATGCGATGTGTTAATGTGGGTCCTATATCACAGAGGAGAATAGTACTAAATCGATTCTGTGCAAGTCATCTACGATGGGATAGAAATCCTAGAGGCAAGCACACTACTCCTGATTTTACAGTGTAGAAAAGGAGATAGCAAAATCCTCTAGTCGAGAGCCTGGTGAACGTGGCACTACATTTTCTAGTATACAAATGGCTTCCTTCTCATGCCCAGCATTTGAGGAGTCCCAGACAAGACTCAAACAACCCTGGAACTTACACTAGAGTTCCTATATGCTAAAGTGAGATTAGCAAAGCTTGTTGCTTGGCAACACGTGCTCTATAAACCCTTGGATCTTGGGTACGGTGAAACAGACAAAGTACATCTAGTGTTTTGTTTCATTTAATTTTTTTAGTGTTTATTTTTGAGAGACAGAGAGACAGAACACGACTGGGGGAGGAGTAGAGAGACAGGGAGACACAGAATCCGAAGCAGGCTCCAGGCTCTGAGCTGTCAGCACAGAGCCAGACGTGGGGCTCGAACTCACGAACTGTGAGATCATGACCTGAGCTGAGGTCGAACGCTTAACCGACTGAGCCACCCAGCGGCCCCTGTTTTGTTTCATTTAATTTTTTTTTAAATGTTTATTTATTTTTGAAAGAGACAGAGACAGAATGCAAGTGGGTTAGGGGCAGAGAGAGAGAGAGAGACACAGAATCTGAAGCAGGCTCCAGGCCCCGAGCTGTCAGCAGAGAGCCCGACGCGGGGCTCGAGCTCACAGACTGCCAGATCGTGATCTGAGCCAAAGTCGGACGCTCAACCGACTGAGCCACCCAGGCGCCCCCTTGTTTCATTTAAAAAGAATTTCTTCTTTGTCACCAAGATCCAAAGGCTGATACCATGCTTCATAGCTTTCCAGATGCTCACAGCCCCTAACCAACAGGACACTGGCAAATATCTATAAAGTCAGACTCTTCACCTGCCTGTAAGGAGGTTGTATGAGAGGCTACATACACATTTACTATGTCACTGGGAGTTTAGCGAGCCATAGCTTCTCTCTGAGAATGATTTAGCTATGAATTTATCTCAAAGTTAACTAAAAAGAAGTGGGAAGTCATATGAAGCTATTCCTAAGAATTTTAGAAGACTCTGGAGAAAGTCAGGTCAGTTTATTTTCTAAATCAAATAGGATTATCTTTTGAAGGAAGTATGCCCTTTAGCTGATCATTTTAAACAGTGATGAATAGTTGCATTTGGCCAAATAACAAAACCCAAGATATACAGGGTAAATTCTTTGAAAACAAATAAAATCCAATGAGCGTTTTTTAAATAAAATAAACGTATTTAAACATATTCCCTTACTGTCACTGATGGCTTTCTTATCTTAAGGGAGATTTAACACAACAAATCCTCTAGAAAAGCAGGATCTCAAAATGCAAACACTGTTTAACTGAACCACACACATGAAGTACTCAAATGAATATGCACTGCGGGTGGGAATACAAAATGGTAACATCACTTTGGAGAACAGGCTGGCAATTTCTGAATAAAGTTAAACATGCACTCACCATTATAATATAGCAATTCTACTAGATAGTTACTCGAGAGAAATTAAAGTATACATCCACATAAAAGTTAAAACACAAATATTCATAGCAGCTTTATTCGTAATGGCCCCCAATTGGAAACTACCCAAATGTTCATCAAAAGGTGAATGGACAGGGGCGCCTGGGTGTCTCAATCTGTTAAGTGTCAGACTTCAGCTCAGGTCATGATCTCACGGTTTGTGAGTTCCAGCCCCACATTGGGGTCTGTGCTGACAGCTCAGAGCCTGGAGCCTGCTTTGAATTCTGTGTCTCCCTCTCTCTCTGTCCCTCCCCTACTCACGCCCTGTCTCTCTGTCTCTGTCTCTGTCTCTCTCAAAAATAAATAATAAACATTAAAAAATTTTTTTAAAAAGGCGAATGGACAAATTGTGCCATATACATACAATGAAATATGACTCACAATAAAAAGTAACGAACCACTGATACAGAAAGCAACATGGATGGATCTCAAGGACATTCTAATCGAAACCAGCCAGACACAAAAGAGCACATACTATGTGATTATACATGTATGTGAAACATCATAAAGAGAATCTAATCTATGGTGATAAAGAAAAGGAGACCAGTGATAACCTGAAGCCAGCAGCAGGGGTTGAGATTAACTAACTACAAGGGGGCATTCTCTCTGGCAATGGAAGTGGTCTGTATCTTGACTGCAGGCTTAAACTGGGTGCAGTTTGTGACAAGTATGTAAATTATATCTCAGTAAAGTTGACTTTAAGCATAGTATTAATGGAAAACTCTTCAAAAGTTGAAGATTTTTACAAACATTTTTATTTTATTTATTTATTTATTTATTTATTTATTTATTTATTTTAAGTAATCTCTATGCCCAACGAGGGGCTCAAACCCAATGACACCAAGGTCAAGAGTCACATGCTCTACCGAACTGAGCCAGCCGGATGCCCCCAAAAGTTGAAGATTTAAAGTTACTTCTGCTTAGCAAGTATAAGTATGAAGCATCCTGTTGGAAACTATGCACCAAGATGCAGTCCTTGCAGTGAGGAAACTACTCTCTTGAAAACACTAGGCACACAGAACAAGGTAGCTGAGTGGGGCGGTGGCAGCAGCCTTGTGGACACAGAGATGCAGATCTTTGTGAAGCCTCTGATGGGTAAGACTATCACCCTCAAGGTCAAGCCACTGAGAATGTCAAAACCAAAATCCAAGACAAGGAGGGCATCTCACCTCACCAGCAGCGTCTAATTTTTGTGGGCAAACAGCTGGAGGATGGCCGCGCTCTCTCAGGCTACAATCTCCAGAAAGAATCCACCTTGCGCTTGGTGCTTTGCCCGTGGGGGGGCATCACTGGGTCTTCCCTCCGCCAGCTGGCCCGGAAATACAACTGTGACAAGGTAAAATCTGCCGTGTTATTCTCGTCTGCACCCCAGCGCTGTCAACTGCCGCCAAGAAAAAGTGAGGCCACACCAAAAACCCGCGCCCCGAGAAGGTCAAATAAGGCCCCTCTACTGACTCTTACTTTGCTTGTAGGGCAGGCTCCTGCCCAAGCCCCCAGACCCTGTGCCCTCAATAAAGTTTCCCTTCCACTGACTGAAACAGTAAAAAAAAACAACAACAACAAACAAACCAACATACAAAAAATTAAGCACACAGGCACATATGCATGGTGGAAGGCACTGGGCTGATGCTATTTGGAGCTGGTAGATACAGTTTACCAGGATCATTTAAATAGCGCCTACCATGTGGGAAGCATGGCGAAAGGGATAAAAGGCAAAGGAGTCATTAGGCTGGAAAGAAGACCAACGTATAGATTAGGTTGGTCAGGAGAACTGGGATCAGATCAAGGACAAGAAATGGTATTCTACATCACTATGAACCCTAGCTTGTCACTGTCATCTTGTTAGGTGCCTCTCAACAGAGAGGCCAATCTGGATGCAGCTCGACCGTGTCTAAAAACTGGTACAACGATTGGGACAAAGAGTAGAAAATGATATAGGACAAGAGGTTCTTCAGATTCCTTGGCCAGGCTGTAGGGACTCTCTCTGCCCTTCCCATCAGCATGAAAGCCCTCTTGTTCTCCTTTCAGTGTTTGATAAAAAGTTCTACTAAGGTTTTAACAAATACAGGAGATTGGATAAGGAACTTATCTGGAGTGTTTTATTAATCTATGTAGCTTTAGAAATTAAAAGATGGGGAAATAGCTAATTGAGTATCTACCATATAATCTTTTTTTTTGACAAATTCCTACCACAGTATATTTATTTTAAACACTGAAAAAAATATCTGAAGCAAAATTTTTGTATTGAATATACAATTTGATAAGCTATTTTTGGTTTTACATTATATTATGAACATTTTCAAATGTCAAAAATAATATTTAAAATATTATTTTAAACACATGCCTAATCGTTTTTATAGTTATTCAGTTATCTTTATTTTTATTACTTTTTTTTACTTTTTTTAACTTGTTTTATTTTTTATTTTTTTAAATTTACATCCAAATTCGTTAGCATATAGTGCAACAATGATTTCAGGAGTAGGTTCCTTAGTGCCCCTTATCCATTTAGCCCAACCCCCTCCCACAACCCCTCCAGTAACCGTCAGTTTGTTCTCCATATTTAGGAGTCTCTTCTGTTTTGTCCCCCTCCCTGTTTGTATATTATTTTTGTTTCCCTTCCCTTATGTTCATCTGTTTTGTCTCTTCAAGTCCTCATAGGAGTGAAGTCATATGATTTTTGTCTTTCTCAGACTAATTTCACTTAGCATAATACCCTCCAGTTCCATCCATGTAGTTGCAAATGGCAAGATTTCCTTCTTTTTGATTGCCGAGTGATACTCCATCGTATATATATATACACCATGACTTCTTTATCCATTCATCCATCGATGGACATTTGGGCTCTTTCCAGACTTTGGCTACTGTCGACCGTGCTGCTATAAACATGGGGGTGCATGTGTCCCTTCGAAACAGCACACCTGTATCCCTTGGATCAATGCCTAGTAGTGCAATTGCTGGGTCGTAGGGGAGTTCTATTTTTAGTTTTTGGAGGAACCTCCATCCTGTTTTCCAGAGTGGCTGCACCAGCTCGCATTCCCATATAATCTTACAACAGGATTCAGAGTACAGTCACACCGAACCGGAAGTATTCTGAAATTGCTTTAATTAGAGAAATCTAATATCACATTTTTTTAAGGAACTGATAATGAGATGCAAAAAAAAAAAAAAAAAAAGTGTGGTGTGTGGTGTGTGGTGGTCATTTCTCGGTCCCACACTTGAAGGATGTTGACGAACTGGACAATGTTCAGAGGCCAACGGCTAAGATGGTAACAGGTCTGGAAACCATCTCATAAAGACTAGAATGAAAACACAGAGGAGAAAACATTTGTGGCGACGTGGCCACTGGTGCCAAATATCTGGTGATGGACCCTTGCATTGTTGCCACCTTTTGGCTGTCGTGAATAATGCCGCAAGGAATATTAGCATACCTGTATCTGTTTGCATCCTGGTTTTCAAGGAGTGGAATTCTTGGATCATCTAAAAATTCCGTGTTTACTATTTTGAGGAACTGCGAAAATGTTTTCCACAGTCACTACATTCTAGCCAGCAATGTGCAAGGGTCCTATTTCCACATCCTCACTAATACTCGCATATAGCCTTACAAAGTTTTTTTCTGTTATATATCCCCATAAAATTGCTCTTGGCAATCTAGCGTAAACATCTTTCCCATGTCGAGTGACATATGACCATGTTATCATTCTTAATGGGTGCACAGATTTCCATGGAGGGAACGTACTGTAATTTGTTTAACCCAACGTTTTCCAAAGGCTGTACATAACATAGATCCCACAAGATCGCCCTCAAAAACAAGAACTTAAGTTAAAAAGTTAAAGACGCTTCATACCCTATCTCTTTTGTTGGGCTATCACAATGTTAAAGAAACGATTTTAATGGGTTTTCCTAAACTTCCTTAACCATCTTTTATTCTTCAGGACACTTAACTTATTCATATTTTATAAAACACCCTGAGAAATGGTGGCCTAACTGATCTGTGGCAAATACTAGGTTTCTTGTTTTTTTACATAGAACTTGCCACTTCAACCACTTTCAAGCATGCAATTCTGTGGCATTACTTACATTCACAAGGTACACCATTCCAATGATCTATTTCCAAAACTTTTTCATCATCCGAAGCAGAGACTCTATGCCCATTATGAATAACTCCCCATTACCCCCTCCCCCAGCCCCTAGTATCCTGTAATCTACTTTCTGTCTCTATGAACTTATCTATTTTAAATATCTCACTCAGCATGTTCTCAAGTTTCATCCATGCTGTAGTACGTACCAGAATTTCATTCCTTTTCATAGCTGAACAACATCCCACTGTATGTATGATGTAATTACACCATATCAAGATCAACTGGTGATGAACACTGGGGTAGTCGCCACCTTTTCGGCTGTTGTGAATAATGCCACGAGGAACAACAGCATACAAGTATCTTTTTGAGTCCTCGTTTTCAAGGAGTGGATTGGAAGATCGAGGATCTTACGAGAATTCTATGTTTCATATTTTGAGAAGCTGCCAAAATGTTTGCCACAGTCAGTGCACTATTTTCCATTCCAACCAGCAATGTACAAGGGCCCTCTGTTTCTCCACCTCTTCACCAACACTTGTTAATATCTCTTTTATTACAGCCATTCTAGTGGGTATGAAGTGATACCGCTTTGTGGTTTTGATTTGCATTTGTTTAATGACTAATCATATTGAACATCTTTTCATATGCTTATTGGCCATATGTAAATCTTCTCTGGAGAAATGTCTATTCATAAAGTCCTCTGCCCATATTTTAATCGGGTTGTTCGTCTTTTTGTGGCTGAGTTATAAGACCTGTTTACATATTCTGGATTAAACTCATCACATATGATTTACAAATTTTCTGGTTGTCTTTTCACTGTCTTGTTAATGTCCTGCGAGGCATGAAAGTTCTTAATTTGATAAAGTTCAACTTATCTATTTTTTCTTTAGCTGCTCATGTTTTTAGTGATATACCTAAGAATGCATTGCTCAATCCAATATAATGAAGATTTACCCCTGTTTATCCCCTAAAAATTTAATGGTTTTAGATCTTACTATTTAGGTCCTTGATCCATTTTGAGCTAATTTTTGTATACGTTGGGAGGTAGGAATCCAACTTCACTGTTTGGCATGTGGATATTCAGTTGCCCCAGCCCCATGTGTTGAAAACATTACGTTTTTCACAACATTAAACATCCTTTTCAACCTGTCCCATATTTTTCCCTAAGAAAAATTTTTAGAAGAATTGCTGTGCCAAGAGAGGTGCACATTTTGAAGGCTTCTGATACATACCACCAAATGTCCTCCACAAAGGACATTAAGAACCCACTGCAGTGAATTTAAACACCACTTTCCCCATACTCTCAACAGCCGTGTATACTACAAACACATTTTAAATCTCTGCTAGTCAGGGGCGCCTGGGTGGCTCAGTCGGTTGAGCGTCCAACTTCGGCTCAGGTCATGATCTGGTCGTTCATGAGTTCGAGCCCCACGTCGGGCTCTGTGCTAACAGCTCGGTACCGGGAGCCTGCTTCAGATTCTGTGTCTCCCTCTGTCTCTGCCCCTCCTTCACTTGCGCTCTCTCTCTCAAAAAAATGAATAAACATTAAAAAAGAAATCTGCTAATCACTGTGGCATGGGAATGTATTCCAAATAAAGTTTAAGAGAGGTTTAGCTGAACTTCCCTTGATAGTCCCAACATGCTAGCCTCAGCACCTTCCTTTCCAAAGGCTTCACACTTATGAAAAGACTGTCTAAGAACAGGACTCAGTGTAATCTACTGCAGAGTTTAATATAAGTCGAGTTAAGGAAGCAAACTAAATCCTCCCTTTCAGAAGAGTGAGACTAGAAATGGAAAGTATAATTAGGTTCCTCTGCTAGATAATGTAATTTCAAAATATTTCCCTCCTCAGGGGCGCCTGGGTGGCTCAGTCGGTTAAGCGTCCGACTTCGGCTCAGGTCATGATCTCGTGGTCCGTGAGTTCGAGCCCCGCGTCGGGCTCTGTGCTGCCAGCTCAGAGCCTGGAGCCTGCTTCGGATTCTGTGTCTCTCTTTCTCTCTGCCCCTCCCCCACTTGCAGTCTGCCTCTCTCTCCCTCTCAAAAATAAACAAACATTTAAAAAATTAAAAAAATATATATATTTCCTTCCTCAGCACAAAGTCACAAACGAGCTATTGGCGACTTTCAAGTGTGCCCTCTTTTGTGTGTGGTCAACGGAGAGTTACCAAGCACAAGAGTCATGCCATGAAATCAACTAAACCGAAGTTAGAGGGTTTTTCTTATAGCCATATCCTAATTATCAAGGAAAAAGAAAAACTATTTTGCTGGTGGTCTGCTATTTACTACTAGTTGAGCACTTCTGAATGTGAACTGTGCCAGGGCTTTTAGAGTCGATGTAGCTTTTTGTGCCCTGTCTCCTTTGCTTCTCTGAAACAAAAACGCCAAGTGTATCTTTATTTTGTTTTGTCTCAAGCTGTAGTCACCAGAAGGAAAATTTTACGGTGAGTGTTTTGTCAGTGGGAACCTGTATTAATATGGAAATCCTGAGAGGATCATTTATCCACACAAAACAAGAAACCAGGGGGAAATGAGCTTTCCACATTTCATCATAAAGCATGCATAATTCATACGAGAGGCAACTATTGATGAGGCTGAACAAAATGAGTTTCTTGTTGCCAGAAAGAATCAAAATATTAGGAATCGAGTTCTCTGATTTCCTAAATACTTTCTTAAAGCCCTCAGAAGCTCAATGCCATCATGCATCTGTTACACTAGCAGAGATGAAGGCAAATGTTTTTCCAGAATCAATAAAATTTTAAGTGGCAGACCGGACCTTGTAAATATCTAGTTCAACTGTATTGTACAGATTGGAAATCTGAAGCCCAGATTGGTGAAGTGACTCTGCTGAAAGTCACACAGAGCAGTGACTGAGCTGGAGCCAAAGTCAGGTCTTCTGACTCCTATACTCATAATATAATTGGGTCATTCCCCTAAAAGGTGGACATGAATAGTTATGTTACCAGTTTACTTTGAAGTCAGTGATGCCACGGAGATCTCCAATTTCATATATATATAGACTATTGGTCAATTTGTAGGATTCAGTTAATAAATGCATTAATTTAATGCATTTCTTCTGAGAGGCCATGGTCATTAAGGTCTCCCACTATTAAGAAAGTTGAGCAAGTTTCCAAGATTCCTATATATGACTCTCTCCACCCATACATTCTAGACATTTATAAAAATCAATCTCATTTACTCTTCGGTTAAGAACCACAGTGGAAGAAATCTGTAAGAGATCATAGAGTTTAAGGGAAACAAAGTTACCTTTTTGCCAGAGTACTTATTGTTCTTGGGCCTTTTCTAAATGCATAGTTTCAATGATCTGACAGTGGAGTCTACCTATATATTTTTCAAGCTCAACTTTTAAGATCTAAAATATTTAAAAACACTTGAGGCAAATTGTAATTAGTTTTCTCCATAGATATCCAAAGTGTCATACGTGCATTTTCATCGTGGATATTTATATATAGTTGCTTCTAGGTGAATTTTAAAAATTCATTTAGGAGATGAGATTAAATATATCTTGTAGTGGGAGTAGTAATAATTCAAGGAGCAGGGACAAAGATTAATGCAGAATTAGAATCTTAACTCATCTGCTTTTAATAGCACATTTGATTTGTCTCTGTTCTAAAGAGCCAATGAAACAGGCCACCTAGATACAAATTCTAACCCCATCCCCCCTTTTTTAACATAAGAGCTTTCTGATAGTGAGAGTTGTCCAACAGCAGAATGAACTGTTGCGTGAAAGTCAGCTGATTACTATAAGATTTCAAGCTAAGGCTAAAAGATCATTCGAGTGGAATTCTTAAAAGGATTTCTGCATTGAGAGGTACATTAAAAGGCTTCTAAAATCCTATCATTCCAATATTGTGTTTCTCTCCTACTTTTATAGTTCAGACATCTTTTCATACGTGTATCTGTAGTCATCTTAGATTGCCTTGTCTTGTATCATTATTATTTTTGTACTTATTCTGCTTGAAGGCAGGGATGGCATTTCACTCATCTTCATATATCTTACAATTTTAAATAGAGTTTCCTGACACTTAATTGAATATACTTGAAATTATAAGCTTGATTGGTCGATTTAGTCATAAATCTTAAGAACTGTAGTTTTTACCCTGACCTGAGAATCTGACTTATTACCAGTGAGTCCTCATGTCAGGATGAATCTGGAGTGCTGCTCTTTTATAACGTTATAAGTAAAGTAGGAATATTTGATCAAACATGAATATATATTTAAGGCATAAAAATGATACTCTGAAAATATTTTAAAAACAGGGGCGTCTGGGTGGCTCAGTTGGTTAAGCATCCAACTCTTGGTTTTGGCTCAGGTCACAATCTCAAGGTTTGTGAGATCAAACTCCACATGGGGCTCTGCCCTGGGCACGGAGCCTGCTTGGGATTCTCTCTCTCCTCCCCTCCTCCTTCTGCCCCTCCCCCATTCATATTCTCTCTCTCTCTCTCTCTCTCTCTCTCTCTCAAAATAAATAAACTTAAAAAAATATTTTAGAAACATACTTCTACTTTCATTTATCCTTTTATTGACAATGTGAAAACTGGTGTATATGTACATAAACATACATATATATTTATAAACAAGCATATATTTATAATATATAAGAACAAGACAGGAGCGCCTGGATGGCTCAGTCGGTTGAGCATCCGACTCTTGATTTTGGATGTGAAAATTAATGTATATGTACATAAACATACATATATATTTATAAACAAGCATAAATTTAAAATATATAAGAACAAGACAGGAGCGCCTGGATGGCTCAGTTGGTTGAGCATCCGACTCTTGATTTTGGATGTGAAAATTAATGTATAT
>NW_024420481.1:123685-127894 GCF_014898765.1 Herpailurus yagouaroundi
TATAAGAACAAGACAGGAGCGCCTGGATGGCTCAGTCGGTTGAGCATTCAACTCTTGATTTCGGCTCAGGTCATGATCCCAGGGTCATGGGATTGAGCCCCGCATCGGGCTCTGGGCTGAGCGTGGAGCCTGCTTAAGAGTCTCTCTCTTTCTCCCTCTGCCCCTCTCCCCTGCTCACGTGTGCACTAAAATAAAATAAAAAAAAAAAAGAAGAAGACATACCAATGCTATGTTCAATACGGTCACCTCTTATTCTGCTATTTTTTAAAATGGGTTATAAGATAGATGATTTACAAAACTAACAAGAAAAATAAGTCAAAATTCTAAAAGTATCCTGCTGCAGGTTAAATTGTGTGCACAAAAAGATAATGTTAAAGTCCTAACCCCCAGTATCTGTGAATGTGACCTTATATGGACAGAGGGTCTTTGTCGATGTAATCAAGCTACGATGACATCATAATGGATTGGCTTGGACCCTAAATCCAATGACTGGTGTCTTTATAAGAACCACATGAAAACACAGGGATACAGGGAGAAGCCCATATGATGACAGAAACAGAGACTGGAGCGATATGTCTGTAAGGCAAGGCTTTTTGGCAACTGCCAGAAACTAGGAGAGAAATATTAACAAATTTTCCCTCAGAGCCCCCAGAAGGAAGATCTCTGTTGACACCTTGACCTTGGACCTTCAGCCTCCAGAACTATGAGATAATCTATTTTGACTGTTGAGGCTACTCGGTTTGTGGTACTTTGTTATGGCGGCCCTAGAAAACAAATACGTGCCTTTTACTATGAAAACTGACATTATAATCCTTTGGCATGTTTAGGATGACAAAATAGTCTTACAATAATTTTAAAAAATCAACGAGTCTGACAGGTATGAGGTGGTATCTCACTGTTGTTTTGATTTGTATCTCCCTGCCCAGCAATTGCACTACTAGGTGTTTACCCAAAGGACACACAAATACTGATTTGAAGAGACACATGTACCCCGATGTTTATAGCATAGCAGCACTATCAACAATAAGCAAATTATGCGAAGAGCTAAAATGTCCATCAAGTGATGAACGGATAAAGAAGATGTGGTATATATATACAATGAAATATTACTCAGCCATAATAAGAATGAAATCTTGCCATTTGCAATGAACTAGATGGAGCTAGAATGTATTATGCTAAGTGAAATAAGTCAATCAGAAAAAGGACAAATACCATATGATTTCTTTCACTCATATGTGGAATTTAAGAAACAAAACAGATGGACATAAGGGAAAAAAAAAGAGCGAGAGAGGGAGAGAGGGAGAGACGGGGGCAGGGGGGCAGGCAAACCATAAGAGATGCTTAACTATAGAGAACAAACTCAGGGTTGATGGAGGGAGGTGGGTGGGGTGATGGGCATTAAGGGGGGCACTTGTGATGAGCACCGGGTGTCATATGTAACTGATGAATCATTAAATTCTACTCCTGAAACGAATATTGCACTCTGTTAGCTAACTAGAATTGAAATAAAAACTTGAAACAAACAAAAAAAATAAATAAATAAAAATCAACCACAAAATCTCATCATGTAAAAGTCAGAACTACTTTGGTCTCAAAATCATTTAAGAAATGAAAAATCATTGGGGCGCCTCGGTGGCTCAGTCGGTTACGCGTCTGAATCTTTGTCTCAACTCAAGTCATGATCTCAGGGTTCATGGGATTGAGCCTCATGTCAGGTTCTGTGCTGACAGTGTGGAGTCTGCTTGGGATTCTCTCTCTCCCTCTGTCCCTTCCCTGCTCTCTTTCTCTCTCAAAATAAATAAATAAACATTTTAAAAAAATAAATGAAAATCATTTAAACAGATCCTCCTAATACCAAACCTTAAAAGGCAACAGATGGGAAAATCGACTACAAAGTCCTTGATTCTGAGCATATTATAGTAAGTGTGGCACCCTGGAGTACAACTAAATAAAAACTAACTGAACAGAGTTTAAAGGAATTGTCTGAGTTGAAAGAAGTGTATTGAGAATGTCCAGATTACCAAGATTTAATGATCAAAAGCTCCTTATACAACTGAGTAGTAGTCCCGCCCCCATTGTTCACTTTCTCCATCCTTGGTTTTTGTACTCCAAAGGTTCTGTATTTTGAAAGACTTTTTTTTTTTTTTTTTTTTTTTTTTGGCTAAAGTGTCAACCATACAGGAGGACACTATTGCCTGTCAATGATCTACAAATTCAGCAAGGAACATCACTGCCATCACACCTCATCTCATGAGGGCCCCTGTATCTGTTCACAATTGGTCCACCGAGGGTCAGGTAAGTATAGAAGCTGAGTAATGAGGGCGATATTGATAGTTCACTTGTCCTTGGCCAATTTGTAGAATCGTGTCTCAGTTTCCAGAGACCATCATGAACTCAGTCATCTCATAAGTATTCATTTACTCATAGGTTGACAGAATCTTCCCCCACATATGTAACCATTAATTCCACTGGGGCCACTGTCAAACAATTCTTGGTGTAACAGTCTTTTTCCTATGTGGGGCATACCTATATCAGATTTTCATCATTCTGATGACTTCTAATGACAAGGAAAAACTTTTTATAAATATTTTAGATAACCATTCCTATTTTGTTAGCTGAGGAAATTTAAACTAATTCTCAACTTCATTTCATGAGGATACATTTATATTTTTCAAAATGCTAGTGCTATCCTTAATTACTTAAAGCACTTACTTTAGATTTTACATTTTTAACACATACTTTTTCTTATTCAGAAAACCCTTAAGACTTTTAAATACAAAATTGGGGTTTAAACAAACATTTATAGCCCTTAGGGAACAACTGGAGGCATATGATTCTTGCAGAAAAACCCTAACATATTAAGCCTTATTTAATCAAATGCATAATCATGATCATGAATAAAAAGTAATTCATAGAAATGTAAAAGACCACCATTTATCAACATTGTCTTTTTTCCACACTTAATTAGAATACAAAATTGATCAGGGATAATCAGGTTAAGTACAAATTGAGTGAAGTCCCAATTACATATTATTTTCTTGCTATTCAATTAAATTTTTTTCATCGTTTCCCCTACCTATTCCTTCCAAACAAATTAAACATCCAAGGATTCATGTGCAAAATAGGCAATCCTTGCATCAGCATGTATAACTAGCTTAGTTTTAAAAATAAGTTTTTTTGGGGGGCACCTGGGTGGCTCAGTCGGTTGAGCGTCCGACTTCAGCTCAGGACATGATCTCGCGGTCTGTGAGTTGGAGCCCAGTGTCAGTCTCTGTGCTGCCAGCTCAGAGCCTGGAGCCTGCTGTGGATTCTGTGTCTCCCTCTCTCTCTGCCCCTCCCCCGCTCATGCTCTGTCTCTCTCTGTCTCTCTCTCTCTGTCAAAAATAAATAAACATTTAAAAAAATTAAAAATAAGCTTTTTAGGGGTGCCTGGATGGCTCAGTCGGTTAAGCATCTGACTTGATTTCAGCTCAGGTCATGATCATGACCCGCATGGAGCCCCAAATAGTGTTACATGCTGGCCCTCCCCAACACGTGTGTGCTCTCTCTAAATAAATAAACATTTTTTAAAAAGTTAAAAACTGCTTTGAGACAGGTGATTTTTCTAATTATTGAAAATATCATTAAGAACTAGCACAGGTATTCAGTACAGAATTTAACAAATTATTTTACTTGTTGATTAACGGAACAATTCTATTTCATCAGAACTTAAAATTTTATTTATTCAGATAAATAAATAGAGTTCTGAATTATGTTTTTAAAAACTCAAGGTGCAGCATGTTTCTACACATTAGCAGCTTGAAAATGTATGATTGTATCTTCAATATAGTTCTTATTTGGAAAACATCTTTGAAAATATCACTACATTGCTTTTAAGGGCAAACACAGGAATTAGACATGCAAGTTCTGTAGATAAAGAGAATTTTAGGAGATTGAGAAAATAAGGTAATAGGAAATAGCCTAAGTTATATCTTGCAATTTTTTTTTAAGTTTATTTATTTATTTTGAGAGAGAAAGAGTGAGCACACGAGCAGGGGAGGGGCAAAGAGAGAGGAAGACATGCAGAATCCCAAGCAGGCTCTGCACTGCCAGCACAGAGCCCAATGCGGGGCTTGAACTCACAAAATATGAGATCACTACCCGAGCCAAAGTCAGACGCTTAACCGACTGAGCCACCCAGGCACTCCTAAAACACACAATTCTGTTATT
>NW_024420481.1:127994-173321 GCF_014898765.1 Herpailurus yagouaroundi
GTGTGTGTGTGTGTGTGTGTGTGTGTGTGTGTGTGTGTGAGAGAGAGAGAGAGAGAGAGAGAGAGAGAGAAGCAAATGTGTGTTTCTCCATTGGTGAGAAAGTCTTGGGATGGGTGAATCACTTAGCGGAAAGTTCGTCTACTACAATAAATGGAGAACGAGAATCAGAAGACGACACGGGAGTTTGTGACGGTGCTGATGCTAACTGGTGAGTTATAAGAAGATCCTGAGCTGCTACTGGTTCCACCAAGAGTATTTGAAGATAGACCAGGGGAAGAAAATACCATTCACTGACAACAGAATTCAAAAGATCTCTGTGTACTCCGCTTTGTCTACAAACAAATACAAAATATGTGAAGCAAAGAACTGGCCCTAGTTACAAGAGCGATTTCATACGTTCAGCCTAACAAAGCACACAAAAATCCAAGGTAGGAAAGATGGGCAGAAGATAACTTTTTTCCAAGCTTGCATTTTTATGTATTTCTCTGATACCTCTTAATCAAATGCCAAAACCCCACTTCTAAAAATGTATCCAGCATACATTAGTGTCACACATAAACGTTAGGGAGAAGAACTAAGGGTAATAGCATCCATTTGGGATATTAGTTGGATGACTTCTAAAAATATTTAATAATAGACCAGACTTCTGAATATATACAATAGTAAAAACAGACTTAAAAACCAAGTGAAAAATGGCCAACGAATGTTTAAAAATTCATGTTAATACTCACCAAACATTCACATCAGACTGTTGGGTAGTATCGGGAGAAAGCATGTTGGTCGTGCCTTCGATAAATCTCTTAGGCGGATCTTCAGCTATCATTTCACCTATGACGAGAAAAGCAGACCAAGGCAAAATATGTTTTATCTAGCATGCTTTTTGCTTTTAGTTGCAAACAATTATAAAATACATAAAAACACAAAGAAAAAACTTTTACTGCCCCATTACCCAGAGATAACCACTTTCCAGTAATTCCTAAATATGTGTGTATATACATGATTGTTTTTAAACAAAACTGGATTTGTATTGAATATACTACTGATACATCGTCTACTTTTTGTTTTTAATGAGTATAATTTTCTCATATTATTTACTAAATTCTACAACGTCATTTTACAGAGCTATGCAGTAAGGCTGTATCATAATTTAATCTCATTCCTTATTTTAAATGTTTAGGTTATTGCTGTCTGTATTTTGCTAAAAATATACAATGAACTAAATAGACCAATTCTTTTATAGCATGCAATGAACAAAATAAATATATTTTTAAAGAATAAGGAGAAGCACCTAATGTCAAAAAACTATACTGCTGTAATCTTAAGTCAAAGTAAATGGTAAAATCTGCACAGTGTTACATAATCGTGTGATAACCATGTCTGGATGAGAGAAAACTAATGTTCAAGCCCATAACTCGTAGAGTGAAATATATATGAATGATGAAACACTAAGGCCTCCTACTCATTAAAAAATATCTCTAGGAATAGGAGCGCCTGGCTGGCTCAGTCAGTAGAGCGTGCAACTCTTGGTTGTGAGTTCAAACTCCACGTTGGACACAAAGTTTACTTAAAAATAAAATTAAATTAAAATTAAAAAATATACCCCTAGGAATAGAAATTCCACAGACCTTCCTTACGAGTATAATCACGGCTCATAAAACTCAAAAGAGGTCTGGGTATCCTGTCCCATGCCAGATTACAATTATACCATTATGGAGAGATTACTCACCTCTCCTTTGGAGTTTAAATTAAAAGCAAGACAAATCAAAACAAATTCATCATAGAAGAAAATAGAAATTTTCTTTGCTGAAACCATTATTACTTGTAAAATTCTCTTTACAGCTGTCTAATTTCTGCAGATTTCTCAGGATTCCCACTTGAAGCCTTATTTGCTCTTGCTTATTCCCAACGGAAGTAACTGCCTTCATATGCTTGGAGATTCTAACAGTGATCTCATACTCTCTTCCATTTTTTAGAGTTCTCATTGTTTTTCCTCCCTCACCCAGGACCTCTTTGGATTTTTTATGCCCTTTTCCCCCATATTTCATTAATAGGCTCCAAAGAGGACATCACTTATTGTTTCCCAAATGGATATTCATATTCTAAAATAGATAAATAAAATTAAATTTCCGTTTAATCTGTTACTATCTCTAAAATGCCAGATGAATTTTGACCAAATTTGTATAGGCTACCTTCAGACTATGGTCTGACTTAAAATATAGACCACGTAGTACATATAGAATTTGCTTTGGAGTTCTTACGGACACTTCAAAGAAGTGAGTGAGGCAGTCATCCTCCAGAGCAACTGAAAACCAGGTACAAGAGGCTTGTGTGAAACATGACACATCCACCAAGACACTGGACAGAAATCAAGTCTATTATGTCAAAATTGTATTATAAAAAAATATATTTTTTTAAATATGGAAGCTTCACAAATTTGTGTGTCATCCTTGTGCAGGGGCCGTGCTAATCTTCTCTGTGTCGTTCCAATTTTAGTATATGTGCTACCAAAGCAAGCACTAAAAATAACTTTTTAAGTCAAATTCCGGGGCACCTGGGTGGCTCAGTTGGTTAAGTGTCTGGCTCTTGATTACGGCTCAGGTCACGATCTCACGGTTCAAGAGATCAAGCTCCGCGTCGGGCTCTGTGCTGACAGCGTGGAGCCTGCTTGGGATTCTCTCTCTCTCTCCCTCTCTCTCTACCCCTCCCCCACTTGTGTGTGCATGTGCACTCTCTCAAAATAAATAAATAAACCTAAAAATAAATAAATAAATCACAACTTCCAAGAAAATTCCAGGAATTTTCAATGTCATAAAAACATTTTATGCATAAGTGTCTTAAAAGGAGCATTATTTTAATTTAGTAAAACACTGTCTTTAAGTGTATTTTATTTACTTATGTACTTATTTATTTTAAAGATTTTATTTTTAAGTAATCTCTACACTCAATGTTGGGCTCGAACTCGCAACCCTAAGATCAAAAGTCACACACTCCACTGAGCCAGCCAGGGGCCCCTAGGCATATTTTATCTGAAATACTGAAATGACCCCAACTTCCTAACAACTCCTAAACTATTAATATATTTAAACGCTTTCTCAACACTAGCCCCCAACTTCACAGCACAGACAAAATACTCCAAAGCTAGGTCATTGATCCATCATCATAAAACGATGTGCTTAGTTTGAAAGAGTGTTTTCCAGAACTGATCTTGTCTTAGTCCTAGAATACAGGAAGTACATAGTTAGTTAGATGTGTTGTTAGGGCAACTGCCATTAATTCATCCAAAAATACATGGAAGACTGAAGTACATTTCAACTTCTTTCTCGATAGTTTGCTCTCCTTTCCCTTCCCCTTCTCCCTCTTTTCTTCCCCCCTCCCTCCTCTTTTTCTTCTTTTCCTTCTTCTTTCCTATCTTCTTTTTAAAGCTACTTTTTTAAAGTTTATTTTACTTATTTTGAGAGAGAGAGAAAGAGAGAGAGAGCAAGCACACGAGGGGCAGAGAGAGAGAGAGGGAGAGAGAGAGAATCCCAAGCGGGTTCCGTGCTGTCAGCGCAGAGCCCAACACAGGACTCAAACTCACGAACCGTGAGATCATGACCTGAGTGTAAATCAAGAGTCGGACACTTAATCTACTGAGCCACCCAGGCGCTCCTCTTCTTTCCTATCTTAATGGAATTTTCACGAATACACATTTTAAACTTTTAACCTTCTTTCCTATTTATCCATTTTCCCTCCTTATTATGGTTAAATTTTGTATTAACTTTAAAACTCAGTAGTGGTATTAACGAAAAAGGAAGAATAACCTAGCTTAGTGAGGCAGGATTGAGAAATGGGATCCAGGGCTGTGGGAGTTAAAAAAAAAAAAAACACTACTGTTTTTTCCACTGTCCTTTTATTACTGAGTAGGTGGGTATTTTTCATTAATTTCATTAATTTCCAAAATTAATCCCCATAAAGAAGTGAACCATCAAAGAACACACACCTTAGCATATATTTTAAGTGTAGAAAGTGGGTCTGATTTGTGTCAACTTACTCATACGATGTCAACAAGTAGGTGTGGCGGCAGGCGGGGCGGCAGGGCAGGGGTCGAGATTTAGCAGAATACTAGATGACTGATTCATTCTATCTGTTCATTCACTCATTCCCCACTTTGTTTTCACAAGTAGTTAAGGCAGCTAGCCTGGTGAATTATACTTATATAATGAAAACCCTAAGAGTTGACTAAGCTGGAATTAAATTTCTCAATTCACATTTATATGGCAGTTTATGGCTTTTTAAAAAAATTTTTTTAAGGATTTTATTTTTGAGTAATCTCTACACCCAGTGTGGGGCCTGTATTCACAACCCTGAGATCTAGTCGCATTCTCCACCGACTGAGCCAGCCGGGCACCCCAGCACTTTACAGCTTTTAAAATTGTCTTTATGTAGTTTGAGTAAAATGAAAGGCCTCTAGTAACTTCTCAAATATATTTTAAATAAATCCTTTAAAATGAAATTTTTATAGCACTTGATTTTATATAATACTTTATAAAAATAATTCAAAGTTATATTTATTTTTGCTAGTAGATAAAAGTACCTTTTCTTTTTAATGATCCAAAGATACTTGGTCTAATAGTGTTGGTGGGGCTTTGATTTCTTCTTCTAAAATAAAATTATCACAATCATTACCAGAAAAAAATTTGAACAAAATCAGCTATGACTATTTCATTAGAATAGATCTAAGGACATACACTAAAAAAGGACTATGTAGTATCACATCATTTTATTGCTTTTCTCTAAATCTGGGTTAAAAACAGGAATGCCTCAGGATAGCAAACTGTCTTACAGTTTAGAAGGATTCAGGATTTTTTGAAATTATGGGGGGAGAAAGCTAGAAAGACCTACTGTTCTGGTTGTGACTTGCCTTGAATCAAGGTGAGAATCATCGGTAAATGAGCAGGTGCAGCTGTTTACAGCTCAAGAATTAGCTTTGATCCTTATCAACAAGCTTGGAGAGGAAGACTATGTTCAAACAGGGTTAATGAATTACTGATTCTTCATACATTCACATGTTCTCACATGTCCTTAACTAATTTGATTCTTTTCAATATACAAAATGGTAAACCAAAACAATGACATCTTAATTTAGCAAAAAACACATTACTTCTGTGGTTGTCATAGAACCTGGAGCTATAATTTCTTGTAAGTTTCTAAAATTCTTATTTTATTTTATAAGCACTTTGGTATTTTCATACAACATGAACTTACATTGGAAATTGTTGCGTAGGACTGGGACTAGGACTTGGAGACAGAGCGGTGTAATTCACATAAGTTTGTAACGATGGAGAAAAATATTGCTAAAACCAAATTAGAACAGAGGGTTTAAAACCACCACTCTTCTCAGAAAGCAGATCAGTGGTTTCCTAGTGGGGGCAGGGGGTGGGGGAGAGAAGGCAATGGACTACAAAAGATCACGAGGACATCGTCTAGAGCGTGGGAACGGTTCTACATCCGGGTTATGGTTACGGCTACAGGATTATACACAAGTACCAAAGTTAATGAAGTCACATACTTCAAAGTTGGCGACTTTTGTTATATGTTAATAATAGTTCAAGAAATGAAAAGGAAGGGAAAACTGTCGTTTAGGATCAGATGTGCTGTAGCAAAATATATCCCCCCCCAAAGTTTGGGTGGTGAAACGTTAATATCTCATAGGTATTTCAAGGGACACAGATTCTTAGGCTCTCCTTTCTTACCTTCCCAATCCCCCTGGTGGGAGAAGGTGCTGGGGGTACTGGAATTAAACCAATGCACTTTGAAGATGGTTTCTCTAAACCACTGGCACTCTGTGTAGGCAGAAAGCAGTGTACAATTGGAGCACCAGTTGCTTCCCTATCAAACACTTAAGGAGATGGCTGCTGCATGGGGAAGGGAACCCTTACTGAATCAGTGAGTGCACCACGGTGAGGAGCTCACATCATCCTAAAACAAGCAGGGAACCCACGATTCACCTCAATAAGCCAAGGCACCCTTTCCCCTTTTAGAAAAAAGAGTCACATGGCAAGTCGAGGGGCTTCCCTAGTGTCCCCAAAGATGTAGAACGTGAATACGTGATATTGAGCAATACTTACTAGTGTAAACACAAATCCTAAATTAAAAATTTTCTCTTCTGGTTTGACCTGTACCTTGTTTTTGAAGACTACAATACCATTTCCAGGAAACAATCAAAAAGGATTTGGTTAGAACTAAGATACAAATGAGGCAGCAACGATAACTACAGCTATAAAAAATGTTGATAGATTTTATATAGACAGAATCAGTATTGCATAATTCGGGGCTTTGAAATGTGCTCTTTTCTTTTCCGAGACGCAGGTAAAGTTACCTGACGTGTTCCCTTACACGTCCTAACACATTCACAGATTCCCTCCCTCATGCCAACACCTGAAGTAATTAGAAGTGGGTCAGTTAAGGGAATGCAGCAGCATCCATAAATTGTGTTGGCCCCAAACATAAAAAGGGGCAGACTCCAGAGGCTATCTACGCATTCTTTAGGACCCACTCCCAAACCAGGGATAGATGCCTGTCTAAGGCACTCAGGGCTCAAAGGAAAATAAGATGCCACTGTTTCTGCTGATGACCCATTTTCTAATCTAATCATTCCCAAATCTGGAAACAGACATCTAACCAGAATCTCTCCTACTCAAATTTCAGCTCAATTCCTATTCTATCATTATCTGAGATGTCCATGGAAAAGAAGCCTAAACATCACTCAACTTCTACAACTAAGTAAGACCATAATGTGTACAGAGACATGGAAAAATGTTACCAGGGGATGTAATGAAATTCCAAATATGTTCAAATTAAAGGTTGCATGTTAAAATGTTAGTGTGAGTACATACGTTACAGGAATAAAAATGCAGTATTTATCCAAGAAACCCACTGTCTGTGGTTTAAGACTCTAATATGTAGGTAATCAATTACGTAGAAAGGAGTGAAATCATTTATTGTTTTGTCATGTGAGCAATTTGACCAGCAGAACTGAACTCTTCTTAGACTTACTAGGACAGAGAGGAAGCTGGTCCAAAACAACGATGGTTTTGTATCAGACAACTATTTACTGTGAACCCCACTTTCAAATGATGTCAGTTATTTTTACGAGTAAGTCATAAACTGTTTCTTAAGAGCGATCAAAAATGATTTATGCAGCATATAAATTTCAGTTTCAAACGAGAGCTTGGATTTCTAGAAATTACAGCAGAAGTAGGTATTGCCAACACCGAAAATCAGTAAAACTTTCAATAAAAGTGAAATGTTAATACCATACCAGTTTCAAGCTTTCTTCCCAAGACTGACTTAACTGTCTTGCAGTTTGTACCTCCCTACAAAAGAAGAGATATCAGTACTGCAGTTTGCCTAACCAAAAGAAAAGACATAACTGAATAGAGAAATGATCAGGATAGTAATTCAAAGTACACGACTCACCATTCATGCATTGCTTCTCTATTTACTAAATCCATGCCTTCTTCCTGAAAGGCAGAACATGAGAATAAATGAATACCCGTTCCTATGGTTTTACAAAATTGTTTCATTTGGTTGTACCTTTATCATTATTCACTGGGCTCTAGAAGAGCCAGAGTGTAAACAAATCTCTAAACACGTGTCTAGTTCTCTACTTTTCTTTTTTTTTTTTTTAACGTTTATTTATTTTTGAGACAGAGAGAAACAGAGCATGAACGGGGGAGGGTCAGAGAGAGGGAGACACAGAATCTGAAACAGGCTCCAGGCTCTGAGCTGTCAGCACAGAGCCCGACGCGGGGCTTGAACTCACAAACCGTGAGATCATGACCTGAGCCGAAGTCGGCCACCTAACCGACTGAGCCACCCAGGCGCCCCAGTTCTCTACTTTTCATTATTGAACCTACTACACCAAAGATCTATTACTAATGCATTGCAGTACATCAGATATGCAGAAACTTCTTAGATGAAACACTTTGTACCTTTCCTCATGCAAAAGAGAAAATGTCAAACATTTATTATTATACTATTTTTCCTATGATTCATACTATGATACTCACAAATATTACTCATAGTCCAAAGCAAACTAAATGTCTATCAGTATGGGTTTGTTTAAGTAAATGATGGTGCAAACATGGATTTAAATCTAGTCGTTGACATTGAGAAACATGTATTACATATCGAGTAGGAAAAATCCTCACATGCTATTTATGTAAAATTATAAACAAGAGGTGTTCAGAAGGATATTCACCAAAAAGTTCACAGTACTTATCAATGAGTAGTGCGGTTTAGGGTAATTTGTTCTTTCTTTCTTTGTACTTTACCATAGTGTTTGACCTTTTTTATAAATGCAAGTATAATTTCTCACATAGTTATTTTTATTTTTTTTAATTTGTTTTAATGTTTTATTTATTTTTGAAACACAGAGAGACAGAGCATGAGTGGGGGAGGGGCAGAGAGAGAGAGAGGGAGAGGGAGACACAGAATCTGAAGCAGGCTCCAGGCTCTGAGCTGTCAGCACAGAACCTGACGTGGGGTTCAAACTCACAAACTGTGAGATCACGACCTGAGCTGAAGCTGGACGCTTAACCGACCGAGGCACCCAGGTGCCCTCACATAAATATTTTTAAAAATAGCCCACATATGGAAAGATATTCTGTGTTCATGAGTTAGAAAACTTAATATTGTTAAGATGGCAATACTATCCAAAGTGATCTACAGATGCAATGCAACCCCTGTCAAAATCCCAGTGGCATTTTTTTGTTTTGCAGAAATACAAACACCCAGCCTAAAATTCACATGGAATCTCAAGAGGCTCTGAATCACCAGAACAATCTTGAAAAAGAAGACTAAACGTGGAGGATTCACATTTCCTGATTTCAAAACTTACTACAAAGCTATAGTAATCAGAACAGTGTGGTACTAGCATAAGGGCATATAGACCAAAGGAACAGAATAGAGAGCTCAGAAATGAACACTCAGATACATGTTGATTTTTGACAAGGGTGCCAAACCATTCAATGGGGAAAGGACAGTCTTGTCAACAAATGGTGCTGAGAAAACTGAACACCCACATGCAAAAGAATGAAGTTGAAACCTTTCCTTATACCATATATAAAAATTAACTTGAAATGGATGAAACACCTAAACGTAAGACCTAAAACTATAAAACTCTTACATGAAAACATAGGGCAAAAGCCTTATGAATTGGATTTGATAATGATTTCACAGATGTAACAGCAAAAGCACAGGTAACAAAAGAAAAAAACAGACTTCACAAAAATTTAAAACTTTTGTGCAACAAAAGACACGATCAAGAGAGTGAAAAGAAGCACAGAATTGGAAGAGATATTTGCAAATCTTACATTTGATAAGGGATTAATATCCAGAACATATAAAGAACACTTACAACTCAACAACAACAACAACAACAACAACAACAACAAAACAAACAACAAATTAAAATATGGGCAAAGGACTTGAACAGGTATTTTTTCAAAGATATACAAATGGTCAATAAGCGGGGCGCCTGAGTGGCTCAGTTGGTTGAGCCTCTGACTTCGGCTCAGGTCATGATCTCAAGCTTATTGAGTTTGAGCCTCACATCAGGCTCCGTGCTGACGGCTAGGAGCCTAGAGCCCACTTCCAATTCTGTGTCTCCCTCTCTCTCTGCCCTGCCCCAACTCATGCTCTCTCTCTCTCTCTCTCTCTCTCTCTCTCAAAAATAAATAAACATTACAAAATTAAAACAAATGGTCAATAAGCATGTGAAAAATGTTCAACATTTGTCATTAGGGAAATGCAATTCAAAACTGCAAAGAGCTAGTAGCACTTCACACTCATTAGGATAGTATTTGTTTATTTGAGAGTGAGAGAACACGAGCGGGGGGGGGGGGGGAAGGGACAGAGGGAAGGAAGGGGAGAGAGAGAGACAGAGAGAGGGAGAGTAAGAGAGAGAATCTTAAGCAGGCTCCATGCCTAGTATGGAGCCCAATGTGGGGCTTGATCCCACAACCTTGGGATCATGACCTGAGCTGAAATTTAGAGGTGGATGCTCAACCAACTGAGCCACCCAGGTGCCCCAGAATAGCTGTTATTTAAAAATGTGGAAAATAACAAGTGTTGGTAAAAATGTGGAGAAATTAGAGCTTTTAGACATTGCTGGTGGGAATGTAAAATGGTGCAGACTCTGTAGGAGACAATTTGACAGTTTCTCAAAAAGTTAAACATTGACTTACCATATTATCCAACAATCCCGCTCCTATGTATATACGCAAAAGTATTGAAAACAGGAATCAAACAGAGACTTCTACACCAAAGTTCATAGCAGCACTATTTATAATAACCAAAAGTTGGAAACAACCCAGTGTCCACCACCAGATGAATGGATTAAAAAATGTGATATAAACACAATTCCATACAAAGGAATGAAGTTCTGACACATGCTACATATAACATGGTTGAATACTGCAAACATTATGTTAAGTGATATAAACACAAAAGAACGAATATTTTGTGGTTCCACTTATATATGGTACCTAGAATAGTCAAATCTTCATAGAAATAGAAAGTAGGATAGAGGTTACAGGAGAAGGAGGTTAAGTAGGAAGTTACTGCTGAACGGGCATGGAGGTTCTGTCTGGCAGGATGAAAAATTCTGGAAATGAAAAGTGATGATGATTGTCCAACACTGTGAAAGTACTTAATGCCACTGAATTGTACTCTTAAAAATGGTTAAAATGGCTTTTAAAAAAATCCTACAGTCCAAATTCACCCTGGTCTTCTTAAAAACATATTTTACACATAATAAAGTACCTAGGACACAGTTGGGCAAATATGGTGCTAAATATGATGGGGAACATGAAATAAGCAGATGAGCTTTCCCGAAAATGACCTAGAATCATATTTGAGAGACAAATTTTATATACATCAGGTTGATGCTCTCCAAAGTAAGCATGATCACAGCCCAGGAAGTATACATGGTGATTCACAGAGAAGCAAAAAAAAAAAAAAAAAAAAAAAAAAATTCAATTTACACATTTTAAATCTAAGATAGTAAGAAATGAAGGTTTGCTAATATTAGATATACAGACTGACACAGGTGCTCTCACTCAGCCCATAGAGACCAAAGATCTCGCAAAAGAACAGCATTTGGGGGGAGGCTAGTTGTAATGAGTTGCAAGTTAGGTGGCCATATGGATATATTATCTAGTTTTAATTAAACCGAGTTCCACAAAATAGACAAATATCTTAACAAGATTTCTATAAAGAAATGTCGGACAGAAGATTCATAATACAAGTCTAAGCAAGTGACAGGGAGGTGACAAAGGTGGTGCTTGTGCTACTCCTAGCTCAGCACATCACCTTCCACCTTCTTGTGAAAACACAATGCTGAACTAGTCTCTGTCAAGGAGCTGGCTAAAATAATTTGAGGTCATGAACACTACTAGAAATATGGACCCATATTCCCTCTCAATAATGACTCATAATTAATACAATACATTTTAAAATGTCCTAAAAACATCATTTTGTCTTTATCTCATCCTTTCTGTATTTGTGTTGCTCATATATTCTATGACTCACGTTACATACCAGCTTGGAAGTACATATCCATAATGTAAATACAGTTTACATGTACTGGAAGGATGTGCTAAAACATTTTGCACTAATGCAGTGTATGATCAAAAGAGCTTGAATATTACCGTCTATATAAACATACATGTTATGGGTAGTCTGGAATAGAAGAGTGGCGTGAGTTGTGTGAATGAAAATTTGACCTAGGCCCTGAAAGTGGTTTAAAATCTGGACAAGCAGAGGGTGGAGGGGAAGGTATTCCAAGCAGAAGGAAGCATGTGAACAAAAGCCTAGAGGAGGGAACGAACATGGCAGGTCTGAGGGGAGTGAGACCGGCTTGACTGAAACAGTTTGTACTGAGAAGCGATGAGAGCTAAAACTGGAGAGGTAAAATAGGGCCAGATTTCTAGGATCGTAAATAATTGAAGGGTTGGGACTTAAAGAGTTTGCACAGAACACCATAGTTGTTAGGACCACAGGCTTTGGAGCCAAACAGAACTGGGTCGAACCTGGGCTCTGTAACTTTTTACCTGTCAATCCTAGGCAAGTGAATTAACCTCAGCCTCAGTCTCTTCATTCATATGAAGATGATAATACAAACTGAGGATAACGAAGTGGTTGTACAGTTCTTATCACAGCGCCTGGCAACCTATGTGAGTAAGTGCTCGCTACAACCTAGCTATACTTACTCTTACTCTTATTCAGTAGGTAATGGGAAGCCATTATAACTTTCTGCACAGGGGAGAAAAAGGTGAAAATGATGTCTCAGAGAAGTGATCTTGCTGTTGGTTGTGGAAGTCGGATTAAACTGACAGAGATAGGAAATCTCTTAGAATATTTCTACAGTAATCTGGATGGACCCAAGGGACAGAAGGAAGTGGGAACAGAGAGGATGTTGTCAAGGAAGAATTAATAGGATTAGATGCCTAATTAGATACAGTAGAAAAATAAGGAAGAACTGAAGGTGAACCTAGAGCTTTGAGTTCTTTTGATGTCATTATGGAAAGTGAGGGAAATTGGGAAAGGAAGTTTAAGAAGTTAGTCTTTAAAAACAATGGAGTAACAGTAAACCTTTTCAACAAAATGTAAAGTTAGTATAGTCCTTCCACCTAATACTGATGTAGACGTTTTCCTGTAGTGAGAAGCTCAAAACACTTTGTAATTTACTCAACGACCAAGAGCAATTTTTCCCGAAGTAGGACAGGATTTTGCTCACTGTTCCGTTGGAAGTTGGGGCATTACCCAACATCAGCTATTTTGAAGGTTGTTAGTAAAAGCAGGTTGACTCTTTTATCATTTATATCTTGCCTGTTTCCAAAATGGATATGAGATGCTTATAATGAAGTATGATTGTTAAAATAAGGATAAAAAGTCAAGAGGGGTACCTGGGTGGCTCAGTTGGTTGAGCGTCCGACTTTGGTTCAGGTCATGATCTCACGGTTCGTGAGTTCGAGCCCCACATCGGGCTGGCTGCTGTCAGCCTGTCAGCGCGGAGCCCGCTTCAGATCCTCTGTCCCCTTCTCTCTGTCCCTCCCCTGCTTGCGCTCTCCCGAAAGTAAATAAATACTAAAAAAACAAATCAAGAGCCACATATCTCTGAGGGACAAACAGTGCTGTCTGCTAGAAACCCAGGTTAAGGAGAGTTGTTGCACTTGAGCACTGAACTTAGCTTTCAGCTTTTTAGGATCCAAGGTAAAAATGGAAATGGTGAGCTACCCACTGTGCTCTCTGAAGGTGAGTATGCCTGAAAGATTTTGGTTGCCCGGTGTCGGCACAGGGCTTAACAAATGCTTGCTGAAAGAATGAACAATTTGTGAGTTAAGGTCAAATTAAATTTCCTTTAAAACAAGTTAGGCTATTCCCTTAAAGAACATCTCTTCATAAAAAAGACCAGGTACTTAGTAGGTTCCAAGGAAGACCGAAAAAACACAGAACAGAAATCTAATGCCGTTGCTTTCCTAGACTAGAAGTGGTAGCAAAGTCCATAAGACAAAGTAACTGTGAAACTGTGATAACTGATATTGTCCCTGTTAAAATCATGCCCTCTACTCCAGCTGGCACGATGTTTTAAATGGCTGCATTTCATAAAGTTCCCTTACATTTGTGTCTAAACCCAGTTTAATTTATCCAAACCAGTTGAGATAAAACAAAGACTATAATACATGGTGCTAAAGTTTACATCTGTGAAGATATAAATAGGAGAGAAGCTAGAAATGCAGAGGTAGTGTGCAAGTAGGTAATTAAACTGATGCTACTTAAGGTACTGCAGAAAAAGTCAAGTTCTTACTAGGTATCAATGATTTTATATCCTATTTGACAAGTCAGGAAATAAATGTAAAATTGTAGAACCATATACCATGAACAAACTGTTATGGGTGGAATAGTGTCCCCCTAAAATCCATATGTCGAAGTCCTAACCCCCAGTGCCTCAGAATGTGACTTTATTTGGAGATAGAGCATTTGCAGAAGTAATCAAGTTAGAACCAGGTTACGAGGGTGGGCCGTAATCCAATATGTCCTTATAAAAAGGAGAAATTTGGAAACAGACAAATGTGTAGGGAAAACACCATGTGAACATGAAGATGGCTATTTATAGGTCAATGAGAGAGGCCTGGAACAGATCCTTCTCTCACAGCCCTCAGAAGAAGCCAATCCTGCCAACACCTTGATCTCAGACTTGTAGCCTCCAGAGTGGTGAGAAAATACACTTCTGTTTGGTGAGCCCCCCCGTGTGTGGTACTTTGTTGTGGCAACCTTAGAAAACGAATACACAAACTATTTCAGCAGCGCGGTTACTTATGTTTAGGGCTTTGGTATAGGGAACTAAAAGCCGAGTGCTTCCAAACCTCTTGAAACATAAACTCAATTGGTATTAGGAAAGGAAAAATTACATGAAAAGAATAGTTCCTAGGGGCGTCTGGGTGGCTCAGTCAGTTAACTGTCCAACTTTGGCTCAGGTCATGATCTCGCGGTCTGTGAGTTTGAGCCCCGCGTCTGGCTCTGTGCTGACAGCTTGGAGCCTGGAGCCTGCTTTGGATTCTGTGTCTCCCTCTCTCTCTGCCCCTCCCCTGCTCACACTGTGTGTGTGTGTGTGTGTGTGTGTGTGTGTGTGTGTTTCTCTCAAAAATAAAAATTAAAAAAAAATTTAAGAAAATTAACTTCATGGTAATCATCTCACAATACATAAATCAAATCATTACTGTACATCTTATACTTATACTGTATACTTATACTGTACCTCTTATACAACCTTATATGTAAATTACATCTCAATAAAACTGGGGGCTGGACAGAAAATTAACTTCCAGCTTCATTTTCTCAAGCTCTCTAATACCTAGAAAACAGCTAACAACCCCTGTAGAGAAAAAATTACCCATTAGCCGCCTACTAGGAAAGGGGCAACTTAAACCACACATCTACTTAAATGTTGACCCAGGACCTAATATTGACTTGGTATGTGTGCTTATTTTTTTTTTAAACGTTTATTTATTTTTGAGACAGAGAGAGACAGAGCATGAATGGGGGAGGGTCAGAGAGAGGGAGACACAGAATCTGAAACAGGCTCCAGGCTCCGAGCTGTCAGCACAGAGCCCGACGCGGGGCTCGAACTCACAGACCGTGAGATCATGACCTGAGCCGAAGTTGGACGCTCAACCAACTGAGCCACCCAGGCGCCCCAAGTATGTGTGCTTATTTAAAAGTAAAAGAAAATTTATTCAAATCAGTTTATAGGAAATACAGGAAATAAAAGAACATATTAAACAACATCACACAGAAGCAGAATCAGAATGTAGGGTAGTCTACATGACAAATGGCCTGGTTTCTTCAAAAAATAAGTGGCATGAAATAAGAACAGGAGGAAAGGCTATTTTAAATAAAAGAGATCTGAGAGATCATAGTTGGAACATGTTTGGATCAGCAGAAAAGATACCTTTGGGAATAATGAAATTTCAACATAGACTGGTTATTAGATGACAATACAGAATAACTTAATTTTGCTAGATGTAATGATGGCATTGTGATTATGTAGGAAAAAAGTCCTTCTCAGAGATTCATACTGAGTGTTTATGGGTAAAAAGATATCAAGATTTACTTTCAAGCATCCTCCTTCCCAAAAGGTTAATAAGATCAATAGCTAAAAAGAAGCCATAGTTAAAGCATACACATAAAGAAATATGCAATTTAAGATATGTGTAAGGGGGTGGCTGGGTGGCTCAGTTGGTCGAGTGTCCGACTCTTGCCTTTGGTTCAGGTTATGATCTCACAGTGTGTGAGATTGAGACCCGCATCAGGCTTTGCACTGACAGTGTGGAGCCTGCTTGAGATTCTGTCTCTTTCTCGTCCTCTGCCTCTCCCTCGCTCATGTTCTCCCTCCCCACTCAAATATTTTTAAAAAATATTTTAAAAATTAAAAAAAAGATACCAGACCATTAAGTTGCTGAAAATAAGTCTTAATTTTCCATTCAATCAGTACCCAGATTGAAGTATTTCTGTTTTCCCATTTAATTCACTTTCTAGTTGTGTTTCATTTTAAATGTTTATATAATGTATATTCTGTCACTATGGAAACAGAGTGCCTTATGATTTATATTACAAACCAATTAAATTAATCTTGATTTCAAGCTTCATAATCAAATAGCAACATGTAATCAATTTCTAAATATTGGTCTCATTTAGAGGAAGCAACAAAGCAAATTGCACAGATAAACCAGAGGTCATCTCACGTACTAGTTTTAGGCTCTTTTGAATTTCTAAAATAGCTCCATACTCACAAAGACAAAGAATGTTTTATCTACTAAAAAGTAAAAGAATCTTTTTACCATACTATTTTGCTACTGGATGATAAACTGGACCTTAGGGAAGTCATGGCGTGAGAGGGCGAGAGGGAAAGGAAGCAGAAGTTGGAATCCTAAACACCAGGCTCATGAGATATTTTGGCTTTTTTGCCACTGAAATAGGGAAAGGGTAGCTGGAAAGGAATCCAGTAATTTGGGGCTAAATCTGGCTCTGATAGTCACTAACCCTGGACATTGGGTAAATTACTAAATTTCTCCCATCGTTAGATTCTGATCTTATAAGGTTGTTGCGAGATAAAATGAGACCACACATGTGAAGTACCTGTTACAGCACTAAGTGAATAATAAGTGCTCCATAACAGTTAAGCCCCTCTTGAACAAAAGTCTGCTTGTAGCTGGGTCAGAAAAATCCCACCACCTGTGGAGGAGTGGGGATTTGATCTTTTGAGTTCTGTGGCTAATCTTTGGATAATTAAAAGGTTTAACTGTATTAGGCGTTTGCTATTAAACACACACATGCACACACACACACACGCCTGCACAAAACGTAAGCCAGTGATGTACAATGTGTCCCTGAACTCAGATCACTAAGAAATGAGCATAGAACGATAGCATAAAGGCTGTTCATCTGTCAAAAAATTTCATCTGGCGGTTTAAAAAACACCATGATAACTATGGTTATTATGAACCTAAAAAATTAATTTTTCTAGATAGCATTCCTTTTCTTTGAGAGCTCTGAAAGAAGCCAGATTCAAGGTAGAAGAATACACTGTCTTTCTGGAATCTATCAGTTTATAACCCAAAGAAATACAGGACTCCATAGTTGCTTTTGTTTTAGAGGAACCATTCCTGGAATTAAAAACAGAATCACATGTGACCTCACTTGGAATTACTGAACCCTAGGTATTTTTCTAAAGAAAAATAAAGTTTCCTTTTTTTACTGAACAGCTATGAGTTTCGAAAGTCTTACCTGTTTGATTTGGTGAAGGCGACCAAAGGAAGCATGAATAGGAATGGGAACGGAAGAAGGTGGCAAAAACTGAAATTTAAAATATAAAAGTCAATACCCAAAACTAACATAACATTGTTAGTTACACTTCAATACAAAATAAATAGAAGTCAAGCTGGCTTTAATGTTGCTGATTAATTATTTCTTTGAAAAAAATTTTTAAAGCTTATTTATTCTTGAAAGAGTGAGCAAGGGAGGGGCAGAATGAGAGAGGGAGATACAGAATCCGAAGCAGGCTCCAGGCTCTGAGCTGTCAGCACAGAGCCCGACATGGGACTCAAACCCACGAACTGTGAGATCATGACATGAGCTGAAGTCGGAGGCTTAACCGACTGAGTCACCCAGGTGTCCCTTCTGATTATTTCTAAACATGAATGAAGTCAATGTTGAATTATCTAAAGTATCTGAGTGTCTAATCCATGCTAGCAACAGTATTCGTTAAGTTTAAAATTAAAGAAATAATAAAAAATCCCACTGACTCTTGACTGAAAATTATGGTAATCAAAAGTCTATATACATCAAAACAGAACAAAATAACTGTTAACATAAGAAATACAGAGCAGAACATCAATAGAACATTTTGCTTATCTCTACCTTTGCTCTCCCAAGGCACTAGATCTTAAAATCACCTGATTTTTTCTTGCCAGTTTTGCCTTGCAAAAACAAACAAAAGAACCCTATCCAGTATCTTGGAACCCAGCTGAGAAAAACATACTTTCATAATACGGAATGACTTAAGGCAATCACTTCCAAGTAGCCCAGCACATTTTACTCTTGCTTGTTCAGATACCTGTTGTCTAGACTACTTTTTCCCTTTCTGCCTTATCTCAAAGCTTATGAGGACCCACACAAGAGAGACATGAAAGAATGGAGGGATTTAAAGCTAACTGGGAAAAAGAGGCTTGCAAATTACCTTTAGAATTCATTTATCCATTCTACCTGTATCCTGGTCAGTCCTTAAAATGCCAGATAATGAATCTACCATATCTTACTTCTACATTATATCTTAAGAGCACACTGAGTTGTGAATTTGGAAATACTTGATGAGGTAAAGCACTGTGCTAGGCCCTGAAGACTCAAAGGTAAATAAAACATTTTCCTATCCTTGAGAAATTCAAAGTGTAGGTAGGGAAAACTAGGCCGGTGCCAGAACGAGTTATGATAAGTGAGAAATCAAAGCACAGAGACTATATCTCTGCCTGGGGTCCTAGGGAAGGCTTTCCGGAGGAGGGCAGGGATTCAGTAGAGAAGAGGAAGCAGGGTATTTCAGGGAGTGGGAAGAGATGCTTAGACAGAGGCATGTTTGGAGAACAGAGACATTCAGGGTGGCTGAAGTTTGGTACATGATAGAGCATGAAAGGAAGCAAATCTGGGGAACTTTGGCTACAACCAAATGGTAGATTCTGGACTTTAGCCTTTGAGCCCAATAGGAAACCTAAAGCATAGGTCCTTCTGAGTTCTTCAAACTCAAAGGTATTTTAAATGTTTATTTATTTACTGAGAGAGAGTGTGCGCACACACGTGTGTGCCCGATGGTGGGGGAGGGGAAGAGAGAGAGGGAAAGAAAGAAAGAGAGAGAGAGAGAGAGAGAGAGAGAGAGAATATCCCAAGCAGGCTCTATAATGTCAGTGTAGAGCCCGATGTGGGGCTTGATCTCATGAACCATGAGATCATGACTTGAGCTGAAATCAAGAGTTGGACGCTTAACCGATTGAGCCACCCAAGTGCCCCTCAAAGGTATTTTAAACAAGATCATATCTGTTTTGGAAAGGCAACCCTAGCAGCATATACATAACAAACTGAGAGTGGAGGGACAAGGGACCAGAAGCAGGATCAAAGACCAGGTAAAAGATGAGAGTCTGAATAAAAAAGGATGGGAGAAGAGGAGGCGGCAGACTGGAGAAACGATCAGAAAGTGAAGAGGGGCACCCGGCTGGCTCAGTCGGTGCAGCGTGCAACTCTTGATCTCGGGGTTGTTGAGTTCGAGCCCCACGTTGGGAATAGAGATTACTTAAAAATAAATTCTTTAAAAAAAAAGGAAAAAAGAGTGAAGAGCTGAAGACCGGCCTGAGGTTCCTAGCTGAGACCTATGGGTGGGGGGTAGCCAGGAAAGGCAGTAAGAAGAGTGAGTTGGTACATGGGGAGAAGATGTGTGCTCAAAGAGAGTGTGTTGGACAAATGTTTTTATGAAGTAGTACCTGGTCTGAATTTTTATTCCATTTAAAAACGTATCATATGACTTTTTAAAGGAGCATATTACCTCACTAGTTACATTTTGCTTAAGAAAATACTAAAACCAGTTTGCTTTTTCCTAATCATCTGCTGGATGGTGGAGGAAACAGCAAAGGTCGAGAAGTAAGAATAGAAAAGTGATGTGCAGTAACTGAAAATTCACTATATCTAAATTACATTTGACAGTTAGCCACAACTACTTCATTATAATAATTCACTGACAGACAAATAGGGCTAACCATTAAGTATTTCAATATTTACTGGGCCCTTATTAGGTTTCAGGAACTGCTTTTCTGCTCAGAGGGGAAGAAAAGATTAAAAGAAAAACTAATAAGTCATAGTTATTACACTCAGACACCTTCCAATCCAGACACGAAAGCAAATTATTATATGAGAGACAAGGAAATGCGTGTGAGATAGAGGCAAAGCGGGGTGGGAATAGAAAGCAAAGATTAAGGGAATGGGCATAGGGAGTGGGAGACAGGAGACAGATAAGGCACAAGGTGGCATTTGAGTTGGGACTCATAGGACAAGGAGTTTGACAGCATAAGCAATAGAAAAGGGAAAGTATACAGCATGTTTTAGGAAATGTGTTTTAGGAAAGATTGTTAGTTTCGTGCGAGTGCAACACCAGGTATCTCTGGAGGGATGGAAGATTCCGAGGTCGAGAGGGCAAAGATGCTGGAAAGCCTTGAATGACACACTCAAAAAATTTGGACTGTGCAAAATGATCTACTTTAGTATACACAGACGAGCAGATGATACCTAACAGCATTGTCTATTTAACTTTGGAAGAGACACACTCAGATATTCATCAGCCCGGAGCCTGGTTCACTCTCTATCCAGAGGATGGGTATAAAGAAGGAGGTATTGAAGAGCCCATGACTGCTGACCGGCCAGAAATTCAGACTAGCCTGTTCTAAGCATGTGCCACAGTTGACAGTTCAAGAAAATTCCTAATTCAAATCAATAAGGCTACTAGGTGACCCTTCTTGCCAAAGTCAGGAAACTTTTCTCCATGAAACTTGCATAAAAGGGATATGTTGGACATTTTATTATTATATGGAATAGTGTTATGAACAATGTAACAAGACTTTCTCTTTCAAGCACCTATTTGTATGAACTGTGATAATGGTAACAATACATGTGATATGCTTAACAGAACACCTGGCACATAGTATGTGCTCAGTAAATGGTGCCTATTACTAACACTACCACCATTATCACTACCATCATCAAATATTTCTAGAATTCAATGTTTAATAACATATCAACAACAACTGGGATTATATATGGTAGCTTTATAAGACTCGGATATATCTATTCCTTCCTACCCAGCATTCTTCATTGTTTTCCCCATGTGATCTTTTAACTAATTTATTTGTAATAGACTATTTTTTTAAACAGTTTTAGGTTCACAGCAAAACGGAGTGGAAGGTATAGAGATTTCCTCTCCTCTCACATAAGCATGGCTTCTCCCACCATCAAAATCTGAACGCAAGTGGTAAATTGTTGTAACAGCTGAACCTAAATTGACATATCACCACCACCCAAAGCTCCTAGTTTACATTAGGGTTCACTCTCCATGTTATACACCCTATGGACTTGGACATACATATAATGGCCCATATCCATCATTACAGTATTGGACTGAGTAATTTCAATGCCCTAAAAACCTTCTGTCCACCACCTATTCATCCTGATCTTTTTTTTTCAACGGAAACTGACTCACTTTTTTCTCATGATAAAACAAGATATACTCAGTATAAAATATAATGGGAAAAAACCTAGCAACACCCACCATCCAGACATGACCATAGCAAATATCTCAGTGTTTATTTTTCCAGACCTGGATCCTACCACATATACTGTTTTGTGGTTTGGGTATTTTTTTTCTTTATAATTTAATATATTCTGGCTCTGCATCTGGGGATGCTCGCAGCTTTCAGCTCCTGGGCCAGCATCTTATCAGAATGTCTACTGTTCACGGAATTCTGCGCAAACTCAGCTTGGAGGGTGACCCCTCTACAGTCCCCAAATGCACACAGGATGGTCAAAACATACACCAAGTGGATGCTGAGCAGAATCCTTTGAACAATGAAATGGCATCAAGACTAAAGGTGTGGATGAGGTCACTGCCATCAATATATTGACCAACCGCAGCAATGAGGAGAGACAGAATATTGCCTTCGCCTACCAGAGAAGGGCCAAAAAGGAATTTGCATCAGCATTGAACTCAGCCTCCACTGGCCACCTAGAGAAGGTGATTTGGGGCCTATTGAAAACACCTGCTCAGTATGAGGCTTCCAAGCTGAATGCCTCCCCCCATGAAGGTGCTGAGGACTGATGAGGACTCCCTCACTGAGATCATCTGCTCAAGGACCAATTAGCAGTCTACAAGGAAATGCACAAGACTGATCTGGAGAAGGACATTCTTTCCACCACATCTGGTGACTTCTGCAAGCCCATGTTTGCCCTTGCAAAGGGTAGAAGAGCTGAGGATGGCTCATTGATTACGAACTGTTTGACCCTAGATGCCTATGATCTCTAATGCTGGGGTAAAGAGGAAAGAAACTGATGTTCTCAAGGGGATCAGAACCATGACCAAGCAAGTGTGTGTCACCTCCAGAAAGAATTTGAAAGGTACAAGAGCTACAGCCCTTATGATCAAGGAGTAGGTCAAAGGAGACCTGGAAAATGCTTTTCTGAACCTGGTCCAATGTATTCAGAACAAGCCCCCTATTTTGATGACTAATTGTGTGATTTCCTAAAGGGCAAGAGAGTTCATGATAAGGCCCTGATTAGAATCATGGGTGTCCACAAGTGAAGCAAGGGGACATGTTAAAAATTACGTCTGAATTCAAGAGAAAGCATGGCATGTCCCTGCACTACCACATCCAGGGAGACAGCAAGGACAGCTACCAGAAGGTGCTGCTGTGCCTGTGTGGTGGAGCTGAAGTATGAACATCCAGAAGTGGTGCTCCTGTGCTTCCAGTACCAGTTCTAGAAAATCGCTTGCGACTAAAAGCCCCTTTGTGCCCATCCCTATGAGGATGACCTTAGCGCTACCTCCCCACCCCGACCTTATTTTAGTTGCCTAAGCATTGCCTGGCATTTCCCCATTAGTCTCTCCTTTTATTGTATTTTTGTACAAAAATGTTTACTTATTTGTTTTGGGAGAGAGAGAGTTAGCACTGTCAGTGCAGAGCCCAAAGTGGGGCTCAATCTCATGAATCAGGTGATCACAACCCGAGCCCAAATCAACAGTTGGACACTTAACTGACTAAGCCACCCAGGCGCCTCTAGTCTCTCGTTTTAGCAAAAGAAATGAACAGTTCAAGGAGTTAGAAGTGAAATCTATGATGTGAAACACTTTGCCTCTTATATACTGTCTTATAAACAGGTGAATAAACTGCATTTTTACTGTCGAAATAAAATAAAAATAACCTAATATATTCCACATATCTTTCCATGTTAAAATTCACCTGCAATACCATTTTTATTTTTATTTTTTTTTAATTTTTAAGTAGGTTCCACACCCAATGTGGGGCTTGAACTTATGACCCAGAGATCAAGAGTCACATGATCTATTGACTGAGCCAGCCAGGCACCCTACCAGCAACCCCGTTTTTATTTTTTTATTTTTCAAATTCTATTTATTTTTTGAGAGATGGAGAGCGAGGGAGAGAGAGAATCCCAAGCAGGCTCTGTGTTGTTAGTGAGGAGCCCAACGCAGGGCTCGAACTCATGAACCATGAGATCATGACATGAGCCCAAATCAAGAGTTGGATGCTTAACTGACTGAGCCACCCAGGCGACCCCTGCAATACCATTTTTAAAGGCTGAATATTATATGAATGTACCATAATAGGAAGCACCCATTATATGCCAGGCATGTCTTATTTCACTCAATTCTCACAACAACCCCTTACGTAGACATTATTATTGTCCCCGTTTTATTTTTAAAAATTTTAATGTGTATTCATTTTTTGAGACAGAGAGACAGAGCACAAGTCGGGGAGGGGCAGAGAGAGAGAGGGAGACACAGAATCCGAAGCAGGCTCCAGGCTCTGAGCTGTCAGCACAGAGCCTGATGCGAGGCTCAAGCTCACGAGCTGGCAGATCATGACCTGAGCCAAAGTCAGACGCTTAACCAACTAAGCCACCCAGGCACCCCAATATTTTCCCCATTTTAAACATTAGAAAAGTGAGGGGTGCCTGGGTGGCTCAGTTGTTTAAACTCCCGACTCTTGGTTTGGGCTCAGGTCATGATCTCATGGTTCATGGATTCAAGCCCCACGTTGGGCTCCATGCTGATGGTGAGGAACCTGCTTGGGATTCATTCTCTCTCTCTCTCTCTCTCTCTCTCTCTCTCTCTCTCTCTCTCTGCTCCTCCCTTGCTTGCTCTATTTATCTCTCAAAATAAATCAAGTTAAAAAAAAATTTTAAAGAAGATGAGAAAAGTGAGGGCCAGAGAAATTAGGCAACTTGCTCAAGTTCATACAGCTAGTAATTGCTAGAACTGGGATTCAAACTCAGATAATGAAGGCACATTCATTTAACCTATTCCCTCTTGTTGGACATGCATACTGTTGCCACATTTTTTTGCTTACTCTTATAAATAATGTTGTGATAATAACCTTTAAGCTAATCTTTGCAGATATCCTTAATGAATTCTTTAGGAGAAATTCATAGAGATGGAATTTCTGGATCACAAGGCCGTTGATACACACTGCCAAACTGCCCTCCAGAAAGCTTATACAGATTTACTGTCTAGCAGTGTATGAGAACATCAATCTCCTCCTCTCTCTCCAACATTAGATATGATTACTAATTTAAAAAAACTGTATGCCCATTCTTAGAGAATACTATGAAAATAATCGACTCTCCAAAGCAAGCAGAAAATATTGTGATTTAGCTGCAGTTTTGGATATTCTCCCCCAATGCTTCCCTTTATTAGCATTGATCACTGAGAAGTTGTTATACAGTGACATGCACCAAAACTGAAAATATAGGTTTGCCCCTAAAAAGCCCCATCAAATACACACACGCACCCACACCCATCCCCCCCACACACACTTTGAACAAGCAGAATTTTAATACATTTAATTCATGCTACTGATTCTCATATTGTCATCATTCAAATGCCCAGAAAGGTAATACAAAATGTGAAACACTCAGGTTTATAAGATTTATAATCTAATTGGAAAGACACGCTAAGCTGAATATAAATATATACATATGCTCTATATAAAGAAATTATGGTACTTGAGCTGTATTATGACGACATGTTATTAAAAACAAAATAAGAGAATTGCATGCTGTGGCAAACTGTTCTAAACTATGAAAGACTTCCCGGAAGAGATTATTTTTAATTGATATCTAAGGGTTAGGAAGAAACTGGTTAGTTTCAGGTAAAGGCCTAGAATTTCCCATTGTGGGGTGCCTGGGTGGCTGGGTCAGTTAAGTGTCTGACTTTTGGTTTTGGCTCAGGCCTTGATCTTCTGTTTTGTGAGTTCAAGCCCTGCACTGGGCTCTGTGCTGACAGTGCGGAGCCTGCTTGGGATTCTCTCCCTCTCTCTCTGCCCCTCCCCTGCTTGCTTGTGCACGCTTGCTCTCTCTTTCAAAATAAATAAACTTAAAAAAAAAATTTTGTAAAAAAAAAAAAAAAAAGAATTTCATACTGGAAAACTTTATCTAGGAAATCCCAGGAAGACTGCCTGACTGCAACTGAGGAGATCAACAGGAATGTAGTGTGAATGTCTCGGGAAGGTAGGATTTGAATCATTAGCCACAGGAAGGTTCTTACACTGGACAAAATGTGGACTGGACTTGGCTGATTCTTTTAGGAATGACATGGAAAATTAAATGGAGAAAAGAAGGCTTTTGGAAGAGAATCTCCCACAGGTTAAGTACTACAGGTGGTGTTTGCAAGGGAATTACCTTAGATAATTTTACTACATGAAACAAGGTACTAAAATAGAAATAAAGCATTTCCTGAGATCTCAATAAACCTCACTGGTATCTTTTGTATCAATTTCTCATTGTGCCTTTCTCTCACACTCTAGGGGGAAAAAGTCCTCGGGAGGAAGCAAGAGTATCAGCACCAAGGAATGATGTCATGGGGGTGGGGAGGAGGAGGGGCGTTGGGGTGAGTGCTGGGTGAAGCTGATTCCCAAGCATTACCTCCAGTGAAGGAATTACGATAAGAAAGATCAAGCTCATTTCCATTTAAAAGAGAAACCACAGAAAATTAATATTGTGAAGACATCAAATTCTTTGGAAAGAATTTTAACTTGACTACAGTTGCTAATTTTAACCCATTTTCCTTCTGTAGTTACTAGAGATAAAGCACTTAAAAAATCCTGAACAAGAGTTGTGTGCTGTGTTTACGAATGCCTCTGCCTAGTTCCTGCAGTGACTGATTCTGAACATGAATTGAATGCAGGCTAGCAAGACCGAGCATAAAGCAGGGCCAGGAATGTATTATACACTCACTACTGGGTGGGCCATAAATTAAATTTAGTTTGTAGTTGCCAATGTGAAAAGCAAACCCTAATCAGACAAATATCAGTAGTCACAACATTAAAATGGACAAACTGCTCAAGAAAATCACAATCATTTCCAAGAGGAAGATGAAATATTTCTCCTGCTCTGTTTTGAGAAGGTGGGGGTAGAGATGAGGAGATGTAGCTAAACCAAATTAAACAGGGGTGCCAGGAAGTGAATTCCTAGTGGAAGGGTGGGGAACAGGCATGCAAACCCTGGAGTTCTTAGGAGATACAGCGAAGGGATAATTTGGGGGGACGGCATGGTCCCCACAGTCAGAAGAAGGCCTCAGGGGGCACCTGGGTGGCTCAGTTGGTGAAGCATCTGACTCGATCTCAGCTCGGGACTTGATCTTGGGGTTGTGAGTTTGGGCCCCAGATTGGGCTCCATGCTAGGCGTGGAGCCTACTTTAAAAGAAAAAAAGAGGGCCTCAAGTTTCTGATCATCAGAAGTGGGGTGGAGTGATTTTCTGAGAGTGGGGAGGAAAATATTGGCACTTAATTCAGAAAATAATTGTGAGACAGCAGATTTTTACAAGGTTTGGAAATATACATCTTTATCTGCATGTTAAAGGGCACCCATGGTTCTTCAATACCTTCTACCACTGCAATTTTTCCTAAAACACTTTCACCTTCACTGAAATACATGAAAATTTTTTTTAAATTTTTAAAAAATGTTTATTTATTTTTGAGACAATGCAAGAGACAGAGTGCAAGCAGCGGAGGGGCAGACAGAGGGAGACACAGCCCTGCCTGAAGTGGGCTCCAGGCTCTGAGCTGTCAGCACAGAGCCCGACATGGGGCTCGAACTCATGAACCGTGAGATCCTGACCTGAGCCGAAGTCGGATGCTTAACCGACTGAGCCACTCAGGTGCCCCTGAGAAATTTTAATGGTGTTAAAATATACATAAAACTTCTCATCTTAACCACTTTTAAATGTACAGTTCAATAGTGTTAAGTACATTCATATTGTTGTGCAACCAGTATCCAGAACTCTTTTCATCTTGCAAAAGCGAAACTCTATACCTACTAAATACTTTTCATTCCACCCTCCTCCTAGCCCCTGGCAGCCACCATTCTACTTTCTGTCTGTATGAACTTGGCTACTCTAGGTTCTGGCCACGCCAATTTTAAGGACAGTCCAGTATAGGGTAGGACCCTTAAACTTATGATTCATGTTATCACTCAATAATACATGTATTTTTTCAAGAATGATGTTTCTAATTTGTGATGTGATATATCAGCTAGAAATGAAAACACCTGGGGGCACCTGGGTGGCTCAGTTGGTTGAGCGTCTGACTTCGGCTCAGGTCATGATCTCGCGGATCGTGAGTCCGAGCCCAGCGTCGGCCTCTGTGCTGACAGCTCGGAGCCTGGAGCCTGCTTCGGATTCTGTGTCCCCTTTTCTCTCCGCCCCACCCCTGCTTGTGCTCTGTCTCTCTCTTTCAAAAATGAATAAACATTACAAAAAATTTAAAAAAAGGAAATGAAAACACCTGTATTGCTGATGCTTTGTGAAAAGCAAATAGTATAGAAATGCTATAAATTAATAGTCTTCCTATAATTCCATGCCCCAGAAATAACTACTGATAGATTGACACATATCCTTCTCAACATCTGTAAATACATGCAAGCTCATGCTATACATAGGATTCTGAACCCTACGTCTAATTACTAGGTACAAAGTTTAGTGAGGCTGCTGAGGGTAGCAGAGTGGAAAGACAGAAGGAACCTGGGTGTCTGATGACATCACTGAGCCGCTGAATTAACCAACCCTGGAAGCTCCTTTCCTTAAGATTTCTTGTTATTGGAGATAATAAATTCCCTTAGAGTTTAAGCTGCTTCTAACTGGATTTTGTTACTTCTGCCAAAAGCATCCCAACTATCTGTCATTCTCCCAGACAATTCGGCCTATCTATCCCGAAAGCAAGTATAAACCTACATAAGTCTCACAATAATAATGAAGTGCAGACTTTGAACAAAATAAAACCTCATGCATCATGCTGTTACAGCAAGTGAAACCAATAAGCCTTGAAACTCCTGTCATCAGGTAAGTGTAAATGACGTCAGTCGTGCCAAACACAACCTCTTATATAAGATGGTTTGTTTTAAAACACACATTATATTAAACTGAACATTATGCAAATTAAAAGCCTAGAATTCCAAAGGAAAATTATGCATTTAAAAAAATGCCAGGTACATGTCTGTTCTATATATGTACCATTACTAATAAAACTAAAAAAATTAATAGTATTTGTGGAGCACTTAGTATGTGTCAATGCTGTGCTAAGTGCTTTACACTGATTTTTTTTTACATGCTGTGAGCATTTTTCCCCTTTAAACTATGTGAAAATACACATAACATAAAATTTACCATCTTAACTGCGTGGAAATGTACCAGTTCAGTGGTGTCAAGTATATTCACATTGTTGTGCTATGTGCTGTAAGTTTCTCTTTTTCTTCCAGTTTTACGGATATATTTTACACTGATTAATGTACTCACTTCAACAAACCTATGAGGCAGATACGGTTACATTCCCATTTTACAGATGAGGAAATTAGCACATAGAAAGGGTAACGTGTACCCGAATAACCAAGCTAGTATATACAATACCCTTTGTAAGTCCTTTCTTCTCAGTCATTCTTCAACCCAATCCAATCTGGCTTCATTTCACCCCACTCCTCTCTCCACAGAATTTGCTTTCAAATACAAGAAATTCATTAATAATCTCCATTTTGGTAACTCAAAGGACATCCTTCAGTCTTTATAACTTAATACTTAAGTATTACTTAAGTACTTGCTCTCTGGCCACTCGATAGCATATAACTTAATACTTTTCCGTGTCTTTTCATGGTACTACTGGTGATCTTTAAAGCTGTTTCCTGTAGCCTCTTTTCTTCTTTTAGACTTTCTGCATAGGTCATAGCATGCATTCCCAGAGCTTTAATTAACGATCCAGTGATGGTGCCTAAACATGTGTCTTTAGCTCAGATCTCTATCCTGGGCTTCAAACTGTTCCTTCAAACTGAGCTTCAAACTCCGTGGTACTGAGATCAGTGCAACTAACATCTTCACTTAGAGATCCCAGAGAACTTCAAATTTAACATGTCCAACACTAAACTCGTCTTCCCTCCAAATCCATTCTTCTGCCAATGTTCCCTTCTTCTGTGGCCCCACCGACCCATCAACTGCCCAAGCCAGAGGCCTAGCAGTCATCCTTGCCTCCACCGTTGCCCACCCTCCATCAAATTTATCAACAATTGAGTTTACCTTTCAAATATCTCCCGAATCTCCTACTCTCCTCCATGCTCACGGCCATCGCAGTAGCCAGGGTCACCGCAGCTGCCTCCTATCTGATCATCCTGTATTTCCTTTTGCCCACTTCCAATCTACTTACCGCTTTGCAGCCAGGGTAGTCTTTCAAAGATGCAAATCCGGTCATGTCAGTCCCAGACTTAGAATTCTTCAGTGGCTTCACATTGACCTTAGAAGGACAAAGTGAAAAATCTTTAGCACGACTTGGAAGGCCCTACGAGATGGTGCACTAATCTATGTGTCCAATCAATGTCATCTCTCCCCACTTCATCCTTACTTCCACTTTAGCTAGAATGCACTTCTTTCAAATTCTCTACACACCATACTCCTTTTCATTTCCAGGCTTTTACACGTGTCATTTTTTACCTGGAGTACTGTCTGCTCCTATAGTCCACATCCCAAGCTAGCTAACTCCTACACATCAGTAAGATCTCAACTAAGAGAGGTCATTTCCTCCCTCAACCCCTCAAACTAGGTTAGATCTCTCTGGCAACTAGATCAGGGCTTAATACATAGGAGGTTCCTAAAAATATTTGTTGGCTTGGCTGAGTAGAAAAGAAGAATGAATAGGTAGGGAGGGCTTTGATGGAGAAGCAAGCAGTCAATAAATATTGTTAAATGAATGAGTAAATAAATGAATGAGTAAAAGCAGGAAGATTTGTTTAACGAACAATTCTATTTTTTTCCTGGTATAATATTAGTGCATTGGGGGAAATAATATTGGATACCATTCTACAAAGAGGAAAGTATGCAGTTGCAAGATCAGGAGGCATTATTTTAAAATGGGTTCCAAGCTATAACATTTCACTAAAAAATCACGTAAGAGAAATCTATGAACAACTATACGTCAACAAATTAGGTAATCTAGAAGAAATGGACAAATACCTAAAAATCACATAAATTACCAAACAAACTCAAGAAAAAATAGGAAACCTCAATAGATCTGTAAACAAGTACAGAGATAGAATCTGTTTCAAAACCCTCCCAACAAAGAAAAGTCAGATATAGCTTCACTGGTGAATTTTACCAAACATTTAAAGAATCAACACCAATCCTACTCAAACTCTTCCAAAAATAGAAGAGGAGGAACATTTCCTGACACATTCTATGAGATCAGCATCACCCTGATACCAAAGCCAGCAAAGACACTACAAGAAAAGAAAACTACAGACCAACATTGCGTATGAAGAATACAAATGGAAAAATTCTCAACAATGTAATAGCAAACCAAATCCAATAGTACATTAAAAGGATCATACAGCAAGACCAAGTGGGATTTATCCTAGGAATGCAAATGTGGTTCCATAAAAGAAAATCAATGTAATGCATCATGTTAACAGAACAGAGGGGGGAAAAACCACATGATTATTTCAATAGATGCAGGAAAAGCGTTTGAAACAATCCAATGCTTTGATGATAAAAATACTCAAGTACGTAGGAATAGAAAGGAACCTCCCTAACATGATAGAGGGCATTTACCAAAACCTATAGGTAATATCATATTCAGTGATGAAAGACTGAAAGCCTTCAACCTGGAAAACAAGATAAGAGTGTGTGCTTTTTGAAACCAGAGAGAGGTGGTAGTTGAACAACACTGTAAATGCACTAAATGCCCCTGAATTGAATACTTTTCAATTAGTTAACTGTATATTATATGAATTTCACATCAATAAAGAGATTCATTTAGTAAATCATTTGTTCATTTTGGTTTACTGATCTACAAGCTATTACCTACATTTATAGGGTAATTAGTTAAGTGAGAGTAATAATTTAGAGATTACATTTTAACACCATGAAAAACAAACTTTATTTTCAATTCAAGATAAATGTGAGATAAAAGTCAAACTAAAAGCCTAAAAACTATTCTTAAGAGAGCCTGCAAATTTTCCTCTCAAAATTAGGACATTCTTTTAAAAATTGGAAGCCAGATGGTCTTATACATAACAAATCTCAATGTTAAATCCACATGGGATTTAAAAGTTAACTCTGCTGCAGCTGCAGCAAAGCAATCATAACTGTAGTCACCGTGTTTATTTTTCCTTCAGTGATGTTTAGAGCTGTGTTTCTCAAATTGGGAACTTGCTAGAAATACAAATTCTCAGGTCCTGCCCCAGATCTCCAGAATCAGAAACTCTGGGGTTGAGGGCCAGTACTCTATGTTAATAAGCCTTCCAGGTGCACACTCAAGTTTGAGAAGCACTAGTTAAAACCAACTACACAAGTCTTGGCCAAGTGAGGCTGCTACAAGCATTTTCTTACCAGACATTGTTGGGTCATAAGCGTTGTGCTATTTCTTCTAGTTGTTAACGTGTCAGCTTGGAATACCTGTGAATTATCACTATGAAAAAAAGGAAAACATTTAAAATCCATTACAAAACTTTTTTTAAAGAAATAAGATTCCAAATACTTAAGAAACAATGCCATTAACGTAAATGGCTTCTTTGGGGCGCCAGTTGTGCAGATGGATAAATTGCAATATGTGTGCACGTGCACATGCACAGCCTTAGTTGGCTGAGCCTAAACAAGTGTCCCTGTAAGGGAAGAAATTTTCAAGCATGCCACTTTACCTCTAGTCATGCTACCAAGAATAAGTATAATTTATTGTGGCCTTGGAAATGCACCATTTTCTGTGTAAACCTGTAACTGACTTAAATTTATGACTGAAGCTACCATGTGTGATACCAACTCCCTCTCGAAGCTTTCCTCCGTGTGAAGCTTTCACACGAACAAGAGGGATAACCGGTAGAGGTCGACAGAACTGAGATTTTCACAGGTATCTTTTGCTTGATGAAAATGTTTTAAAAAATTTTTTTTTCAACGTTTATTTATTTTTGGGACAGAGAGAGACAGAGCATGATCGAGGGAGGGGCAGAGAGAGAGGGAGACACAGAATCGGAAACAGGCTCCAGGCTCTGAGCCATCAGCCCAGAGCCTGACGCGGGGCTCGAACTCACGGACCGCGAGATCGTGACCTGGCTGAAGTCGGACGCTTAACCGACTGCGCCACCCAGGCGCCCCTGATGAAAATGTTTTTAACTTAGTTGCACACACTCAAAACATTAACAGGGTTCACGCAAATAATCCAGATTCCGGATTTCTAGCTTCTCTTGAAAACTCTGCAAGACGTGGCCACACCGGGCCACGTTCCCACGTGGCAACCACAGGCTGAAGCCAAGCAACCGCTGCCTGCTGAAGATGGGGCTCGTCTTTCTCTGCATCGATGGCGCCTCGGCCTTATTTGGGCTTGGGACCCTGAAAACATCTTCTCCTTTTTATATCTTTTTTTTTAATTTTTAAAAATGTTTGTATTTATTTTTGAGACAGAGAGGGACAGAGCATGAGCAAGGGAGGGGCAGAGAGAGAGAGAGACACAGAATCCGAAGCAGGCTCCAGGCTCTGAGCTGTCAGCACAGAGCCCGACGCGGGGCCCGAACTCCCGGACTGTGAGACATGACCTGAGCCGAAGTCGGACGCTCAACCGACTGAGCCATCCAGGTGCCCCTTTATGTCTTTTTTTAAAACTTTTTATTTTGAAGCAGTTGAAGACTCACAATAAGTTGCTAGACTATAGAGGGTTCCCGTGTACCTTTCACCCAGGTTTCCCCGAGGAGGATAAAAGTCATTGGTAACATTTCCTTCATTTTTGCCATATCCACTCAGGTGTCAAGTCTTTCGGGTTTTTCCTCTGTAGCTGCTCATAGGGCCATCTTATTCTTTTTAGGCTCCCTGCCAAAAACCAATTCAAAGCCTTTTTACTTTCCTGCGGACTTTGCAATAGTCTCATTTGTCACTTCATCTCAGTTTTGCCCCTGCCACAATCTACCTAACAGACTACCAGGTCACCTTCCTGAAGGACAGCTTGCTCTCCTGCTCACAATATTCAGTAATTCTCTTCATTACCGTGGGCTGAATTTAATTACATTCATTACTATGACATTCAAAGCCCTCCACACTTTAGCTCTAGACTTTTGGATGTGATGAACTAGTAAGATTTCAAAACAAAATCTTGGCACAAACGTACAGTTGCTACCAACTTTCTGTTGTGAAGTAAAGTCATCAAAAAAAAAAAAAAAATCCCAGGGGCGCCTGGGTGGCTCAGCAGGTTAAGCGTCTGACTTCGGTTCAGGTCATGATCTCCCAGCTCATGAGTTCGAGCCCCGGGTTGCGCTCAGTGCTGACAGCTTGGAGCCTGGAGCCTGCTTCGGATTCCGTGTCTCCCTCTCTCTCTGCCCCTCCCCGCTTCATGCTCTCTCAAAAATGAATAAACATTAAAAAAATTGTTTTTAAATCCCACCATTTACCAACACCATCACTTCACTTACAAGAGGACATTTTTTTTTTGAACCTGCGTGAGAGTGGGGGAGAGGTGCAAAGGGCAGAGGGACGGAGGAGAGGAGAGAGGGAGAAAGGAAGACTGAGAGAGAAAGAGAGAGAGAGAGATAAGGAGAGAGGGAGAGGGACAGGGAGAGGGAGAGAGAGAGAGAGAGAGAGAGAGAGAGAGAGAGAGAGAGAATCTTAGGCAGGCTCGAGGCTCAGCATATTCTTGGAATGCTGTCCCAGCTCTCCGGCTCCCCTCTTCCCGTCTGTATCCTATCGATCCATCAGAATCCATCTCATATGCCTCCTCTCCAAGAACATTTTCCTCATCCCTCAATCCTACTGTCATTTCTCACTCCCTTCTTTGCATCTCCCTAGCACTTTCTTTCCCTCCCTAAGCACAGATCTTAGTCTATCATATATTTAAATCCTTTGATTATTTATTTTCCCTATTAAATTAAAAGCTTACTGAGTCATAATACATCTTTGCGGCATAGTAATTTGTATATAACAGGTAGTAACTCAATATTTTATGAGGGGATATGTGGTATGGGTCTAATGTTTACTTCCTTTTCCGATCATTTTTCTCTATGAGAACAGGAAAATATTCTAGCAGTCACAAGAAAGCTGGAGGGACACTAATGGGTTACATATTTGCACTCTTGTATGTGAGGGTAATTCTTAAGGCTGGCAATTATATTTTCCCCTAAATTTTGTCACTCAATTTTAATAAGACTATAACTGAAAGAAATCATTGAGGAAGCATAGATTTCAATAGGTAGGAGTCACTCAACATGAATTCATAAAATCCTAGGTGATACCTACAACTGAGTTAAGTGCTACAACTTAAAGTAAAGACACTATAACTAGATACAGGTTCAATGCACCACATCAGATGAGCAATAAGCAGCTCTGTCTAAATATCTAAGCTACAAGATGTTTATGCTAGTTATATCCCCAAAGCAATCATTCACTACAGCCACTATTGTCTTTCCAGGTTTGTACGAATTTAAATAAGCCAGATAGTTGGCAAATTTCTTCTGCAAAGGGCCAGACAGTACATATTTTGGGCTTTGTGGGACATACAATCTCTGTGGCAGCTACTCTGTCATTGTAGTAGGAAAGTGGCCATGGGCAACAAGTAGGCAAATGGGCACGGCTATGTTCCAATAAAACTTTATTTACAAAACCAAATGGCAGGCTGGATTTGGCCCACAGGTAGTAGTTTGACTTTCAAACAGTTTAAATGCAGGGCCAGACTAGAGGTATTTACAGGGGGAAGGCACTGGCAGAAATCCCAGAACTTACTAATACTCAAAGGGCCAGAGAAGTAAAAGGAAAAAAAAACAACTACCTTTAAATAAGGTTATTGACACCAGTAGTGAAGTCAGACAAGTAGATGGCTAAAGGGTATAAAGAACCAAGAGGTTCAAAAGTTTTGACATCAGTATTTTTGATTAAAAAAAATTTTTTTTAATGTTTTTATTTATTTTTGAGACAGAGAGAGACAGAGAGCAAGCAGGGGAGGAGCAGAGAGAGAAGGAGACATAGACTGGGAAGCAGGCTCCAGGCTCTGAGCTGTCAGCACAGAGCCTGACACTGGGTTCGAACTCATGGACGGTGAGATCATGACCTGAGCCAAAGTCGGACACCCAACCAACTGAGCCACCCAGGCTCAGTATTTTTACTGAGCCACCCAGGCGCCCCTGACATCAGTATTTTTATTAATACGAGATGTACACAAAACAGTGCAGGAACTTTTTTGAAAAAAAAACAGTAATTCTTATATTAAAGAGTTAATATTTAAGGAACAAATTCTGCGAATACTGGTGCAAGAGATTGTGTTCATACACAGGAAGCATCAAGCAAAATTGGAAAATTACTTGAAAGAAGTGCAACAATATTTAATGAGCAGTGAAAGAGGCAAGACAAGTATTAGAGGCTCAATTTAGTGAGAAAGCGAGGGAAGTGAGCAGTGTACATATACAACCAAAAAGAATGGAGGTGAACTTGAATTCTAGTGTAATTCTACTCCAAATTGTTTTCCCTGCCGTGTCACTTTCCTGACCATGCTCTAAACTGGCCATAACAGCACAAAATCTGCCCTCAGGAGATCATTTGGCCAAGTTCCCTGACATCAGGCATGTCACATATCATCTTCGGGTTACTTCTTTATGACACATGAGAGTCCCTGGACTTGGTTCACCTTGTGGTTTCTTTATCTTTAACTCCTCGTAGATAAATAGGTAAACTGATTCTCACCTTTCTGTACCAATTTCGCTTCATGCATCAGGAGCTTAAGCTACAGAATTTGACACTGTAAGCATGCTCTAATATGATAAAAATAAAAACTTTTAATCCTTCGCAGAACAAAACAAAGCATGAAGGGATAACTGCGATCCTCTCCTTGTTTCTAGGACTGCTTGCAACTTGTTTTTTCATTTCATAAAGGCTTCCAATAAAACCAACATTCTCCTCAAGTGCTTTCTTCTAGCAGAGTGGGTCCATAGCAATTCATTTTTTCATACAATAGGATTAGGGTCTATGCTGAATTTATAGAATGTTCTCGTTTTCAGCTCAACATGAACAGCTGCCTCCCCCTTATTTTTCTATCTGCCTATTAAAAAAGATAATGCAGGGGCGCCTGGGTGGCTCAGTCGGTTAAGCGTCCGTCTTCAGCCAGGTCACGATCTCGCGGTCCGTGAGTTCGAGCCCCGCGTCAGGGCTGAGCTGATGGCTCAGAGCCTGGAGCCTGTTTCCGATTCTGTGTCTCCCTCTCTCTCTGACCCTCCCCCATTCATGCTCTGTCTCTCTCTGTCTCAAAAATAAATAAACGTTAAAAAAAAAATTAAAAAAAAAAAGATAATGCATTATTTTTTTGATTAATCTTAGTTTGCATTTCCTTTTGGAACAGTATATTCTCCTTTGCCTCAAATGACCAGAAAGCTGTATTTGGTTAGTTAATGAGCTTAGAAGTTGATTAGTAGTGGACAAAACACTAGCTTAGGAGTCAGGAGACACAGTACTGCCCTACTACGTCATTTTAGAGACTTATGGGCCTCGGTTTCCTCATACATTAAATAAGGAGGGTAGATCTGGTCTCTGAGTTCACTTCTAACTGTTGTGATTTATACCTATCAATTAGTATGATGCTAGCAAAAACGAGGAACAAAGTTACTAACACAGGAAGTGAATGAATTTTTCAAACATTTTTACAATACTGATAAAACTTTATGATACTATGATGTGAGATCCAAGATCTCACTTTCAAACCCTATTTTAAGAAATTATAAGCTTGTGCCATGCCAGATATTGGATATGTGCAGGAAAAACAGTTAACCATCAGGTCAGTGTTTCTAAATCTTATGTTTTCCATTATCAGTCCTCAAAGGAGTCTTCCCTCCCCCTTTTTTTAAGAGAGGGTAGGGACAGAGGGAAAGGGAGAGAGAGAATCTTAAGCAGGCTCCATGAGATCATGACCTGAGCCGAAATCAAGATTTGGATGCTTAACCGACTGAGCCACTCGGGCGCCCCTCTAAGGAGCCCCCCCCCCGGGGTTTTTTGGTTTTTTTGCATTTTCGCTCCAATTACTCCCTCTTAAAAATTCACACAAAATTTTTGTATGTATAGCTGTGGTTTGTACATAAAAAGGCAAGATGTTTTTCACCACCCTCCCCCCAAGAACGAAGTCGGGGGCAGTACCGGCCATTGAGGATGCAACATTTAGGAGATCAAGTTTCTGTGGTACCTAAACTTTTTGTTCAAATAAAAACTAGGTGTAAAAAAAGGCCCAAGCTTAGTTGCTTGGCAACCTTTTCTGATGGCTGGAGGTGAAGGTCAGAGGTGACAAAGCAGCTGAGAGAATGACAAAAAATTACAGTCATTACAGAAGATCTGGAGGCAAAGGGTGGGGAACACTCAGTTTCTTCAAAGGAGTGGGTAAGAGATGGGGTGAAGTTAGAAAAAGTCCTGCTCCACACCAATAGGTTGCTGCTTTTGGGTCCCTGTGGACTGTCAGAAGAGTACGTTCAGGTTCACGTGTGTCAACCTCAGGGTAGGTGTGCGCTCTCCCTCCGGCCAGCCCAACCCACTCCTCCCCAAGGCTGAGTGTGAGATCTCCAGACAGCAGGAACACGGGAGATAGCTGCAGAAGCTCGACGAAGAAAGGGATGGGAATGCTATCGTAAGTCACTGTCCCCAACTCCTGCCACCCACCCCCTGCTATCTCAAGCCTGCTCACCCAAGCTCACTGATCAAAGGGGCGCTGTTGGATCGTTTCAGCGAGTTGTCTGTGGTGGCTGAACTCGGCAGCAGCTCCAAGTCTAGGTCCATTTTCTCTTGTGCCATGTCCACGTCGAGGAAGAAGCTACTGCTTGGTCCGAACTTCGCAAGGTTTTCTGGCTCCCATACACATAAGGACAAGTCAACTGGGTGAGGAGAGCAGGGAGAGAGGAAAAGGGGAAAAAGAGAGGAAGCACCACCTTTAGACGAGTGCTCACCTTTGCAGCCCTACCATCCCTAATACCAGTGGGCACAAAGCGTGGCAAGGCTGGCTCGGGCCCTCGGACCCCCCACAAGCTCCGGGTCCCTAACGCTGAGAAGATACCCCACCTCCAAGTCTATAATGAAAGTGGGGAATTTATCTTAGTCACCTCCACAATTGTTCGCCCTTATTTCCCTCGGCCAAGGAAACCCCAGGGGACCCTTTCCGGCCCAAGCAAAAACTACAACCTGTCGCCTCCGAGAATCAGTTGGATGCCGCCCCTCCGCACATGCGCCGGACGCGCGGCCCGCCGACGCACACTTATTACGCAAGCAATGAGGGTTAATGAGGGCGCTTTCGCCAGCCTTGCGGGGGCGGGGGCGGGGGCGGGGGCGGGGGCGGGGGGGGGCGCACGCGCAGTCAGAGCCGCCTTTTTACCCTTAGCCGGGTTCTCTCTTCTCTCTTCCTAGGGGCGATTAACCGTGGTTGTTCCTCCGCTCCCATGTGAACCGCGGGATGGTTTCGCTGACCGCTATTTAGGAAAGAAAGGGTGGGGAGGAGTAAGGGGTACGGGAGCGCCGTCTTTTCTGCTGTGTCTAATATAATATTGTTTTCTCAGATTTGATTAGCCAATTATCCCCTTATAATTGAGACCTACAAGCTTGTTACCTCTGTCCTGTTAAAGCCAACACTACACATTTGTAGCTTTAAAATAATGCAATACGTCTGGGGGGCGGGGGGGAACAACCCAAGACCTGCCACCTGCTCCCGAAGTGTCCTGGTAGGCAAAACATAAGAGAACATAAGGGAAGGGAAGCAAAAATAATATAAAAACAGGGAGGGGGCCAAAGTGTCCTGGTAGGGCGCTAATCCAATTGAATCAACTGTGCCGACAAATCACTGTTTTCCATGTGGTTTCATTGTTTTTGTTTTTTTACCGTAATCATAAGTGTATATTTTTACACTAAATACCATTTATCTTCTCAAAGCTATACATCTAAGAAAATGATTTGAGTTAAAGTAGAGAAGCTTGTTTGCTCAGAACAAGTGTCTCAGAATTTAATATTCATCCAAATCAGTGTTTCCATTTAATAACGCTGTCATGGCTCAAACATTTTAAGAAGTGCTCTTTTAGAATTTTTCAGCACCAGTTTAATGAGCCACGGAATACTGAAATCGTAACTCCATGCTAATAATTTTGTAAAACCATACCTTTTAAGAACCGTATAGAGAACTGGCAGAGAAGGCAAGTGAAACTACTGAAATGATAGTTATTAATTAAAATAGTCACTACATGGTATAGCACTTCAGAGTTTAAAAAATGTCTTCATATACTCGTCTCAATTGGTTCAATCATGAACGCTGCTCAGCTAATTACTGGTGAATGTAATGGGATTATCTTGAAACAGTTCATGACAAGTTAATGACATGAACGATCATAATCATTCTTCATTCATTCTGAGAACAGAATAAGAAAAACTTAATTATATTACCAGACATGAGGATGATTTGGAGTCTCCTGACGTAAGACAGGTTAACAATAGCTACCATTTTTTTACGCACTTAATTATGCGCCAGGTACTGTCCTAAGCACTTATTAAAAATTTTTTTTCTCCATTCTGAGAGAGTGCAAGCATGTGCATGTGGGGGAGGAGCAGAGACAGAGGGAGAGAGAATCCCAAGCAGGCTCTGTGCTGACAAACGCAGGGCTCAATCCCATGAACCGTGAGATCATGATCTGGGCAAAATCAAGAGTTGGAGCCTTAACTGACTGAGCCACCCAGGCGCCCCATAAGCACTTTAAATATGTGATTGCATTTAATGCTTACAGTAATTCTGTGAGGTAGGCACTATCACAATGCCCATTTTTCAAAGGAGGAAACTGAAGCCCAGAGGGGTTACTCAAGTGACAACTGCTAAGTGGCAAAGCCAAGAGTCCTCTGCCGTTCTATTTAAGTGAAAAGACAGATGAGGTGCGTCCGGATATTTCTCTGGATACTATTTCTGTACTCATAAACACTTGATAAATCTTTTTAAATTATTTTATGAATAAATGCAGGTTTAAATAACCTGCCATTCACAGCCATCTTGTAAAGAAGGCAAATTACTTCTATTTTACAGTTGATAAAATTCCAGAGAGATTAATGGCACATAATTAGGTAGCAGTAGAATCTGAGCTGGTACCAAGGTCTCCTGAAAGCCACTGTTAAAGTTCCCAGGGTACCTGGAAAATTTACGAAAGATGGTAGTTAAAGCTGAGTAAGTCAGGGTGGATGTCAAAGGCCGTGGTTAAATACAGAATGGGGTCAAAGCCAAATTGAATAGCAGAAAAATAGAGAGGGAGTACATGAGAAAAGAACTAGATCTTACTCCCACTCTGCTGCTCATTTTACTTTTCAAAGAGTTTGTTGATATTCGTGGCAAGTAATAAAGTTTAATAGATATATTTTGAATGAACAGACAATATCATCATGCCTAAGCATTACAGATATCTAATTTTTAAAAATCGAAGTACAATAACACTAAGAAAGTAGCTTATAACATGACAAGGAAAGAGCAACCAAGAGACTTGCAAGAAAAGGGGTAGTAATATGAAACAACTACGTACCCAAGATGGCAGGAAGTTTTCAGCTATTACCAAAGAGGAGGAACTCTCTAACTAAAGGGTAGCTAAATGCCAGGAACCTATAGTACATGCATAAGTTAGAATGTCAAAAGGAACGAGTAGTACAAAAACAATTCTGTATACTATAGTGGCAAACACAATATTTGAAGAAATTATTTTTACTTCTTCCCATTTTTATACATGATTATACCAACCTAGCTGTGTTTCATGATCGGCTCCTGCTGTTCCACAGCAATATGCCATGATCTCAGATTGCCATTTTGCTTAGATCTATACCTTGCCACTTATGCTACTCCTGTCTTTGAGTGTCCCAGTCTGCTGCCATCTGTGCCAGGCCTCTTCATTATAAAAGGTGACCCACAAATATGTGATAATCAGTTGTCTAGTTTACCAGTTGTTATGGCAACTTTTAAGCAACTGCTTAACCGTTAGTTATCATAAGGGTAAGTCAGAGAAAAGTTGAGGCCAAGGCCACAGGTTACAAGCACCCCAAACCTCCCAAAAGATTTCCATGAAGTGAAAGAAACTAGGTAGGCAGGAATATGTGAATTGAACCTTGAAATGATGGCCAAGGTAGCATCCATATCCTCACATGTCCTTGAGTTTCTCCTAATCATTAAGCTTCTGAACGTTAGCAATTCTACTAAATTGTTGGACTCCTCAGAGTTAGGGACTCTGCATGTGGTCAGCGAATGACTGTTCAGTAGCTTTTGTGAACACGAGACTGTACTTTTTTTTTTTTTTTTTTGAGCAGATGATGGAGTTGCTATGACCTTGAAATAAAAAGAGATAAATACATTGATCAAAAACAGAGTTTCTAATCCAGTTGGCAGGAAGATGTAGGCAATCTAAAGGAAACTTTGCAAAAGAGCTTTAGAAACTCTGCATTACAAGGAGCAAATATTAACATTGAGGAATAAAATGATTGAGCTTGGCAGGTTTAATATGGGATAACTAAATTGAAGAGGCAGGAAAAGTAGTTTTGCTAAATTTTGAAACCAATTTCCTAACTAGCAAATTTCCTATATTTCTTTGTATGTATGATTTTAACACAATACAATGCCATCTTTACCCTAGGGTCATTCAAGTAGTGAGGATTACATGAGTTAATATTTCTAAAGCTCTTAGAATTGGACCTAGCACAGTAACTGCTATGTAGGTGTTTGTTAAATAAAATAATCCCAGGCCTCACACGTGCCGAATGGCTATTGTTAGGGTCTCCATAAATCCTAGAAAGAAAAAAAAAAATTCTGGGTCTGCTACTTGTTCTTCAGGACTTTTCTTAACATCGTTGAAGCCTTGCAAAATGGAGATGACTCCTTGCCACTCGCCATATGAACTTTCATTATTTTTTCACTTCCGTTTTGTCTAGTGCAACCAAATGGATGATCTGAAAAAGAGATCAGCCCCTCCAAAGGCCAACAAAATCAAGGGATTTAAGAAGCGAGCAGGGATCACAGAGGTCAGAGCAAACAAACTGGGAGCGAAAAAACGTGAAAACCACAAGTTTCCATTTCCCTCGAATATTGGCCCAAACTCCTCCTGAAAGATGATGCTCCAGTGTCTCCAAACTATTGGTTCTTTTCAAAATCGGGCGCCAGGGTCCCCGGGCCAATGCCATAGAGGAAGGCGCCGGGCCCCCTGGAAACGCTCCTCCCACTTTGGAGGAGGTTTGCGGGGCGGGGCTCCCACGCATGCTCCGTGCCCGCGGGCTCATTGGCGCTGCCGCCGGGCGCGTGCGCAGGACCTGATAGGTGCCCGGACGCGGAAGACTTGGCCCCGTGGAGGTTCCCGCTTCTGAAGCGTGGGAGGCGGAAGAGGCGGCAGGTTGTAGATTTTGGTCTTGGCCCCAAGGGGTTCCCCCCGGGCCATCAGAACCCAAGAGAGGAAGAGGAGGCACCGCGGCGGCGGGCCGAACCCCCCACCTGTCCTCCAGGCGGGGAGGGGGGGGTAGGGAGGGGATAAGCACCCCTCGCAGGGCTGAGGAGCTCCTAGGACCGGGTCCCAGAGCATGGGGGGCTGGACCGGGTCCCCGAGCATGGGGAGCTGGAGCCGTCGAGGCCGCCCGGCCGGGCCCTCCCCGACTGTCAGCTTTACGGTGGTGTTAGCACTGCCCGGGCAGCTGCGGTGTCTGTAGCCCGGCCCCACTTGAGGTCGTCGGCCGAAAGATAGCAACATGAGTTCCGCCGCTGCCTAGTTTCCTCCCCCTCCTCTTCTCCCTCTGTCCGCCTCCTTCTCCTCTTCCCCATACTTCGTCTTTTCCTTTCCCTCTCTCGTGCTCCTCTTTTTCCTCCACCCTGCCCTCCTTCCCTTCCGTCCTCGTCCTTTCCCCCATCTTTCTTTCCCGATTCTGTCCTCCTTGTACTCTGTTTTCCTGTTTTTCCATCTATCCCCTTTCCCTTCCTCTTGCTCTTTTCCCTTCATCCCTCTCTTTTCTCCATCATCTTCCCCTTATTCTGTCACCCTCCACCACCACCTCCTCTCGCTACCGTCTCCCCTTCCTCCTCCCCTCACTCACTATCAGCCTCCCTTCCTCATCCTCATCCTCCTTCCCTCCTCCTCCTCCTCCTCCTCCTCTCCTCCTTTTCTCCGCCCCAGCCCCCGCCCCCAAGCCTCCGCCCCTTAGCCCCCGCCCCCAGCTGCCAGTCCCCAGCAGCTCAGTCCTGCAGTGAGAGTCTTGGGAGTCCATAGCTAAGCACCAGGAGCTGAGCACTGCCCGCTGTGCCTGCCTGCAAGTCTCCGACATGGCTCAGGAGAAAATGGAGCTGGACTTTGAGCCTGACACATCTGATGGGGGCGCCCTGAGGAGATCCAGCAGCGCTCCCCTGATCCACGGGCTCAGGTGAGCTGGGTGGGGGACGATGAATAGGGGGTTCAGGGTCTCCTCTATTCCCTGCAAGCAATCTTCCTTCCCTAAAGTGAGACTTGGAGCTCATTTGGGTTCTCCCCCCCCCCCCCCCCCCCCCCCCCTGTTTGCTTGACAGTGACTTGGGTCCCAAGGTGGAGTGAAAGTTTGACCCCAAACTCTGGGAAGCGTGGGGGAGAATGAGGCCCTCTTTACCTGGGGCTCTGTTGGCTCACTCTGAAAGGAACTACAAGGAGCTTCTGGCTCTTCTAACAGGTTGCTTGCCCTGCCTAATTTACACCACTGAATGTCAGACTGAAGCCCCTGGAACTAGACTTGCAACTTGACACCTGTCTCTAAGAGCTGCTATTTCTAAGCTCGGTTTAGGAACCTTGGCATTAACAGAGCATTTACTTTAATAAATCACAATTTATCTAATAACTTGTACTCAAGTGGCGTGTTCATGTCACATTAGGTGATTCGGATTTGTCCTAATGTTTTCAGATCCCCAAACTGCCTGAAATGCATTCCAGTGAATTAAAAAAAAAAAAAAAAAGAGGGGTGTCCTGTAGCTTAGATCAGTTAAAGAAAACAATGTTTTAGAAAACAATGGGAACAATCAACCCTTGAATTTTAGTGGTAGGGTCTTGTATTGTCATGTGAATAAGTCACCAGAGGGTCTATTTTAAGGTAGAATTTTGTGATGGTGAAGGAGGTTGGCAGACCTCCTGAGCCTATTACATTTCACTCTTAGAAGTAAGATAATTCATCTTAGTAGAGAGCTAATTTGTGAGACCCTGTGGAAATGGAATTAGTCCAAAAAAGGGGATGGGAGTAGAATTAGCCAAAATCATTAATCAAGCACAGTGAAGGCAAAGAAACAGGTAATCCTTGTCTGTCAAACTGATTACAATATCTGTATTTTGGGGGGAAGTGGATTTACTTATTTTCTTTTACTAAATTTTGAAACTGGGGGGAGGTTGGAGTGGCTCCTTGCTTTCCTAATGCCGTCCTCCGCTCTACATTTATTTTTGATACTATAGGAATAAATTGGTCTTTGGGGTTGTCTTTTAAAATCTGGTAAGCAAAAGCAGTTGCTAGGGGGTCGGGGCCATCCCACTGACCTGCATTTAGACTGTTGTAGAAATAATGCACTGTTTTTTGAATCAGGGTCTAAGTAAATACTTGCAAGGTAGCATGAGGTGACAGAAGCAGGGGTGAGGAGACTAGACCTCATCCCAATTTTCTCCCTGATTGTGGTCATGAGTGTCAGTTTTCTCATTCAAAATTTAGGAGAGCTGGATTAGGTGATTTCAGCAGTCCCTTGGAACCCAATTCAGTTCAGTCCTGAAAATCCTTCTTGCCCTCTTATTATGGGCATGGCACTCTGCTAGGCAGTGCAGGGAGATTGTACAAAGATGAACAAAATACCTCTGCCCAAGGAGTTTGAGACACGCACACTTTTCTTTAATAAAAGGTAAAGTGGGTATCTCGAGAAGAATCTCATTTCCCATTGTGCTCTTTGGACTCAAAGGAGGGATGATTGCGTTAGGTTTGTGTATTGAAGAGAGGCTTCACAGAGGGCACTG